>NC_031768.1:40324497-40552506 GCF_001522545.3 Parus major
GGAGCGGACCCCGGCCCGGCCCGGCGCCGTGCTCCCCGGGGTGGCGAAGTGAACCAGACCCAAAAGCAAACCGCGGCGCGCCCAGTAATTCGGGGTTAGATTCTCCTTCCTCTGCAGGTGCTCGTGCGGGGCTCGGGAGGGGGTGGCAGCAATGGGACAGGTGCGTCCTTAGCATCTCCCCAGCTGCAGGTTTGCATCTCTTTCCGTATGTCCCCCGGGCCATCCTCCCCACAATCAGACTGGCCAGGAGGGTGGCTTTGAGGAATGCTTGTAGAATGCAGGTGTGCCGACCGTGAGCGCTCCATATTCCTACAGGGACGTAAGCTTTTGAAATGCGTAACAGGGTTTTTTAATCCTCTGAATTTCAGCTGGCCCCTGATATTACCCAGCCACAGGTGATATAGCGTTTGATACCTGTTTTTGCAATGTGAGGTGATGAACTTGGGATTTTCTACTTCAGTTTTCATGCAGCGGCATTCAAGCCTGCAGCTCACAGGAGGAGAGTTATCCACAGTGGTTTCTCCTCCTGTTTGAAGCTGTTTACTTTCCACATCAGTAGTATATTTGCCATTGATGTGGAAAGTACACTGCCGGTCTTTACTTTCCTCCTATTTATTTCAAAACTATTGTTACATTTTCTAAACCTTTTTGCCAGATGGGCAATCACTGGAGGATAAGAAGCCACATTTGAAGCATTATTCTTCTGATGAATGCTCTTTGGTTTTGCCGTGTGGACACAAACCCGGATGTAATCACCTTACAGACCCATATATTAAAAAAAAAAAAAAAAAAAGAAAAAAAAAAAAGAAGAGGAAAAACCTCCGAGTTCGGTGTACCTTTGGATGTGTGTCAGAGCTCAGTGGGAACAGGGTGTTTGTTGATCTGTTAACGCTCCAGCAGGATAAAAGGGGGTCCACAGATACATTTACAGATGTAGTGGCTCTCTGCCTGCTCTTTGCCTCCTTGGTACCCTCTGACTTTCAGGTGACAGCAGCACTGGCAAGAAAGAGGGAGAGGGGAAAGCAGGCAGGAGGCTTGTTTGTGCAGCAGCATTGGGAATGGGGCATGCTACAGCTCCATTCAACCTCTGTGCCAAGATGCCTTCTTTTCTCCCCAGAATGGAAAAGAAACAGGGTGATGGAGAAGGTGAGCCACTCTCCAGTTTGGTATCAGGCTGTAACCAGAGCTCACTTCAGAACACTGAGATGACCATAGATCCAGGTCCCATCTCCATGTTACAATCAAGTTACAGAAGGGAATGGCAGCAGAAGGGAAAAAGGAAATAAATATTTTTTTAGCATTTTCCTCCATCATAGCTCTTTGAGATCTTGCAGACTGGAGTTATGTTAGTGGTGGTAAAGTAGAGCAATCCAGGCTATCAGCTAAGGTCTAATCAAGTCTGAGGTAGGAGACTCAAATCCAAACCTGTGTCATCATGTTTTCATGACATGGGAAGCTCTTCTGTTCTTTTGTTGATAACACTGCTTTGGTGAATCCAGGGAGTAGCATTTGGGAGTAGCTTTTGACCAGGGCCCATCAGAACTTTTTGGTTGCTGTCATGCGATAACCGGAAGGCTGGGCTGAGTGTTGAAGGACAGGAACACAGCCAGGACACCTCTAGGCCTGAGCCTGGGAAGGAGAGGAAGAGGGTCTTCCTGAAGAGCATAGGAATTGCTTCCCAGAGGGCCAGCAGAAGTGGCAGGCTGGTGAGTGACCCTGCTGAGGGATGGTGACCCTGCTGAAGCTGCCGTGGCCTCTGGCTGTGATGTCCAACAGCCATTTGTGCTGTCCCAGACCATGCTGCTTTCAGCAGAGATGGACTTGGCTGCCATGTGCAGATCCACATCTCTCTGAGGGCCACCTGTCTGCTGCCAGGGACTTCAGGGCCAGCCCATGCAGGTGGCTTAGTACAAATGAAATTATTTCAACCTCAAACCCACTCTCTGCCTGCCCATAAGGGCCCTTCAAGCAGGGCTAATTTATACATTTGTTCCCTTGTAAGCCCTATTTTAACAGGCTCCAAAGAGGCCTCCGTGTACATGAGAATCAGACTTGCTTTAGCTTCAGGGAAAGGCTCCTCCTTTCATCTCCTGACACTGTTGCTTCTGTGGATGTTTTATGTTACTAGGCCAGTTGTTACCATCTTTCTCACCTAAAATCAGAGTAAGATGTTGCACTTCTGATCTCATCTTTGGTGATGTATACACAAAATGACAGTGCACAGCTGAGTGTTCACCTCAGGCTGAAGAGTAAGGGAAGTTGCAAGAGATACTCTTCCCCTGTGACATTTTTTTCACGCTGGCTGGAATCTGCAGGGATAAGATATTGTAAAACTTTCATCTGGGAGTCTGTGTTTTTCCCCTGTATAATTTTCTCAGCTTCTTTCTCTTGCGCAATGGCAAATCCCTTTACTGTGAGTTTAACTCATGCATCTTCCAGTTTTCCAGGATACAATGGTCTCTTTCCTCCCTGTAGATGTGATAGGAACTTTAGCATCCATATGAAGACATTTCTATGTCTCCCTTCAACCTCTGTCTTCCTGCCACCACAGCTCTGGTGGATTTGCTTACTTGGTTTTCTTACCTATTTATAGTTTATGTAGTAGAGTGAAAGACTTGACCTTTGTTTTGGGGGTTTTTTTTGTTGTTGTTTTTTTGGGGTGTTTTTGTTCCTGTGTTTTGGGACAAATTATGACTTGGGAAAGTTCCTCAGACCACTGTGGGACTGATTTCTGTTTTCTTGTTGGTCATGAGTTGATCATGTCAATACAATAGCACAGTTTTGTGTTGGATCACTTGACTATGGGGTTTATTCCCTTGGACTGGGGACTGGGTTTATTCCCTTAGACTTAATAAAGGTACTCATGTCTTTTTTTAGGAAAAACAACCCCTGTGGTTCATTTTTTGTGGCAAGTTTCATTGACTCATGGGCATAACAATGGCATTTAGGGGAGAAATATTAATATGTGTTTTGAATAGTCTATTTCAGTTGGAAGGGACATGTATTGATCATCTATTCCAGCTGCCTGATACTTCAGAACTGACCCAAAGGTAAAGCGTGTTACTAAGGGTATGTCCAAATAACTCTTAAAAACTGATGGGCTTGGGGCATCAACCACCTCTCTAGGAAGCCTCTTCCAGGGTTTGACCATGCTCTCAATAAAGAAATGCTTCCTAATGTCCAGTCTGAACCTTCCCTGGTGCAGCTCTGGACCATTCCCACACATCCTATTGCTAGATTCCAGGGAGAAGAGATCATCACTTCAGTCTCCATCTTCCCCTCCTCAGGAATCTGAAAAAAGCAATGAGATCACCCCTCAGCCTCCTTTACTCCAAGCTAGACAAGCCCAGAGTACTCAGCCACTACTCACAGGACATGATTTCTAGCCCTCTCACCAGCTGTTGCCCTCCTCTTGATGCAGTCAAAGACTTCAACATCCATTTTAAATTGTGGACCCAGCACTGCACACAGCACTCTGGGTGAGGCTGCACCAGTGTCAAAAAGAGAGGGACAATCCCCTCTCTTGACAGGCTGGTGATGCTGCCTTTGATGCACCCCAGGATGGGATTTGCCCTCCTGGCTGCCAGGACACCCAGCTGACTCATGCTTGACCCTGGTGCTGACCAGCACCCCCAGATCCCTTTCTGCAGGGCTGCTCTCCAGCCACTCCTCTCCCAGTTCATACTTGTTCCCAGCATTACTCTGTCCTAGGTACAGAATCCAACATATGGACTTGTTAAATTTCATCCCATTAATCACAGCCCCATGTTTCAGTGTATCCAGATCACTCTGCAAAAGCTTTTGTTTCCCAAGAGTGTCAACAGCACCTCCTGGGTTGGTATCATCAGCTAATGTGTTCAAGTCCTGCATCCAGATGGCTGATATTGAACAGATCTGGCCCCCAGGAATGAGGTGTGAGGAACACCACTGGTGACCACTGACTATCCAGAGGTAGCCCCACTACAACCCTTTGGAATTTGTCTTTCAGCCAGCACACCATGAATTCATTCATCCCACAGCTGGACAACTAGTGCAGAAGCATGCTGTAAGGGACAGTATGAAAACCCTGACTTCAATCCAGAAAAACTCCATCCCCCACCTTCCCTTCATCCTCTAGCTGGGTGACCTTATCATAGAAGGATATGAAATTAGTTAAATAGGATTTTCCCTTTATGAGCCCATGTTGACAGTGCCTGGGGATTGCATTGTTCTTTAAATGCCTTTTGACAATACTCAGTGTGATCTCTGCAACTTTTCCAGGAACTGAAGTTAGACTAACAGGTGTGTAGTTCTCTGGGTCTTCCCTCACATCCTTCTTGTAGATTGGAATAACACTGGCTAGCTTCCAGTCAGCATAGACCAACCTCAGGCTACTGAGGTTTTTGAACTACATACATTTTACAAATCAGACTGGAATATTAATAAATACTTGAATTTTTATAATGTACAAACTTTAATTATATTGCCATGTACAGAAGAACCCTTCAGAGATGGTTTTGCTCCCAAGTCTGAAATACAGGATATTATTTTAGCTCTTGCAGGCTCAAAATCACAAGTAATCATCATTGCCTCATACGTTAAACACCAGATGACAACAGCATTTGTTCTGCAGCCAGGATAAGCAGGTTAGGGTCGTCATGCCTTTGTCCTGGAGTAATTTTTCTCGTAATTTTACCATGCATAGGCTGGGCAACTTGAGACTCTTTCCTGGCTTTGCCATGTTATGATTTCCTGGGTGCCTAGAGCACTTGTGCAAAAGAAAAAAGCCCCAAGTTTATTTTTCTTAGGCTGAAGGACAGCTTCCTTGTTTGCTAGGGTTTCCCTGAGAATCTGAATATGGAACAAGTAAGGCAGACATGTGGGGAACATAGACAGGCTCATAAGAATGTCATCACCTGGGCAAGGCCAGGTCTGTTGGCACTGCTAGATCTGGGGAGGGCACCCCAAACTGGCACAGACATTAGAGATTAACACAATGGTAAGTGAGGAGCTTGCACAGTGCTCTGCATTGTGCAGAACAAAGCACCGCCTAAAAAATGAGCAACCAGATCCTCTTCCTCAAAAGACAGCAAACAAAGGAATGTTTCTGTCTCACCTAAAAAAAAAAAAAATCCATCAGATTGGGAACATCAGTTAATAATCACCAGTCCTTGCTGGGGTTGCTATCATTGTTTTTCTTAAGTAGTGGGAAAAGGAATGAAATTAAATTACTGCACGTCTTTTGTAAACTGCCAGGACAAGAATGATTTTTAGCTATGCAGTTCATATATTACATAACAAAAAGTAAAAAATTAATAGGAACTGACAATCTGGAGCATTTTAAAGGAGTGAAAAATTGCATTCCACAAGCCAATAAACTTTCCCCTCTCCCTCTCTCTGCTCAGTGCATTCAGACATTACCGACTCTGTTTCTTGACACTGTGATTAATGCATTGTTCTTTCTTTCTTTTTCTTTTTTTTTTTTTTCAGCTTGTCTTAATTTTGTTGAGAAAAGCTTGTGTTGTTCCCTGAAAGTTTGTAATACAATCTTTTAAAAATAGATATAACCTGTTTAACAAACTCAGCAGGAAATGTGAAGGAGTGCGTCTCCTACTTTCCTGGAGGTGCATTCCTCCTGGCCAACAGCACAGGTGCAGCTCTTGTCTGTCAGAAGTGGCCGCCACATCAAATTAACTTTTGCTAAGCACAAGCAGGTTGCTGTGGAAAGGCAGGGAACCTCCAGATAGATTTTAAGAAGATGTGGCCCTATGTAATGCAATTTAGAAAGTTTGAAAAATTTTAGAAAGTTTTCAAAAGAAAATAATATTGTATCTAATGGAATTTAAAAGGATTTAACTGAGGTGGCAGGCAGAGAGGCAAATGGTTTTCCAGAGCAATCGGTGTACAGAAGTGATCCTTGCCAGTGAGCCATAAGGACAAAGAAGCTGAGTCCTGACCAGAGTCTGAGCGGCAGGACAGTGTTTGGATATTGGTGTCCCTGCAGTGGGAGTACTTTCCCACCAAGTATGTCCTCAGCTCTTGTGTGCCACAGCTGATTTCTGCTGTTTCCTGAGCTCCTGGCAGATCTGGGCATGAGGAATCAGTCATTTTTCATTTTTACAGGCACTAGGACAGCTCCCAGCCAGAATACACACAGAAGCAGGAGCTGACCCTCTGTCAGGAGCACAGCAACAGGACAAGGGGCACTGGTTGGAAGGTTGGAAATTCCCTTTAGGTATTAAGAATAAATTGTTTACTAGGAGGATGGTCAAGCACTGGGAGTAGGCTGCCTAGAGAGGCTTCTTGGAGCCTCTTGGGGCTGCCCAGAGAAGGTCTTGGAGACCTTCCTTGGAGGTGCTCAAGACTTAACCAGTCATGGCCCTGAACAAGCCAATCTGATTAGATGTTTCTGGACTTGATGACCCCTGGAGGTCCCTCCTAACCTGACTTTATTACCGTGTGGTTTTGTTACCTCGCTGGAGCAGATAGAGTAGCACTGAGCTGCATTTGGCTGATTATCGCTCTAAGTGGCACCCAGGTGCACTAATGATCACAGATTATATGTTATGCCCAGAACATGATCCCATGTGGTCCCTGCTACCCTGTTATTTAGCACACTGAAAATCTGAAACCTTCTTTTCACAGATAGTTGTATTTCAGTTCATAATAGCAGTACATTTAACTGCTTTTCCAGCTGTTTACACAAAGGGAAATTTTTCCATGGTAATACTTTATATTTATTTTTTTTTAGGATGCCTCTGGACATGCTAAAGAAATCCCCAAGAGAGAAGCATGACACAGAGACCTTAAGCTCTGCCAGTGTCTTTCTGAGACAAGCTCCTGGAAAAGAGGGACTCATTTCCCAAGTGGATGTAGGAGCAAAGCTGTTCTGGGTGTTAGCTGAGCAAAGCTTCAGCTAACAGGGGGTGGCAGCAACTGGAGAGAGTGGTTGAGGAGATGTGAAGTGACTGGCAAGGGCCCTGGAGGAGGCAGAAATAAACTGCAGCAGAGCAGAAAACAGCATGATCTTTTACCCTGTGCTCTTTACCTAGCCCTGCTTAGGAATAGCCTGGCCCTCACCATGCATTTGCCCCAGTTTCCAATCTGAAGGAAGGGGAGACAGGTGAAGGTGAGTTTCTCCCTTATACCTTCCCACCAGCATCTCCATCTGCAAGGAAGCTCCTCTACATGTCTTCCTCTGGTTCATCTCCCTAGTTCCCACTGGGGCGCCTTATTTACTCAGGGGATGGTTGTGTCATGAAGAGGGTGTTGTGGTTTACTGTCCCTGGCCCCACTGTTTGTCAAGCACCACTTGTCCTAGCTGGTGGCATAGAAAGATTTAATTTAACCATGAACATGAAAACCACAACCTGGAGCAAGGCAGCTTCTGCAGTGTAATTAATTTGAGAGCAAACGGACTGGGATCAAAAAAGGTCACAGTGACAAAGTGGAGTTAAAAGCTGACTTAAATCAACATGCTCAAGCAATTCAGAAACAAAGGGAATAAGGAAATAATATGTGACAGATTCAAAAATCAATAAACCGGTTGTGGTTAATGTGCATTTGATCCATCATCAATACTGCTCCTTTTGATCCTTCTGTTTTGATTTGGTTTCTGGCGTGGTGTGTGTATTTGAAATCCCCAGAAGTGTAATTTTATCCCAGAAGTGGATAAAATCCTCCAGTGAAATGGAGTGGTTGTCTCCATGTAGAGTCTCTTGGATAAAGAGAATGGATTTAAAATCCAATTTAAATTTTCTGAGCTTAAGAAATCACAAATAAAAGTGGTAGTAATGAGATATGAGGAGAAAAAAATATCTTAAAACATAAGCATCAATGTCAGTGTATTTGTGCTGGGGGGTAGGATCAAGTTCCTCTCATCTTCTCATCTACTGAGAGCACTGCCTATTCAAACATTGAATGAATCAAATGTACTTGGAAGTTTTTGAGTCTACCAAGCAATACTTCAGCTCATTTTTGTGTGTAATCTGTGTGCAGCACTGTGTTTTCCAATTTCTTCAGTGCAATGTTTGGCCAGCCTCCATGCTGACTCTTGAAGAAACAGTCCACTACTGCCTGTAGTAAATGAAGCCGTGTATTACCTAGGAGAAAATTCATTTGGACTGCTTATTTTTGCTGGGTCACAGTCCAGAGTAGCCAGCAAGACATTTGCCAAGGGCAGGACATAATGTGCTTTGCCTGTTATGTTAATGCCTTCATGGTCCCATACGGAAAGTATTTTTCTTTCATTACATTGCAGTAGTTCTACCTTGTCATTGCCCTTGCAAAGAAATAAAGCCTTTTCCACTGATAATCGAGATCCAGGTATGCACTGGGTTTTCTTCTGTTTTCCTCTTTGTTTTCATCTTTATTCAAGTGTCTTTTCTCAGCTGATTCTTTATTTCAGTGGCTCATTTATGTGCTCATTGCAGCTTTTTAATTCACTTTATCTGCAAGCTAGGTGAAGAAGAGCAGAATCACTTTTGAGAGTTCAGTATTAGAACTATGTAAAGTCTCTTTTTTCCTATCAGAAATGCAGTTTGTCTTTTAGAAAAAATTCTTAAACAGTTTCAACTTAGGTTGCAGTTTGTAAGGAGAGTTTGCAGCACTGGATGGTGCCTCATGCTGATGGTGGGAAACTGAGCATGTTTCTGATTTTGGTGGTCATACATTGATTCAAATATTGCACTGCACTTTTTGTTTTCAAAAAACTTGTATGTTTGGGAGACAATGGGATAATGTAGAAATCTCTACTTGGTATTAGCTCTGGACAAGTTCAGTTTCCTTTTCTTTTCCAGTGTTTGGTGTAGTTATTTTATGTAGATGGGAATCAGAAAATCTTTCAACAGCAAATTCGTGTTTCAGAACTCTCTGGGTGACAAAGTGGTGGATTTTGATTGTAAATTGCTTGGCAAACGCCAGCAAAATAAAAACACCAGCAGATGCCAAACATTGAGACTGGAGACACCAGTGTGTTCGGTTTTCCTAATGACTGCTCTTTGTTTTTATACTGGATGGTGTGCTATTGACAAAAATTACTTTCAGTGATGTCTGAGGATTAAGGATTTATTTGGAAAGATGCCCCAGAGCATTTTGTTCATCTGGTATTCTGGGAACTGTTAACTTTTCTAAATACATACAAGAAAAACCTGATTTTGTAAGAGAGGGTTAGGATATGGTATGCAAAAGCTACAGGCTTGCTGCATCCTTTAGAGAACTGGACACAAATGCTAAAATTTGGCTGGAGGAGGTGCTTGTGCAGTCTCTGAATATACTGTTAGTGTGAATTTCTGTGCTTCAGTATGAAATACAAAACATAAATGCATGAAATTCTATTACCAGCCAAAAATCCCACCCTACCTGCTCCAGTCCCATTAAATATGGGACATCTCTGGAAAGTGTACAGTTTTATGGGAGGAATTTTCCTGCCTGTAAAGGAAATCTAGAGGCATGGGCTGTAGGCAGCAGCTCATAGATGCCTGTGTACAGGCTGGTCAGTGACTGGAGCCATTTGGAGCTGCAGTTCTGTGCCAGCCATTGTCCTCACCAGGCACCTTCCAGTGACACGTCACATGCCCTGAGCTGTGAAAATATTGATTTTGGGATCACATGCCTGAACAAGTTTCAATTTTCCTCCCATCCCAAACAGGATCTAAGCTCAAGCTGGGATCCTCGTTGAGCAGGTGTATGCCCTGGAGGTTGCTCAAAGCCCTTTGCCTGCCTATTCTTTGCAGGAGGTTTTATCCACCTCTGCCACAACTGTTCTCCAGCTCTGGCAGCACATTCCCAGTGCTGGGCATTTCTGCAGGCTGAGGTTGGCTTAAGCATGACCAAAAGCACAAGTGCCTCTCTCCTGCCTGCAGAAATATCACTCACCACTGTCTCTCTATGTCACTCCACCACTTCTCTGGGAATGATGGCTGAAGGTTGCCAGCCTCAGGCACAGCTCTGTACAGGGAGACCAGAGAAATGGAAGACATGACAGGTTTTGAGGACTGAGTTTAAACTACAGAAATAAAAAAACACAACTAAATCAAAAGGAAAGTGCCATCCTCCACTGTGTTCAACTGAAGTTAATTCTTGCATTTTTCCAGCAAATCTCATGCATGGTGAGCTGACTGAGCAGCTTCTGCTCACTCACTCCAGCAGCCCAATATTGTCCTGGGTTCCTCAAGAACTTCCACCTAATTTCTACACATTGGCTGCCTGTTCTCATCCCAGTGAATCACAGCATGGGTGGTTCAGCAAGAGGGCATCTTGGGTTTGAAGCCCTCATCCCCTTTGCCCCTCTCACATCTTCAGTGGTGGCTCCCATACTGAGTGTCTTGTGCAAGCAGAAACTGTCCAGCTGCCCCAAGAGCCTTGCAAATGCTGATGTGGTTCCTGGCTTTTGGCAGGGAACAGAGGCATCCTTGGATGCATGCCTGTCAGCTGACAGGCTCCTTCCCCAGATGCATTTCAGTGATTAACCTGCTGCCTCTGTCTGTCAGCTTAGGGGTTTCCATGCCACACAAGAAAAGACAGGAAGGTTAGATTTGCTTGAACTCCCTGGGACCGGTATGATGTCCTAAGGGTGGCATCCTTCTGGATATTCAGCTCAATATCTGCCATGTGGTTGGAGTGATGCAGAGTCCTGTGAATAAGGCATGTAACAGACTGTGTTGCAGACTTGCTCTCCAAACAAGGCTTGGAGAAGTCAAGTGGCTCTGTTTTCCAAGGCAGGACTGTAAGAGGTCACTCTCCTGTTTGTGCTGCCCCTGAACTCAACCTCTCTTCTGTGAGACATTTCTCGGCACGCTGGTGGTCTGCTGGCTTGTGGGAATGGCCCCTGCCAAGTTCTTCAGGCGTGGAATAGGTCGTTCCCTTCTCATTCGTCAAGTGTTTTGGTTAATTTCTAATCAGAAGTGCCTTTGAACTTCTGAACTTTGAACTCAGTGAAGGAAGCCTTCCCTTGAGTACATCAAAGCTTGTTGCTGTGCTTAGGGGAAAGATTTATGCCACAAACTCATCATGCCAAGAAATTATCGCAAGTCCTTTATGTGGCACAGGCATAATTGAATATATTAATATGCACAGGTAAATAAAATAAAGCCATTAGGCTAGGATGCACACCCCTGAGAGGAGAATTTGCTCTGCAGGTTTTCAAACAGGCTGAAATACCAATCACTGATTTTTCACAAAGAAAATCTCTCATTTGTTAGAACACTGCAAAGAAGAACACTCATATACGTATTTATTAATTTATATTGAAAGGATGTGATACAAATAATCTTGTATATCCCTGCCTCACACTATATCTCAGAAGAGATCAGGTTCTTATCAAAACTATTATTTCCTAGATACTGGAGAAAAAATATTTGGCAACAACCCCACCAACCACAGTTTCATGTTTCCTTGATGACATTAAACGCATACACATTTCCGTAAGTAAGCATTACCATTATGAACCAATAATGAAGCAACTCATAAGATAGCAAGAGAGGTTTAGGATAAGTAGAGGAGACTAAAATAACCCAGCACACATACCATCCCTTCCCTTAGCGGGTGAAAATGTTCTTTTCCCTTTCCTTACAGAAATGTATAATAGGACACTACAAATGGTGTCTACAACAGGGCCTCTCTTGATCCACAGAATTTCTTCTGCAATATTCTTACATACTACTGCACACCACCCTTATATCCCTAGGATAATTCATTACTACAAGTGGTAGGGCATGTAATAATTACAGCTATTCATTAGCCTTATCAGGAATGATCTAGATTTACATGCAAAACAGAGAAAGGTACTTCCTTTGTAATTCCTTTGTAGCTTTGTTTTGCAGGCCTGAAAATGCCACCAGGACAATAATTTTATTAGGATTTTGGTTTTCATCCTATTATTTTTTTTTTTTTTTGTTCTACACTGTCTGGCTTTAGAAGTTGCTTTAGTGTGTAATCCATGACAGAAGGGTCCCCAAATGAGCTGGTTGTGAATCACAGGTCGCTATCATTCATCAGCTCCACTCAAACAGCAGTTTACAGCAAAGTATGACATTCTGTGGTGGTTTGTTCATGCAACAGCTGAGCTTTTTGCAACAGGGAAGTCAAGTACTTGAGTCATGTCCATTTGTTTTCAGTAGGCCTGCAGTACGCTTGAACTGAGAGTTGTTTCTGCATTTTTTTCCCTGATGACTTCCAGCATTTGATGCTGATTTCACTTTTTTCCTTGTATGACACCTAAGATAAGACATCTCAAGCCCTTCCTGATCCTCACATGAGCACTGAGGACAGTGTTTAGCATTTCTGTGGGCATGCTCTGTACTATTGCAACACAATACTTTTCACTGCAGTGTTCCATCACCTTCAGTGACTTGGCTCTATTGTCCCAACGTATTTGCAAGCTTGGGAATACCCTGAGTTATGATGGTGGCCCTGTATAACCACCCTTTCATGCGATTAATTTTGGACTAATTTGTACTCATCAGTAGAGCTTTCCAGATTGTCTATTGGAAGGATGAAATCGCCAGATCATGTCAATGAGCTCTAGTCCAGTTCTGCCTTGTGTCTCCCTTCAGAACAGCCAGGCATGGTTCACACAATTATTTCTACACTGTGCATCCAGAGACTTGCAGTCTTATTTAAATTATGTCTGCTCATGACCAGCTCCCTAAATAGTTCACATAAAAAAACTAACTGCCAGTAATACTTTCTTCACAAGGGGATGTGGAGGGGCTGGTACCAATCTCTTCTGTCTCATGACCAGTGACAGGACTGAGGAAATGGCATGAAGCTGAGCTGAGTCAAGAGAGGTTTAGGTTGGATATCAGGAAATGTTTTTCACCCGGAGTCTGGGCACTGGAACAGGCTCCCAGGGAAGCGGTGTCAGCACCAGCCTGACAGAGTTCAAGCAGTGTTTGGCCAATGCACATGGTGTGGTTCTTGAGGATGGTCCTGTACGGGGCTAGGAGATGGACTCAATGATCCTTATGAGTCTCTTCCAACTCAGGATATTCTATGATTTTATGATTCTCTGATTATGAGCTCAATCCTGGTGTCTTTTATTATTATTATTATGGAAGCAATGAAGAATTAACACCAGAAGAGGTCAATCAGTGAGGGATTTACTTAATATTGGAGTATTTTATGGAAGGCATGAAGCAGCTGTGAACACTGTTTCTCCAGCTCCTAAACCACTTTCTGATGCCCATGTCAGGAAGGATCTCTAAATGGTGATGGTAAGGGTTGACCTTGCCTTATGTATTGGTATGCTCATATATTTTTTTCAGACTCTTGTTGCCTCTTAAATTGAGACAATACTACTACATTAGCTATCCCTGGCTGCTGGGAGCAAGGGTGAGGCTGAGATGCCTTTGTGCCTGGGGAGCAATATTCAGAGCAGAGACTCCAGAGAAATACAAAGTTTTGACCACTGCTGTAGGCTGAGGCCACAGAGGGCACACTGTAACCTCCCCATCTGACTGAACCATGGCTAGAAATGTGACACTGGCTTTGCACCTGAGCATGCAGAGACACCTTAATTGAAGAGTTTTTGTGTGATGACTGTTTCATGTATGCTTAGGGGCAGGGTTATACCTTTGAGCAAAAAGCAACTCTTTGTGAGTGCATAAATCACAGAAGAACTGCGTTTGAAGATTGTATCATATTCAGTGAAGGTGATACAATCTTCACAGCATTTGTATCTTCGAAATGAGTTATTATTTTGAATAATGATCCATGCTTGTTCATTTTCACGTGAACAGTTATGAGGAAAGCTTAAGAAGAAGGATTTACTTTGAGATTTCAAACTCTTCCTCAAGGTCCACTGGTCTGTGAGGTTTAAAGATCACTGACTAAGGCCATGTGAAGCGGTAACAGGGATTGATGACACTTGAATAAAGCAAGTTATCAATCTTTATGACAGCTGCCATCAGTAACAATGTGGTCTAACCACAGTGACACTTCTCTTCCTCTCCCTTCCCTTGCAGCCAAGACTTCAATACCTCTGCAAATGACTCTTCATTCTGCTCTGTATTGCAACATTGATGGTAACCCCACAAATGAAGTAATCAGAACTTCCCACAAGTTCATTTACATTTGAAGTGAATATGATGCAATATGACAAGTGGTGTTTGGCAATAAGCATGTTATAGGTAACCCTGTTCCACACTGTCACTGTAGAGCATTTCCTGGCAAATGCAAGAGGTGGGATTCTGTTTAACTTGGATGGCCAAAGCACAGATGTCCACATCTGGGCTAGTCATCAGAGCTCCATGCATCATAGTCAAAGGAGTCTGCAGAATTACTCAGCTGATAAATATAGGGTGAAATGGGAGAACTGTGCCCCTGAGTCCCTAATTCATTTTACTGACTGTAAAATGAAGCAAAATGGGCAGATTCTTATGGAGTCATCTATATTACAAATGTCACAAGATGAGATTTTTTACTGTCAGATATTTTAATATCAAATCTGATATTTACAAATGCAGATAGAAATAGTCTGAAAAGATTTTGTCATTCACAAATACAGGCTGGCAGAAACCTAGTGCTTTTGTATTGCTGGAGATGAATTTTGCACCCTCTACTGGAAAATATATTTGGTGCATATAAAACATGGAAAAGGGATATAGATACAGTGAAGTCTTCTCCTTATTGTCCTAGAGCAGAGTTGTTATATGCTATGACTAATCCTTAATTTCTGATCACTTACAAGTACTGGCACATACGGATCCTGATTTGTGAATTTACCTGCTGCTGAGATTAATAACCAGACTCTGCCCTCTTGTGAAATATGATTTCCAATTCAATACACTGAAGCTCAAGGAAAATAAAGATTTTTAATATTTTAAAAATTTCCATTGGTATCTATTTACCTGGAAAATCCAGAGCAGAAAACTACATGGAAAGCCTGAATATAAGCTCAACTATGGCAGTTTCATAGTGGCATTGCTCGATTAGTGTTAAGATCTATGCACCTCTGAGTTCACAATCAGATCCTTTATGCAGTCAGAGGAAAGCAAACAGAAATTATTATTTCACTTGTAAGAAGGAAAAGCTCTTTTCAGGGTTACATCACATGCCTTATCTCCCTGAACAAGCAAATGTGACAGGTGGATAATGCAAGTGAAAGAAACAGTTAGACCTAGACAGTCTGACCTTGGAAGAATGGTAATTTTGGTTATCAAAAAAGAGACAGCTGATAGTTTGCCCTCTAAACGAAAAGTTCATTGTCTGAAACTTGAAATGTGTGAAAAGGGGCATAAAAGGAGTATGGACAGCTTTCCAGGTGGGACGTGCACATTCCTCTCTCTGAGTTGTCTCATCCAATTCAGCTGAATGACACTTCTTACAGTCTTCTAATTTAGGCAGGACACAGGAAAATGGAGCAGGTAGTTATCAGAGTTTGATATAATGAGTCTGTATGCTCTCAGCAGAAATGTTTGCAGGGAATCTGCTTTCCACTGATATGACATGGTCGCATGCTGGAGGTTTGTGATCACTCACATGATCACTCACATGAATTTCCCTGGATGCTGGCTAGGTATCAGTAAATGAATAGCAAATAAAACACATCATCAGATGGATTTACTATGTTAAAATTGCAAAGATCACAAACTACTCTTTGCACTGCTGCCAGACCTTTGTCATAACATCTTAGGCAGAGTCTTAGCCAATGGTGTGAAAAGGATCCCCAGAATAACCAGTTCCCTCCAGGCAATCTGAGCCTCAGAAAGAAAAGGCACTTTGCCAGGAATAAGAAATGAGATCTGTTTTGTGAAATGAGCTGTTCTTTAGGCCAGCTCTCTTCCCCAGCTTGGATAAGGCAGGATCAGGATAGACACAGTACTGACAGGTGGCCCTGCTTAGCTGAGCTGTAAGGTATTACCTTTGCTAACTGTCCTTGAAAAGGGAGGAGCAGTGGGGCAGCAAACGGATATGAAAAGATGTCGACCCACTTCTTCTGGGGAAAAGGACTAACACTGGAAGATATATAAACATTTAGTGTCCAACCCTTTTGCCATTCCACAAAGAGCAGGTGGGGTCTCAGCTGCCCTAACCCACAACTACACAAAAATGACTATAGATATGCTCAAAATTTTTGCATCTGTAAAAATTCAGGGTCCTGTATGCAGCTCCTGCTCAGTACTGGGTATTACAGCAATCATGAGCATTCCATGTATGATGGGCTGAGTCCAGTACAGAGCTCCAGTAGCCCCCACTATTCCCAGAAGTATCATTTGTTTCCCTGAAATGGAGAGCTTGCCGATCTGGCTGTGCTCTACAGCCAGTGAGCCTTGACTGCTCCCCACTCCCAGCCATGCCTGTGCAAATTAGTGGTGGGTCCCCTCTCTTGCCAGCTTGAAAGGCAGCATGGCTTCCTGCACTCTAGCTGATCTTGGAACTGAACACATTTTGCTACAGGGATCTTGCAGCAGCAGGGCCTGTAGGTTTTCTAAGGATAGGAAAAATCCGTTCTTTGAGGACTGAATTTCCCATGACTTCTCAAACTCTGCACAGTGACAGAGGAATAGTTCTGTTGACACTTTGATACTCCATGCAAACAACATGAATGCATGGGGATGCACAGGATGCAACAGGACTGGAGAGTGAAAAAAAGCGAGAAAGGAAAAGAGAGAAACAAACCTGTCTCAAACAAACCTGGAGGAAAGAAATCTGTCTCCTTTGGACCTGGGAGACATGGAAATATCTGGCACTTCAGAATATGCTGCCTGTGGGCAGGGAAAACACAGGCGTGAGAAGTAATAGCAAGCCCTGAGGAAGAACTTGTCAGGTGTTAGGGGTGTTCTGGCATGAAGGTAAGAAAGCACAGCAAAACAATACATATGGTCATTTTATAAGAAAGACTTACTGTTAAATAGCATGGCTATGGGATAGGGAGAAATGCATGAGGAATGTGTAATACAAACATGGGTCTCACTTATGAACTGCAAGCCTGAGCCATTTGCTAATTTTGAATGGAATCTGTCTGTCTTAACATAGCTGTCTCAAGTTTAGGATTTAGCCTAAGCCCTAAGCCACTGAGTCTAAACTCCAAGTCTGGAAGCTGGACACTTCCAGTGGGTGATCTAGTCCATTGACTTCACATACATTACTCTGGGGATCCCTGTCTCTTTTCACTTATTGCGGAAGAGCTTTGAGATTATTACCTTAGACATTCTCTTTAGACTGCTAAAATTAGTGATGTGAGCCCCACCTTCTAAAAGTTACTCAACTCAATAGGCAGTACTGTTGAAATTAGTGACTGGCTGTGCACCTCTGGAAAAGCAACTTTCTAGACCAGTGATAAACTAGACCACAATTTGGCAACTGTCTGCGTCATCTCCTGTCTGTAAACAGCTGCAGTGGTCACACTTGGGAAGGGTTTATCTCCTCTTAGATGATGCCTATTTTATCCATGGATGGTTGAACCTGATTGTTGACAAATAAGATATAGACACAAACAAAAAAATCTGTTTTCATCATACTGAGTGAGTTGGTTTTTATGCCTGTGGTAGAGTATGGCCTCAAACTGTGGTGAAATCAAGTTATCGTACTGTGGACAGCTAGAATACAGTGAAAAGGTCACATCAGGAAAGAGAAAGGCATAGACCTTTTTCACTGTATTCCCAGGTATTTATGCACTGTATGTGCCCTGACAGACAGAGTGCAAGGCTTTTGAAGTGTCCTTCTTTACCCCAGAGGCAGCAGGTGGGATGAGTGGATAACGTTGTCATCCTTGCTGCAGGAATCCATCTGATCTGCCTTCCAGGGTCTAAGAAGCAGCAGTGATACATTTCCGCCATGTCTTCTCTTTAGGGAAAAGGTTGTGTCTGACCAGTACCTTGGGAAATGCAACATTCACATTTACTGTGTTATTTATGATAGGGTGAAATTTCACACAGTGTTGCAAGTCACCTGGAATGTGTTTGCCTTGGCATGCCCTCTTACTGCCCTCAACTGAATTACAGGCATCTCTTCAGGTATCTATTCAGGCAGATCTTGTTCACTGAATCATTTACTACCCCTGGGTGGGAAAGCTGGCAGGATGCTGCTGCTCACGTCTGTGGTACTGGGCTGTTCTGATATTCAGCAGGTGGCAAAGGAGGTGGGTGAGTGAGAACTTTACTGCTCTGTACTGCAGAACTGGCAGTTAATTTACGTGTACTTCTGAGGTGCCCACTGGGAGTAGCTCTGGATCTGTTCTTGTTACAAGACTGCTACATTTTAGTTTGTAGAATGGGAGGAGTTGGCGAGAATTTTTTGAGGCAAATGTATTCTGTCCAAAGTGATCTGTATGGAAATGTCTGTTCTGTTTTTTTGGCATTTGGTAGGGAAGTAGGGAAGTTCCAGAGTGAATGGTTTTGTCCTAAAAATAATGATTTTCCCAAGCAAGGTCTACTGCAAATTTGCCATGGGAGTAGATCTCAGCATATGTTGGTCAGACCATAATGATGCTCTTCAGCTGAGTTACCTGATGGCCTTTTGCACATATTCATTTGTGCTTCATGGCATCTCTATGGGGGAGGGAGATGTTTTCACCCACTTAACCTTCTACCTGAAATCCTTTGCCACACTTTAGTGAAATCACTTTTGTTTTCATGCATAATAATTTTTTTCCTTTTCACAGGCTGAAGTAAAAAATGGATAATTTTTTCCCCTTTACTGACTCATTCAATTTTACCCCACCTACTTACTCTTTATTTTTTCTCTTTTAGGTGCCTCAGCTATCTCTGTGTTGTCTTGAAGAGTTTCAGATGTTATGGGGCAAATTAAATGGCCCCTCTAATAGTGCACCTTATATTTCAAGGAACAGTGTTTTCTTCTTTGAGGATTTACATATCTCAGCTTACCCAAAGTTTTAATTTTTTGGATTTGGGGAGATTTTTGGATGTGGGGATCCATACACATTTTGATGAGAGGGAGGAACACAGGAGCAAACGTGCTGGCAACAGCATAAAATGGCCATCTGTCTCCCTCTCACAATGTCCCATAAAGCTGTCTTTCTTAAGGCAAATTCTCTTCCCAGTGACACTCAGTAGTGCATTGATTCCTGGGCAGGAGCTACATATTCACTCTTGCAGGTTAGAGACCTGTGTATGTGGGACATGTCCTGCACTTTTCACCTGCCTTTATAAAAAAAATGAACCAACATGGTATTGATTTGTTACATGTGCTCATTTTCACCTGTAGGTTTGCCCAATCCCACTGCAAACTCTACTGGTATTATTTGGAATTGCAGAATGAGTTTACTTGACTTTCCAAGTATCAGTTGTCCAGACACTATTAAATTTTCAGTCTTTCAGGAGAATTAAATGTGACTCACAGTAAGTGACCTCGTTGGTGGTGCTTTTGAGTACATGAAAGCATTTGTTTTCCTCATACCATTTAATTTTGTTTTTCATATCTGGGCCTTGCAATGGCAGTTGTACAGGCTTTATAGTTTGGGGCTGACCTTGGGAAGAGTGAGAAGTGTGGCAGTACTCTTGTTTACAGCAGGCATTGACAGAATATTGCAGGACAGGCTGCATGGTTACATAAAGGAGAGGTGAGCAGTCTTAAGAAATGCTAAAACTGTACTTAGGATCAGCTTTAAGATCAAAAAAAAGGTGCTATCTATTGGCAAAGCTGATCTGTGGAGCCTGTTGTCCTCAAAAACACATGCCAGTTTATGTTTTGGTCAAATTAATTAATTACCGCCAAAATAGATGCTGTAAGTGAAATAAATTACATAGAGTTGACAATGATGGTGAGGATGATGAAGGGCCTGGTGAAGACCCAGTCAGTGTGGGCAAATGCACCTGGAGACTTCAGTCTCTAAAAACCGACCCCAGATAGTTAGGAGCCACCTGGAGGGGGGCTAAAACATTTAGTGACCCCCTACTGCTACTACTACTTCTTTGTATCTTGATGTCAGGGCAGGATGATACAGATATATCTATATATCAGGGCAGGATGCATCTTAGGCAGCTTTAGCTAAAATATTTGCCTCAATTTGTTGTGTGGATTCTTATAGTTTGCAGAGAGAGAAGAGGCAGTCCCAAAGGACAATTTCTTCTCTGGTTAGGGCAATTACAGTAGATTACAAAAACAGCTAAGGAGCAATTCAAATACATAAGCATATAAGGCTAGTGCCATTTTAATTATTCTAAAGCACTTTCCAGTTCCCTGACTGGGGGATGTGTGTCTTCTCTACGATATTTTCCAGGCCTGCAGAAAGTTTCAGGTATTTTAAGGACTTTTAAGACGTCCTGTGCTTAAATACCTCAATACTTCCCTTCTGTTTGGGTTGTAGGGAGCCTTCTTTTAGGTCCTGATTCATTCAGTTTAATTCAGGAGTGTAACTTCCCATGCTCCCTCTGCAGAGAGGTCTGGAGAGATGTACTCTGTTTACCTAAGATCTGATCCCCTCCCCTCCAGAGATGCCTATAGAGAGCTGAAGCTGTGCAAAAATGCCAGTTGACAATGATTATTACTCAGATTACTAGTATGCTTATCCTATTTCCTATTTCCTTATGGATTATCCTATTTCCCACGACCTGCACAAATAACAAACAGGTAAAATGTCCCTTTAATCTTTAAATGTCTCTCTTTTTTTTTTTTTTCCTTAATCAAGCAGGCAAAATGACCACTTTCTCAGCATGCCATTCCAGCTTGTGATTATCCACTGAGTTCAATAGATGTCCCAACTCCTCAGTTAAAGGTCTCAGTTTCATGGCACATCTGAGTGTCTCAACTGAAGGAGCAATTCACCCTTTTATATACGACACAGTCTGCCCAAGTTCTACTACACCACAAAACTCCTTACCTGGGATCACATGAAACTGCAGCAATAACACAACTATGCTTGAGAGGTCAAATGCCTCAGCCTATCTGGAAAGAACCACTTACTCCTCTGAGCATGGGATTGGGAGCGAGGATGGCCAGATCCCAATTTCTTCATGGGAAAAAACAGTTCACTTTTGTGATTCACTTTTCTGTGCAATAAAGAACTACAAAAGCATGTATGCTTAACACTCATTTTTAGATAGATTTTATCATGAAAACCTCTGCTTGCTGATATAAATCTCTGCCTTTACTGATACATTATTTCTTTTAAGATGACTTACAACAAGAAATAACCCTGAAAGTATTTATTTCTCTCCTTCATGGAGCTCAAACACCTCTCCAGATAAGGAATACATCTGAAAATCGATTTCACATTAAGACTTGATTGACATTCAGGACAATACAATAATTCACTGAATGGCCTTTAGAGGGAAGCAGATCCAAAGGATGCATGGAAAGATCAAGAGCGAGCTTTTTGTGAAAACAGGCTGCCAGATCTTGTTAGCCAAAACCTGAAGCTGAGACACTTGGCTCATTCTCTATGTCTCTGTGTAGTACTGGGTAAGATTTGAACACCCCTCACATTATTCCAGTCTGAAACCTCTCATACAGTGAAAGACACCAGGACTATTTTGTCTTAATCTGCTCATGTCAGGAGACCTTGTTGCTTTGTTTCCTGGGAGTCTTCCTTTAGCCTTCAAAAGCTACTGTGAAAGTAGGAGCTGGGCATGGAAGAGAATCACGGGAGCATCTGGGCCATATGGAAGTGGTAGTCTGGAGAGAGATACCTTCCTGTCTGATCTTGTAAGCTATTAGTTGAAGTAAATATGTGACCTGAAGCTTCCTGACTTCTGTCTGCTCTATTGTGAGGGATCAGGCAAAAATATTGTCTGAGAAATACCTACATATGGGCACAGAGCCAAAATCTCAGAGGATGATTTCTAAATATTACATATTTGAATGGCTGTGGTACGTGTGACCTTGTAATTCCATCTGTCTGAACTATTCTTTTTACACTAAAAAGTGTTTTAAAGGCAGAAAATTATTTTAAAAGTCTTTGGAGATCAGAAATGGCAGCAAAGTCTCTTTGGGTAAAGTTCTATGCCCTTGCTATGTTCTCTTTATATCTTGGGGGCATGCTGATGGGGCAGGAATTACTCAGTGGGCAGCTTGCCAAGGCAATTGCCTGGGTGCTGCACTTCTGGCTGATGTTTTATGAGGACAAGGCAGCTGTCCTATATATAGCCTGGAATGAGATAATGAGTCTGAAACAGCCTTAAAAAAGTTAGTGCAATTTTCAGTACATGCATACTTCTCTATAAAGAAGGTCCAAGCAACGAGCTCAGGCATTGGACCTTGGTTGCCAGTAGTAAAACTTTATGGATCATTTTGAGATAGGCTATCTCTCTCCAATGTATATCTGCTCTGGAGCGTGCCCTGAGCAATCCTGATCATCAGTCTGTCCTGTTCTATTTCATGCCACAGATGGAGGCCTTCATAGATTTGTGGAGGATTTTTAAATGGCAGAAGCATCGAGAAAGACAAACAGGGCCAAAATTTTAAAAATACCCCCAAACCAGCAAGCATCAATTATTGGGTTTTCTTTTAACAGGTAGTGAAATTAACTACTAGTAAGTAGCTTTAAAACAATGAAGAGACTTGTAACAGTACAGATTAGCTATATCAAATCAATCTAATTTCTTTCCTAAAAGGTTAGAAGGACAGTTAGGTAGAAAGGTGTACTTTATTGTTGTAAAACTTGAGTTTTCACACTTGACAAAAACAATATGAGGTTTGCTGAAAACATCTTAAGGCAGGATGCCAAATACTGACTGAATCATCAGGACCTTCCTGGCCATGATGCCCTCAGAGGGGTCTGCAGGGATCTATGCTGAGCCTGCTGCTTTTCATCCTTCATTAGCACAGCAAGCCAATAGGAACCCTGTTATTGCTGGCAGAGCTACAGCACATGCTATTGAAACAATGTGCATGTAAATTAACCTATTCCTAATTCTGTCACATTACTTGTAAGATGACTTTCAGACTTGCACCTTGCTCCCTGGCAGCCCCTGCATGCCCTTTCTGAGAGCAGATGCTGCCCCAGACATGATGGGTCACAGTGCTCCAAGGAAGGCTCCTCTGGAGTTCCCAGGCATATAAAAAGGAGGTGGATCCCCCTTTTAAAATGAGATGTTATACTCCAAACTTACATAAACAGGATTTATTATATCAGGTTTGGTCTATACCTTTTCACTGATATTGCTGAGGGAAGCTGTAAGCAGATTAACAAGTGCTGGATGTAAGTTTAAACTTTAATCACATACATTAGCATCCAAGGGTTGTGCAAGACAGCATTTCAAATGAAACATATAAAGAAACTTTCATAACGTTTTACATGTTGTGGAAACCTTACCAGGTTTGTATACTCTCACATGTGTTAGTCATAATTGGACAAAATATCCTAATAATATGATTTCAGGTTTTTACCAGTGAACTTTTGAATCTCTAGAAATAGGAATAAATCCACTGGAAAAAAACACAGATAAACAAAAGTGTTCTTAGGCATTTCAAGGACAAAAAGGATTATCCACTGTAAAACCTCTCCTCTTTCCAAATAAAGTCCAGTTGATCATGCCAGCATAAACAGCAAGGGGAACAGGAGAAAGAACACCTGTGCCTGGGTAAAGTGACACTTCCCTCTCATTTTTCTCTGTAGGTGAGAAAAGTTTTATTTTCTGTGTGGACAGTAATTTGTGGATCCCCAAATCAAATTTTCAGGAATGTTTATCCTGGAGTACCACATCAAACTTATTAATCCTGCCAGCAGGCCAATTCTTGATGTATTTACATAAAGTTCTTCCCCTAATAGTTGTTTCTTGGACCCCAGTTTCTGCTATAACTGGCTATATGAGAGCTTCTGTCACATACATGGTAATGGATGATGATAAAAGCTGAAGATTTGACTTGATGATTGTACAGTACTTTTCCAACCTCAATAATTCTGTGGTTCTATAAATTAATTATTAATAGAAAGGCAAACTCAAATAAATAATCAGTTTCTTCCTAAGTATAAAACAGAAGCTTGGATAAGTGACCAACCCATCTAATTCCTAGTCAGATAATTAAGACCAGACCCATGTCTATGTCAAAACATATTTTCCAAAATAAATAAAAGATAAAAGAACAGTGTGAGATGCATAAAATGTACCAAAGGAGGAAATCCAAATTGGTTTATGCTACAGAGGTTTCAAAATATGTAATTAAGAGCACATTATTGATGAGGACAACTATCTTTATTACTTCCTCAGCTACATCAACTGATAACCTCCTGAATTATTTTGGAATGGACAGCATGAGGAGTCTCCTTCACTGAGACTTTTTGCCTTTGTGATGGCTACTGAGAATCTGTATGATCAAGACATTGATTTTTATTGCAGTTACAAAAATGTTCCCTACACATATTCTTCTCAACCTTGGATTTGTTATTTGAATAAAGTTTAAAGACATCTTCCTCACAGAAAATCTCTGTTGGTCAATGTCCTCTCCTCAAGAAACTCACAGTAGAGAATTTCTTCCTTAGATCTCTCTAAACCTGTCCTCCATCAGCTTAAAGCCTTTCCTGTTCTTACTATCACTGCATGCTCTTATGAAAAGTCCCTCTCCAGTTTTCCTGTAGGCCTACTTCAGGTACTGTAAAGCTCCTTTAAGGCCTCCCTGGTGCCTTCCCTTCTCCAGGGTGAACAACCCCAGCTGTTTCATCCAGTCTTCATAGGAGAGGTGCTTCAGCCTTCTGATCAACTTAGTGGCCCTCCTCTGGACTCATTCCACTAATGTCCCATGGGCACTGGAGAAAAGTGGGTTCACCAAGCCCCCAACTGCTGCTGTCAGTTTTCCTTTTCTGTGGTCTGGCTGTGATGAGGAGTTCTGGCTTCTGCCTCATCTCTGAGTGCAGACTGGACATTTTCATCCTTCAAGATGACAAGGAATTATAAACTATAAAGCATTTCAAGTGGATAGGTGGGGCACTGCACCTTCTTGATTTTGACAGAAATTATTCCAAGTCAAGAAATGTAGCAGTGACTGGTGGAGTAACTCCAAGTACCCTGGAGGAACAGGACCCTCCAAACCCCACCAATCCAAAAGAACTTTTTTATTTTGTTTTTTTTGTGAAGCAGTGTGATCAAACAAGCTCGATTGTCTTCTACCTCCTTTCTCCTCCTCCATTTTGACATAAACCTACCCACTTCCTTTGAAGTTTGCTCCCTAGATTATAAATACTCTAGGACAGAGCTGCTTTGTGCTTTGTGTTTGCATAGTGCCAGTTACAGGACATACTCCTAGAAGCCAATAATAGACAATCAGCTTTTGTTCAGGTTTCAGTGGTTCCTGACACGTACAAATAGAGCACAATGCCTCTGGTCGGTTCCTTTGTGGAGCACTGCATCAGGGAGATGCACTGTCCCAAATGTGTGAATATAGATGACAGCTGAGCAGCAAAAATATCTCAGGAAGCAGAATCAGATTCACAAATGTCCTAAGCACCCTACAGAGGTATATTTTCTTTCCATCCTTGTCAGTTCTAAAATCTCAGTGGTTTATAGTAAAATTGAAAGTGGCACAGACTTTCCAATGCAAATACAGTTTTATCCCTTGAGATAAAGAATGAAACTTTATTGCTGGAATTAAAACCTAGATATGGAATTCAATAGTATATGAACTACTGTAAAAAAGAAGCCAAACTTAAGAACTACTTTTGGTCACATTGCAGTATCTCAGTGCAGACATCTGAAGCCCATGAGAATTGGAGGCCAGTTAATCTGCTTACTTATTTGACATTAAGCATCCAAAGTGTAATATTTTGGGCTGAAACAGCAGCTATTGAAAAACAAGCACTAAGTAGATAAGAAAAGCTTTCTCACGACATTTTTAACTTCTTTAATCCAATTAAAAGCAGTGCTTCTCTCCCACATGCTGATGTCCACTTGCACTGCTAGTTTTTCACATGCCCTGCTTTTTCCCTTCCAGGACCTGAGTCCTTTACCAGATTAACAGGCATTCAGAGGAGTGGTGCAAGGACAGAGATAAAAGAAGTAGCTTTTAAAAAATATTTAATTTTACAATAATGATTAATATATGAGCTAATCATAAGGATAAGTGGACAAATAAGAACATCACTGTTATTATTCTGGCTGTATTTTAAGATAATAAAAATTTAAAAGAGTTCAGACTGTTTGTGTATTTTAGACTAGTAAGGTAGATTACTTAAGATTACATGTTTGGGGTTATGCACTTGTGTTACCTTATGCCAACTGATGTTGCCATATGCTGCACATTCCCCAGATTTTGTTCTTGTACCAGTATCATGTGATCTCCATAAACTTTTTCTGACATTTTCTTTTTAAAGTACTTGACAATCTGTTTCTAAAAGGAGGAAGTTCTGTTGGCCTCATGAAGTCTGAGTCTTATGTAATTCCATCAAAATCTGTGGAGTTTCCCTGGCATTGAAACGGCAGTAATTTAGGAATTACTCAGGCTTTGCATTTCTTGGACTTTGCCAGTGGGAACTTGGAACTAGCAACATAAAAATTACTTTTAATTGCATCCGGAGATCCCCATTTACTTTCAAAGATACAATCTTCATCATCACACACCCTGGATCAGCACACTTGCATTCATGTTTAGAAGTTTAATTATGCATCAATTACACGGGGGAAGTTTAAATTGAGATTTGCTGTTCCTTTTGTTTCACAGATTTGACTAAAATATTCTGTTTATTTTGGTGTCACTCTCATAGCTGGCATGACTGATTTATCTGATGACTAATTTATTTGACTCCAGCCAGACATATACTGCCAACATCTCAACAAAGGGCTCCTTTGGAAAGGGTTTATAGAGCTTCAGTTCACTCTAACTATTAAACACTTCAGAAAATGTCCATTGATTCCTAAGAGCTGCCTTCAAAACTGAGTTTAACCAACCCTTCCTCTTGATTAGCCTTTTTGCCCACTTTAACTACTTCTCCACCAGTCTAGGATTCGTGGAGGACCTTTCAAGGAGTGAAGCATCTTTAACAAGAGAAACAAGGGACAACTTGAATTTGTGTGCACACATGAGGACCCAGAATAGGTTTTATGTAAAAGCTTGATGAAAGGAATACATGGCAAGCTGTTTTTGAAATAGCTGGCTTTACCTCTTGCATGAGTGAGATGCCAGCTCTCAGCAAATGCCTATCAGAGACTTGTTTTCCATACTCACACCCATCACCACACTACAGCTAAAGAAGAACATGTGTTTCAGCGGGGCACCTGGGCTGTGTGGAAGGAGGGGGTGACAAGGCTTGTCACACCAGGGACAGTCTGAGTCCTGGTAGGGTAAAGGTCTATTCAGACTGAATAGAAGAACAAAGACTGAATGATGTGGGATGAAGAAGGACTCCTTGATCTGAGGCGACGATTAAAAGGCTGCAGCACTTTGTCCCTGCAGCAGCTTTCGGTGGAAGTGTTGCTCCCTTCAGGCACAGACTAGGAGAGAGGAGAGAAAATTAGCTGCAGAAGGAGAGAAGGAAACTGCTTTCCATGTGCTCTCATGTTTGGATTGCAAGTTATAGGAATTAATTACATCCATCTGATCTGAGGTACGGGGATCCACCTGGAGGTATCTTCTGAGTCAGGATAGATTCATAGTATGTCCATACCTTCACTAATCATCCATCTGCTATACTGTTAATTGGCATGTCTAGACTGCTCCTCTGACCTGCTGTAGACATGTCCCAGAGATAAGACAGAACCTGTCCCAGAAAGGGACAGGATTCCCTGTTCCTGTTGCCTATAAAGTGATCACAGGATGATTAACTAACACACAACATTTTACACCACTCATGTCTAAAGTGATCTGGGATAAATCCTAAACCTCTGCTTAAGATCCAGTGCTGGAATTTTAAAACCTCATCTATATCCAGATTCAGGTGCCTGATGAACCAGAATAACATCTCCCAGGCAGGAAGAGAGCAGAACTGTAGGACCCACACCATCCAAGACTCTTCTGTGTGATAGAAGGAGCATAATATTATCCTTAATAGCCTTATATCCTTATAGATGGAGTACTTCAAGGAGTTTGATCTATAATGTCTTTCTCTGCCCCCTGGGCCCCCCTTCTGTTTTGGACTCTTTCAGATATGCTAGGAGAATATTGTTTGACAGTAAAAACATCATGGAGAAGTGAAATAGGATGAATATGAGTTTGCTGCCTTTGTTTAGGGCTGTAGATTTCTTAGCAACACCTAGGCCAAATCACGGGCATCAAATGTGTTTCATAGAGCTCAATGCTCTGCACTCACAGGACAAAACACCCACTCTAAATTAAAAATAATAAAAGTAGGAAATACTATTAAAAAAGGTGCAAGAGGATTTAATACCAACTAGCCTTTGCAGATCAAAAGTTCACTAAAAGATCTTCGTAGTTCAAAAGCTATTGGCAAGTGGGCATTACCTGCTGTATAAATTGTATTTTCCGAATAATAGCTTTCCACTTTAACAGGTTGCAAGGGGAGTCCCAGAGAGACAAGAGGTGAGGACATGAAGAGGTATATTTCACTTCTGGCAGCTAGAACTGGAGTGTAAGGCTGAGCTGATTCAGGTATCATAGATATCATAGATATCAGACATAATCACAAAGCAAAACAACTGCAGAGTAGGAAAAGTAAGCTAAGGGTTAGAGGCAGGCTGTCTGTAAAAAAGGGCAGTTGCTTTTAGGATGGAATGATAAAATTGCTAATTTTAAATTCTTTGTAACAATCCAGTCTCACCATTTCCTGCGGTATTACCACTGGACATGGGGAACTGATTATACTCTTCCTGTTTTCAACCACTTATTGCATATTTAAAGACTATCTCTGTGCCTACAGCTAGTCTACTCTTCTTTAGACTATACAGTGTCAACTCTCACAGTCTTTCCTCATAGACCTGTTCCATAAACTTGAGGGTTTCTAGTTGCTTTTATCTGTGTGCTCTTTCCAAGTCTTCTGCATCATGCTTCAAGTGTAGTACCCAAAGTGGACACACAACAGCAGCAGAGGCTTTGCTTGGGTCGAACAGAAGCCATCTCACATCTTACAGACAAACGAATTTGAAAAGTCCTCCTTGTTTGTTTTTTCTTTTGTGAAACAGTAAAATCTATATGCATTAACTAGTTTCAGCTGAGAGGATTCGGATATTGGATTGATCCCTGCTAGTCTATCTACGCAGCCCCCACAGCTGACAAGAAGCTTGAGAGAATTTTTGTTCTGCCGAGTTTCCAGGAAGTTATTTGGAAAGCAGAAGGTAGATGTTTTGAGGCAAAGGAGAGGATAGATTATAAAAATTTAAGATTACCTAAGCAAATACCAGGTCAGACATAGCACTGACCTGTCTCTGCTGGTAGCATGAAGGAGACAGTAAGGCTGCAAGGATGTTGAGAGAAAAGGAAAACAGAAAGAAATAAATCCATTTCAAAAATATTGCTGTTGGTAGAAGTGAGTGAAATCAGATGCAACCCAGTGAACTTCAGACCCTGAAGTAATGTTATTTCTTTCACTTACTGAGTAAAGTGAGCATGCCAGTGAAAAAATTTCTGGCTTTAAATCCACTTTGAATGACTCATGCATAATAAAAATAAATCTTGGTTGGGAGCAGACTTTTCCTGCTCCCATTCCTTCTTCTTTTAAAGATCTTCTCAGATCTTTCTTTGCTTCCTAGTTCCTGTCCCTTGTTCAGCAGTGCTTTCCCTTCAGCATGGAGAGCTATAACCATGTGCTGTGAGTGTGTATGAGCAAGGGGGCATAACATAGACTTCTGTTGCTAGATACAGGTTTTTGATACTATCCAAGGTTCAAAACTGTAAAGAACAGGTGGCTGAAAGCACTCAACGTCCTTAGATAAGAGTTCTCACTCATTCTGTTGCTTAAAATGCTAGAAAATTTGGAAATATTTAATTTCTCCCAGTTGAGTGGGTAGACTTTGCTGAAACTGAGAAATTTGGTGCAGTGCCTCTTGTGCTAAAAGTGGTGGCAAATTTGTCACCATTATGTTCAGGCACCTTGCAAGCTCATTTTCTGCTTTCCCAATGCTCTGATGTGTTTGGGATGGCTGCAGTCCCTGTATTTTTTCAGGATTTTTCTTCCTTACTCCATGACCCAGCTGTTGTACATCAGACTTGTTTTCCTTGTCTGCTGGAGTTTTATCTCCTGGCAATCTCTTCCCAGGAGAAAGCCATCCCCATCTCCGTGACTCTCCTTTCACCAGGTTGTATCTGAGTTTTGCACACGTAGACCTTGCTGATAGGTGAAAATCTTATCAGCTGGCCCTGACAACCTTTCCTGTCCTAGGCTGCCTTGAGCTTGCCCTTAGGTCCCTGCAGTAACCAGAGCAAACACTGCACTGCAGAGTAGTGAGTGACCTTAGGAAGCACTCGGACATTTGCATATTATTGCATACATAAAAAGAATAATGAATGTCGGTGGGATGTGGAGTGGTGCGGAGCACGTCTTATCAACAGTCTCCACAAAAGCTCCTTCATTTGTTTATAAGGAACTGCAGACCAGAGGTGCTTCAATTTGTAGACAGGAAGGGTGAGGGGGGAAAACACCTCCACTTGTTTTCTCCTTTGAACAACAACATTTCTCTTAACCTTAACCAAAGAAGGTAGCGAAGCCACTTGGCAAACAGACTTGAGTGAAGTACCTCGGCTGGAAATGTTGGCTTGTTTGTGTTAACACGCAGAGTTCTGCTCCGTACGTGCCGAGGGGAGCGCGGGGAAGGCCTGCCCCACACTGTGCAGCCATTCCCCGCACCCTCGGCAGCCCTCACACACTGCAGCCTGCTGGCTTCGCCTGCCCTCTCTCCTCCTGCCTCCCTCCCTGCTCTGCCCAGCACAGCCCCTCAAGAGGGGCCAGCACCAGCGGGACGGCAGGGCAGCTTCACTGCTCGGAAGGATTAGCTGAGCCACGGGCTGGGGGTGGCTGCGCGCTCGGAGAAGGCCAGGCCAAAGTACGGCACTGCAGGGTGCCCCGGCCGTGGGGAGAATCGGAGCCTTGAGGCACAAGGGGCACTGACGCTTGAAAACGCTGCATTTCCGTGAAGAACTGACTTTCTAGGGACGATATTAAGTGAGCACAATATTGGAGATTTTGTAATAGCCACTGAGTAAAACAAAAATATGTATGGCATGAGGATGTTGAAAGGTGGTGTAAATTAAAGATGTCTATTGCATTAATTTTGCTGGAATATATTTTATCATCTGCTTTGTTAGGTGGAGCATTTCCATTAAAAATATGATATGGAAAAGCCAGATGCCATTAATGATTAGGTAGTTAGTTAATTGAATTACCTCTTTTCCCCACTTTGTGAGATAACTATTTCTGCTACTAACAAAAGGTAGCTGACTCAGGGCCCAGCATCTGGCACGATGTTTGCTAGGATGGGATGCCAGCCTGGGGCAGCAGCTTGGGCACGTGGTGAGCTTGCACTGGAAAAGTTGTTTATATATTCCGAGAATCCTGTTCTCCTGGTGGCCCAATAAATACAGATACGAGCAGGGAGTCACTTTCACTGTTTCTGACTGGCTGGGGTTTGGTTTCTGCTTTTGCTGCTTACAGGATGAAATATGAATAGAAAGGCTTTTATGTGGCATTCCGTGTTATTGTTTAGAAATTCATTTGTGAAGAAGGAAAAGGCAGTCTCCAAACAACGTAAGATTTTGGCAGATTTCCATCTACAGAGGAAATTTAGGACTGCAGAGCTCTCGTTTCCTTTGGAAATATTATTCAGTGTGCATTGCCCTGAATATGAGCCCTAGACACATCTTTGTTTCTGACTGGTATCTGCAGAAGAGAAGCCTCTCATCTTAACTAGATACAAAAGTAATAGCAACCATAAAAATTGTTAGAGGGGACCTGGTAGAAAACCTGCATGTATTATTCTGAAAACACATGAATGAGAACCTTCAAGTATTTAATTTTGCTTCTCATTTTGACCATCAGGTTATGCAATTGTACTGTTTCAAACACCAGTAGAGTCTGTATGATTAGCTTTTGGAGGGGGGGGCTAGAAGTAAAAACTTGGAGTCTAACCTAAAATACTCATAAAATAATATTAATGACATATCCAGTTGATGGTGTACAGTTTTAAACTGTTTTAAACTGTTTAAACAGTTTACACTTCTACCACATGTAAGCCTTGGTTACAGAAAACTGTTCAATAGTACAAGATAGCTCAGGATGTGCAGTTTAAAAATTTTGCCTTTATGCAGGTTAATCCTCAGGAGGTGTTTTACTAGAACATGGTTAATTACCTTCAAATTAACATACATTTTCTTTAGAAAAGTTAACACTAAAAAAGAAACCAAACTTTCAAATTAATGTGTCAGTAAACTTGGACATCGTCTTCAGAAGTGTTCGGTACCTCTGCTTTTTTAACTGTTTCAGGTAATTTTTTAGAAATGTAAGTGGTAAATGTCTGGGTGGCCAGCACAAGCTGTTTAAGGGGAGATATGAATGAAATGTTCTCAGGGGACTTTGCATGTACCTGAATTTCAGCATGTGCTTTGCTGAATTGAAAATATAAATGTTTCCTTTCAGCAGCTGAGAAATGCTCTGGCAGTTAAGAATGTCCTACATTAAGGCACGGAAATCTGAGCTGATGTGCTCTCTCCTGTTTTAGGAAATGCATCCCTGAAGAGAAACATCATACAGGAGAGCCAGGCTTCAATGTCATCTGTAGACAGAAGATTGGGTGGATTATGGGAATCTACTGGGCACCAGGGCCCTCACAGTACTGGCAGCAGGACTGAGTCAACTACCCAGAAAAAGTGGGTCTCTGAAGCCCTGAGTTGCCCCTGGCAACACCTCTGCTCCAAGAATTTGGTTTAATTTGAGTCAATGAAAAACCAAAGGGAATACACTGACCAGCCTCTGAACCAGCAAAGATCCATGGCACCCACTCCAGGGAAGGCTTATAAGGATAACCAGACACTGTAGGACTTGATGCATGTGGGATATGGGGAGGAGTCCCACGTGCACATCTCTAATAAAATGGCTGTGCTCATGGGGCATTTTGCTTTACATTGCAAAACTACATGTAATTACTATGAGACATAGGGTAACATGTGCATTAGGGGATTTAATATCCCTACTGACTGTGGAGTGATTTGTTTTCTCTGGCAATGTACATGTGACTCTTACTTGCCTAGCCAATTTAATGTAATAACTGTAGGAGAGGTTTTTATGTGCATGTATTTTCCCCTACATTTCCCCATATTCATTCTCAAGGTATTTGCTTAGCTTCTCTCCTCTGCCTTGCACTGCTCCATGATGGAAAAATAAATATTTAAGAGCTTAAATCTCAGCAGTGTGAATTTCAAAATCATCAGCTTTAATGATTTACAAATTCAGCACTTCAGCCTCCTCTTACCCTCTGTCTATCTCAGCTGGTTTTGCCAGGTCTCCTTTCCCCTCCTGCTGCAGGGACTTGTGAAAATGAAATGGATTGTATCTCTGAACTTTGAATGTAGCTCTGGTTGTAGCATGACTGCTAAAAAGATAAGAAGAGGTACATTGGCCTCAACATATGCCAGAGGGAAGCTCCCCTCACCCACCTCAGTGCTCACAAGGCAGACCAGGGTACAAAACCTGTTTGAACAGAGATATTTTAAGACACTGGCTGCATACCAATTACTGCTGAGTCCTATTCATTTTGCAGTAGACTCTCTGCTGCTATGTAGCAGTAATCAAAGAAAACTAAAAGCAAGCATAGATAACAATCTATCCTGATGTGAGTATCAGAAGATGAAAGAGCTTTGTTATTAATGCCCCAATAACAAGCTTTGCATTCCTGTCCTTGCACCACACTAACAAATAGAAGCACTTTCTACCTTTCAGGTTTCCTTAGTGATTTTCTTCAAATGAAGACCTCTCTGGGTGGCAAAGATCTGTAAAAATGAGTGAAGATAAGCAAAAGCAACATTACTCTTGTCTAGATACCACATCTAGACAAAAGTGGAAAAAATCTCAGCACTGTAACCTCTGTCCTTGTCCTTGTCCAGTGAGAAGGCTCAGAGCACAAAAAGAGGATTGCAGAGATGCTGTCAAGTCAGACAGGTGTAAATGAGCTAAAAAGGGGGACTGGTCTGCAAGGTCTTGTGTTTTCCTGTAACTCTGAAGATTTTAAAGCAGTATCAGAATCTGCCCTTTGTAACCTGCAGCCACATTCTCTAAAACTGGCAGCAACCTCTGAAGGCTCCACCCTCACTGTTTTCCATCTGGCCCCGTGCAGATTAGCCCTGCAGTTCTTGGACTCCCTTTCTATATCTTTCTGGCTGCAGATTCCCCAGTAGGCACATCTCTTTCCAGTCTGCCCACAGCTCTGGACTACTCTGGTTCATGTAATTGGCCAGAGCCAGAAAGCCTGCACAATAAACAGCAGTAAACAGTGATTCATTGTGGTTTAGATTCATGGATTTTCAGAGCAGATAGATTAAAATCTTGGAATCAAAGAGCGCAAACAAAAGATAATATTCGGCAGCAGGAATCCTTGAAAACCACTTCAGAATCTTTAACCTATATGTCAGCTCTGAGATCCACAAATCCAGTTTTCACAGGGTTGTTCTGGCCCTGGGGGGGTTCTTCTGGAACTTACCATCCCATTGAAACCCCTGGATTTTGCTCTGTATCTACTACAAAGCTGCTGCAGGAGCTCCCTGCAGTAAAAATATCTTGGATACATGGGAGTTAGACACCTCCTTCAGTTCATATCTGTTCTGCCAGAGGCTACTTTGTGAATGGCTCTGCTGCATATGAATCCATTCCTTTTCTAACTTGAAACCAGCCTAATAATAAGGCACAATATGTCTCTGACTAACTGCTGCCTAGGCTGAACTGTTTAATTTACTTTATTCATTAATTTTAAGTGTGGGGGCAATGATATGCAATATAAGAGATTCCAAAGGTATTTCCTGTATATTGTCATGATGTTTCATGATTTCTAGTGCATTACCAAACTCCTCTAGGGACCAAATGCATTTCAGGTATATTGTTTGAGGGGAGAGCAGACTCAGTCATCTAATGTCAGAAGAGTAGAGCTTGGAAATAACTTGGCTACAATGGAGATGCAAACTGTAACAGTGGAGAACCTTTTGTTACCAAGATTTGACATCGTATTCCTATGCATGTACAAAAGATCCCATGCTGAAATCAGCATTTCAGTCAGTCCAAATGGTAATCCTCTCTGCCTGCTGAAAAATGGAGAGTACTTTAAGAAGTTAAGCCATGGGAATGAAGCCATTAATAAAAGTCTGAGAGGAATTCTGTCAATGTTTCATAGTCACCTCTCCCAAATTTGAGCTATCGATCCTAGTGTATATTTCCTTGCATATTGACACAACTCTGCCAGTACTGTTTTGACTTGGATTTTCTAAGTCATCACATGGATGCTGTACTCATTGAACACAAAAGCTTATCAGAGGGGTGGCTCAGCCTAATGAACATGGATCAGTCATACCTCCCTTCACTTTGCACTTTTCCCAGAAGGATTTGCTTGCTACAGGAAAGTTCTTTGGCACAGCTATCCTCCACAGTTATTGGACCCCGTGTTCTGGTTTTGGCTGGGATAGAGTTACTTTTTTTCCCTAGTACCTGGTACTGTGCTGTGTTCTGTATTCAGAATGAAAATAATGTTGATAACCCCTTGATGTTTTAGTTGTGGCTAAGTAGTGTTTATCCTAAGTCAAGGGCTTTTCTGTTTCCCATGCCAGTGAGGAAGTGCACAAGAAGCTGGGAGAAAACAGAGCTGATCCAAAATAGCCAAAGGGACATTCCATACCACAGACGATCATGTTCAGCATATAAACTGTGGGGTGCATTGTCTGTAAGGGGCTGATTGCTGCTCAGAGATGAGCTGGGCACCGGTCAGTGGGTGGTGGGCATTTATACTGTGCATCACTTCTTTGTCTTGGGTTTTATTCCTCTCTCTTTTTCCTATTATTATTACTGATAGTGATTTTACTATTATTATTGTTATATTTTGATTTATTTCAATTATTAAACTGTTTTTACCTCAGCCTACGGGTGAGGTAAGAACTCTTTTCCTGATTCTCCTCGCCATCCCACCGAGGGTGTTTGGGGGGTGAGTGGCCAGCTGCACACTTACCAGCCGGGGTTAAACCACGATCCCCGTGTCTCTGTCCTTTTGACTGCCTAGAGGATTCTCCGGCAGAATCCCCCGTGGCTGACCATCAGCCAGAAGAAAGCCGTCCCGGTGGATTTCTCCCTTCCTGATGACAGCTGAAGCCCACCAACCCGAGCTGACGGCCCGGCCCCTTCCCTTGCGACCCGCCAGAAGCCCACACAGCTGCTTGCTTGCCCGGCCTCTGGGTACAGCTAAACCTCTCCTCTCCTGTGGCTATCCCCCGGGGGAAGCGAGGCACGCCGCCTTTCCAGGGAGCTGGGCAGCTGCTTGTCCCCAGCCGGGCGGGCGGCACCACCCGCGGGCACGGCCGGCGCTTCCCGGGGCCGCTCCTGCAGCACCATGGAGAGAGGAGCGCTCCCGCCGGCCCCAGCGGGACCGCGGCGGGCAGGGGCAGCGGGCCGGGCACGGCCATCTGCCAAGCAGCAGGCAGGAGGAGCGCCGTCCCCGTCCCCAGCACTCACGCACCTGACCCCCTGCAAACCCACTCAGGACGGGTGTAAAACCGTGGTGTTGGCTTCTGGGGGATTTAGCACTAAATGCCCTCCTCTAAGGCTGAGGAAAACCTGGCCTTGGCTGCCGTGTGTACCTGGCTGGATTGTTGACTCGCACCTAAGAAATGCATAGTGTGCTTTCCCTGGCAATAAGTTTCTGTCAAGTAAGGGACACTCTCATGTCAGTCCTTTCCTGCTCCAGAGGTTGAATTCTCTGGAAAAGTTGCTAGTGTTACCCTGAAGCCCAGCTAGAGCTGCTCTCTACACACTGATGAACACAAATGGTGTTTGACTATTCAAGGCTGTTCTGGGTACATGTGCTGCAATAGCAGTTGTCTTGTATAAATTTCCTTCTGCTGCTTGTCTGCATTGCAGTGGTGGTATCATGAAAAGGCAGCTCTGAATCGGTTTGCTGATGTGACCCAGAACAACAGGGCATGGCCTGTTCCATATTGGCTACCATCAGGATAGCATCAGGATAGCATTTGCCCCATCAGGCTCTGCCAAAACTAACAAGGCACTGACAAAAGGCACTGAAAAGATGCCAGCAGGAGATCTGAGGCTCAAAAAAACAAAAGTTCAAGGAAGCAGTTTCTCCTAGTTTCTTGTATATCTCCCTGAGCTCATGGTATGGAAAACCAGAACATACAGGAATCATGAAGCAGTGCCATAGGTAAGTCATGCAAAATGCCAAACAAATTGTTTGAAGAAGCCTAGTAGCTGTCCTGACAGACTAAAGAAGTGTCACGGAAAACAGATGTAGACACAGCTCAATTGGCTAACTACAATTCTTTATGTGAATGAAACATCTCTCTGTAACACCACCAAAGTCAAAATACCTAAATAAAGTGTCTAAGCCATGCTTGATAGCTAAAAGATAGTTCTTGCCAAATCTGGTACATTCTGTCATTGTAATAATTCAGAATTATATACATGAGAAGAATGACAAAAGTGGTTAACTACTGCCTGCAGTAGAACTGCAGGAGCGCTGGGGAGTTAGCAGAAGGCAAGCTGGATGGAAACTGCCATAAAAAGTCAGTATCTTTCTGAAGCTCATGACTCCAGAACTTCAGTTCTCAGGCTCGTGCTTTGAAGAGTCTTTATGTATCTTTCTTGCTGATAAGGACTGAGTGGTTAATCAAAGGTTACTCTTTTGGAAAAAAAATGTTGTCTCACTGCTAGTTTTAATTTGTGGCATTTATTGACTGTGTGAGTTTATGTTTGTGAGTAATGGTCTCTTGCTTTTAGTCATACAATTTCCATGGGTGTATCCGATGCTCTGATAATCACAACCAAGTTTACTGAAGAGACAATGTTCCCAGATAATATTTAGCTTGAAGCTTGTTGTATTTGTGTCAGATCTGATGGATTATTTTGTTGCATACGTCTCCCAAAGCAGTTGATTTAATAAAAGATATTGCTTCTTCCCACAAACATTGCCTTAAATTACTCTAGCTACAATGCTGTCACTATTCAGGATCTCCCTCTAAAATCTTTCATCTGAATGTTTCAGTCACTGCAGCAGAGCACACCGTGGCCAGACATGAGAATGCATGTGTACATTTGACAGCAATGTACAAGCCCAGTTAGCTTTGGATACAGTTGGCAGTGTGGTCCTGCTGACCCAGACTTCCATAAACATGAACTCCTCAACATCTGTACCTGGGCTGAGTTGCAGAAGCTGAGTTCTCATTGACTTGCCTATGTTCCTGTCAGCACAACTAGTCCTTGAGCTGAAAGCTGGTTCTGGTAAATATCTACATACTGCCTGTGACTGCAGGGTAATCCTGCTCAGAGAAAGGCCTCTGGAATCTGAGAGATTTTTGTTTGCTGTGAAAAACAGAAAAAAAACCCCACCCAACAAAACCCCTTAAAACTTCACAGAAAAAAACACAAAAAAAAACCAGAAAAAAAAACTTCCTCTGCAAAATCCTCACAAAAATTGCAATTAAACATTCTTCTTTGGAGTAGAAGTGACTTACTACACTCACTGAATACTGTTGCTACTACTCTTGCTGATATTGCTAATGTTTTCTGTAGGGTAACCTGAAAATGGAAAGATAGGAATGGAATGAGGAACTTGTGTAAGTTGTCTTGGGAAAAATTGCAAATAGATTCCATAAAAAAATGAACGTGCAGAAGAAAAGTTATATTGCCAGGCCTCCTTGGCCTCAGTATGTAAGTTATAATGATATATTGAAGCTCTGAGGACAGAGGGTTCATAACTTCTTTAATGTGAGCATTTTATTGTTTTACAATCCATGACAGAGTGAGAGGAGTGAGAGTGCAAAGCCCTTTCCCTGTTGAACTCTTGCTTTCCTTGGATTATCAGGAGTTTATGTTTAGCAGGTTTTCCAAACTGAATACCTCACTCTTTCCCAGTAGTGTTTGTGCTACATGTAACATTACCCTTTGCTGGTGCATGCACTGGCAAGTTAAAATTAGACTTACTAAATGTCATTACAGCAGCTTGTTACTTTCTTACTTGAACAAGACTGTGCTACTTTCATTTGTGAATTTCTTATCTATCTAACATGTGAAATCTTACCAAGATTCTTAAGTATATATTTAAACAATGCATGCATAACATGCATTTTCTGTTTATTCAAATTTCAATCATCCAGTGATGAAAATAATACAAAGTGGCAAACAGATTACATCTGATTATTCTGAAAGCAGATTTTGTGCTACTAACAGTAGCAATAATGGTACTTTCTACTTACTTTACATTGCTTTAAACAATGTCTGAGAAGAAAAGGTAGTTTTCTTTCTTTAAATCTTGGCAGAAATAATGCATGAATTGTTATTTGCAAAATATAATAGTCACTTTTCAAAAATATGTGTGAGTTTCTGTGCCTTTTAAGTGATTTTTGATGATGAACAACGTTCTTTAGAGGAAATAAAGCGCTTCTTATCCATTCACATCTCTCATGGGTGATTTGTGATGATTTGAAACAGGGCATCATGAAATATGTAGAGAAATTATGCCAAGTTTTCTCTCAAAATCATCTGTATGTGCAAGAGTTGATCTGTATGTGCAGCATATGTATCAGCACATAGTCTGATGTGTCAGGAGCATGAATGCCAGAAAAAGATCAGGATATAGAACATCCCCAAGCTTCCAAGTTTCTATATATGTGTGAGTCTATGACCCTATCTATGTAATATATATATATATATATGGTAACAACCATACAATGTTATATTTGATATTTCATACAGCCACTGGCTGTTCATATCTTAACAGAACTGTACTTCTTTCTGGTCTTGTAAAAGCTTTGGGAGACTGGTTCTGTCTAGCCTGGGTTTATTTTCTGGTTCCCTTAAACAATTGTGTTTTAATGCATTTTTTCCTACTCTAGTCTGACTCCATCTTGCCTGTGTGCTGTCTACCCCAGGGAGAGCAGTCCTTCTGCCAAGGCCCTCATGAGTGCATACACACAGTTTAACTGATAACAGTATTTTGCCTACTATCACAAGGCTTAACAGCAAATAAAACCAAACCTCTTCATTTACTGCTTTACACATAGAGAGAAACACAAACCACATTTCATGGTACACTAATAGTTAGTCCCTGTCTCTGAGAAAAGCTGTTTCTGACATAAGGCAAGAAGCCTTCGTTCCTTCTCACACTCTGATAGATGACTTACTAATCCAACACTTTCCATTAAAGTGGACATTCTGAAACAGCACACCTTTTATCTTTAAAGTCAAAATATTAGTCTGCTATACAAGCAAGTATACTAACACTTAATTCCTAGTATGTGAGTATTTGCACAGCATGCACATGTTTGTAGATGTGGTTATTTGCTCTCTGATTTTTTTCAGAGCACTGATAGCTGTTACAGACCTTGCTATCTTTCCCCCTCTCACCATCCAGCAAGCACAATGCTCCTTTTGGGATGGAAAATAGAGCTGCAAGACAGTTTAGTCCATTTCTTTGCTAACAGTGGTTTGATACTGACAGTTATTACTGGCACTATGTCCAGTATACTTATCACATATTACCAACCACAGAGTAGAGCTTACTGTCTTTCTTGGAATACGTATCATTCCTACAAAGCTGTTTCTGATATTCTGCTTACAAGATTGTTTATTTATATTCATCACAATTCTTTAAACATAATCTCTTGCACAAGCCAAAATAATCTTTCACTCCTCAGGCTCACAGCTTGCAATACATGTGGCTTTCCGTAAGTTCCAGTTAAATTATGCTCCTTACCTTCTACTTTGAAGATAGTAAGGTGAGGTCTGCAGTGAAAAGCCCCCAGTGCGTTGCCAGCACAGTTCATCCAAAGGCCCTGGAAGACCCAGGTTGCAGTGATAACAGATGATGCTCGACTAGTGACTTTCCACTCATTTGATGCAGTAGCAGCAATAGCAGCTCCTAGCCCACAGAAACAAAATATGAAAGCTATAATCTGTATTCCCAGCATGTTTCTCTGTAAACCAGGGACTTACTAATGCCACTGTGTGGAGGGAAAAGCACTTTAGTCACGTGTGTAAGCAAAAAGGCATAACATAAGCAAATTATACTTGAACAAGTTCAGTACCACTTGCTACAGAAAGTTAATGTGGCTGAAAGAAATTGTCATGCTTGAGTGATTTAAGAAAGGCCCTAGGCATTACAAATGTTTAGAAGGAAAGTCAAGGTACAACTTTATAGGAGCTAATTACTAGTACTTACTTACTAATTTCTGATTGTAAAAATTAATTGTTTTCATTTTTTTTTTTCATTTAAAGTATTCCAGTTAATGCTTAATTTTCAGTTAATTGGAAACTTACAACCATTCCATCTAGCAAAATAGGTTCAGAGTCCAAACGGTACAGCGCTATTTACGGATTACCACATTTTAGGAGGATCACACAACACTTGAAAAATAACTTATTGAAAGGCTGTGAAATTAATTCAGGCATAACCAGCCACCATGCAAGCAGCAGCTTTAAAACTGGAGGAGGTAGTGTCTGTGGGTATATTTGTAGAATAGCGAATCTAGAGCAACAATAGACACAACAAGTGGTCCCTGAGTGGTGATGCAGCTGCAGCTGTCAGCAGAATGAGCCTCATGCAGCCCCCACTGACACTTTTCACTTGTTCCTGGTAGAAAATGTACTGCTTCTTACACTCTGCATGAAATACGTAGCACAGAAACATCTGTCCCATCACTGACTGAACTTCTGCAACCTCATGTCATGAAGAAACCTCAAAGTACGCAACTGAATACTAAAACGTCATTTTAGTAAAATTACTAAATGTCATCTTTAGAGTAGCAGGCACTGACAGCACCACACTGAAACAGCTATTCTAATTCAATTCCTGAGTATACAATCATTACTGGCATGGGACACACACACCATTTTGCAGATATGTTCAACATTCACTCTTTTAAAATTCCAACTTCCCGCTGTATTTATACCTTTCTGGTACTTTTGGCCTCCTCCCTAAAGAAGGAGCAAACTCCTTTTCTCTCTGGTGTTAGTGTATGCCATTGGTGACATGAAATTACCCTGAATATTGAGTGTACACCTTCACTTTTGACAATGTGGTCTATATTTTTTCCTTTGGGTACTTCTAGTGTTGATTCTCCCTGCTACAGCTGTGATAAAATGACACACTGAACACTGGCACTGGAGTTATTCTGTAGACTTTTCATAACTCATGGAAGGGTTAAACAAAGGTGCTAAAACATCATTAACATTCCATGTAAAGAGCAAGAGGAGTTTTGCTGAGACTGTCCTGGTGAACCATCATCTGGTACTTCCACTTTAACCAGCCTTAGGCTCAGCACTGAGGAGGACCCGAAAGGATGATTGTACAGATCAGAAAATGACACTACAAGAAGGAATTTCTTTTCAGACTAGTTAGTAGGCTCACATCCCACACATTTAGGGTGAATAGAAATTTTTTTGTTAACACAGACAACTTGAAAGACATGGAAAGTGGGTTTGCCACATGCCATCATTATAATATACCAGGTTTTAATGTTGAGGACAATATTACACAGGAAGGAAGCAAATTTGCATTGCTGTTAAATAATGTGGTACCATTTTTCTTATGTTAGGGGTCAAACTTCATGTAATCTTTCATATATATTTTCACTAACTTTGAAAGGGCATAGAGGAGAATACAGAAATGGATCCAGCTTTGAAGCAGATTCCTGAGAGGTAAGATTATTTTTTGTTCTATATCTACCATACAAAAAGATGGTTTTGGGTTTGCTTTTTTGTTTATCAAAGATTATGATAATTCACACAGAGTACTGAGAAGAAGAAAAAAGATCAGGTATCTTTTTTCTTTTTTAAACCCTCTGACTGACAGTAATGTTGGCTGAGCATGCAGAGTAGCTCAAAGATGTGTTTTATATCTGATGCTAAGTTCAGGTCTAGTTCTGGACTTTCCCTGAGTGTGGTGACTGACAAAAAAAAAACCCAAAACCAAACCAACCAAACAGAGCCACCAAAAAACCCCCCAAACTCAGAAGCTGCTGATTTGGACTGGAAAAGCAAGGATGACTGCAGAAAACACTCTCTCATCCCTCCCTACTCCTCTTTTTTCTCTATTCACAGCAGTGTGCCTTATCAAAATAGCCTCTGAGGATCTAACCAGGCTCAGCAGGACAAGGCTACCTGTCTGTTTCTTAGCGACCTGGATCTAAGGCAGAGGTGCCTTCTCAGTCAGACCTTGCTCTTTTAAAGCTATTATCATGCTATTTCCATGGGAAGGGTTTTCACATTTTTATTTGTAGATAAACTGCAATACAAACTCCTAAGTGTCTTCTCCTTCTCACTCTTTGGTTGTTTCCTACCAAGGTCCCATCCAGTACAAACTCATGACTGTTATGCTGGTGGGACACTGAAGGCTGCTTACTTTAGTGGAAAGTGCCTGCAGACACCACTTGAACTGTAGACTACGCTTTCATGGTTTAAGGAGGCCTTAGTGGTTTCTTGGCCTTTATCTTGACTGTTTTCTAGTGCATGACTGTGGAATTCATGGTCACAAGCACTTCACCCTGCATTGGTTTCTAGAGAGTTAGTGTGTGAGTGATGAATAAAGTAAACAGATACTTAAGTGATAAGAAAGAAGTAAGCAGTCCTGTTTACAACCCTCATTTCTTCTATAAACTGTAAGAAGTAAGTTAATCAGTCATTTAAGAAGTTCAAGTCAAAGTTGAAAGTTAACCTGTTAATGCTGTTTTCCATTATATCAAAGCTTTTTTCTCTGTTACTGAACAGACAATAGTTGGAAAACAGCCAGGAGTTTAAGGACTGTTTAAAATGAAGTTGAAAAGGGAAAACATTTTGCTACAGGCCTTTGTTGAAACATTTTCCCTGAACTCCACAAATACAGTAACTAATTATGTGACATTTTGCTGTCTCTATTAAACTGAACACTGTGCCAGTAACATGCAATATTTCTTTTACTACTGATATTATCTTTTTAAATGTCCAGTGCCAGTTCTTAAACACAGTTGACGCCTCTGCAGCAGGGCAAGAATGTTTACTCAGGTAAGCTGTAGCTTTCAGTTTGTGAATTCTACTTCAGCCTATGTCAATTGTTGTAAGCTTTTAATTGGATGCGTTCCCAATGCTGATACAGATCTGGCTGCTGACAACATATATTTCCCTCATGAAGACAAACACAGCTAGAGCAAACATTTAGCTAAACTGAATTAGTTGTGGAGAAAATGATGGTAAAAGTAAAACAAAAAAGAACCAAGTGCAAATCAAACCTGATGTTATCTGGATAAGAGGAAAGAAAGCTCTGCAAAGGCGGTACCTGAGGTAACATGGAGACAACAATGTGTGAGATAAATAATGAGTTATGCCAAAGAAGTTCTATGCAGAGTGTGTGGACCATGCAAATTGATCCTGAGCACTGCCAGGAAGTTATGGGAAGCCTAAACAACCAGGAGAAGTTGGACAAGAAATAAAACTAGAAGTTTTAAAGACAGAATTAGTGACTCAAGAGTTCTGGAGAAGTCAAAGAAATGAAAACAGTGTGTAAAGAAATCAAATGCCCAGAGACATCTCTAATAAATTCAGTCAGGCAAGAGATCAGCTGTATGGTAATATGATTGGTCCTATTACACAAGCACAAAAGGAGTTCCTGAGAACTGGCAGTGAAGTACGAGATGGTGTTGAAAGAAGGAAGGGTGCATTCCAGATGAGCACCAAGTTCTGATGTCTCTGTCAGATGCATGCAGCCTAAAAATCAAGCAAGCAGGGTAGCAGGCATAAGCTGAAGGGGCACCACCTGGAGAGGAATTTCAAGGAGCAATGAAATCACTGGAAGTGGGATAGTTGAGGAAAAAGACAATTTCATTGTTTACTATAACAAAAGGATAACATCATGTTTCAACATTATAGTGGTATGGAGCAGCTGTAGTTTGAGATGTTCGCTGTTCAGCTTGTTAATCATGAAGTGCTGGGTGACATAAACAGAGAGGAAAACTCAATCTTATATTCATCCCAAATTTATTCCTTTTTGTTGAGCACTGCAGTCACAATACTAATATGATTGTATTACTGTTATCTACTATAGTATAATACCATTATTGACAGTACAGTTTTTATATTCCCATTCCTGTAAACATTCCAGCTCAGGGTCAATGAGTTTCTTAGTAACCTGCTCTAATTGAGTATGTCCCAGCTCATTGCAGAGAATTTAGTCTAGATAGTCTTTAAAAGGATGCTTCAAACTCAAACTATTACATGATTCTATGATACTGCTGTAGAAGAGAGAAAAACTTCATATCCTTATCACTAGGAAAATTGCTTTGCAAATATATGGATACAGCAGGTAACCCAGTTCAGGGTTTACACTAAATTATTTTTATAGTTATGTATTTTATATATATATATGTATGTATGTATGTATGTATGTATTTAATACCTATGCCAGTACAAGCTGTGCTTTATTACATTTTAAAGCATTGTTGTTTAAAAGTTGTTTAAAAGACAAACAGCTCACTTGTGCATTATTTATATGAGCACTTCTTGAGTATTTGTCTGAGAATGTGTGGGATTTTGAACAACTGATTCAAATCAGTGTTTGGTATGAGGATAAAAACACGCAGGATTAACATTGTTTTTCTCATCATGTTCCTTAACTGGGCATTAAAGATAAGATATTAATTTGAAAATGCTACTTTGGGATGATAGAGCATTATGTTCCTTATTTTATGCTGTTGACACCAGCCACTAGCAAACTTACTTGAATTAAAAACATTTGCTATCACTAAGTGTATTGCTGCTGTTGGCACTCAACCTAGACTTGCAGTAAGTGGCAAAAAGCCAAAAAGGCTTTGTCTACATAAAAATATGAACTGCAAAGAGCTAAAACACAGTGAAGTTAGAATGATAGGACAAATCATGTGTTTGATCAGTGCTGAAATCTGGGGTGAAATTCAAAGTGCTTTGCTGAGAACTTCTGAATAGTTATAGATGAAGTGATAGGCTCAATGAGATCTTGTTTTTTTATAGACTGAACTAATCAAACCCAGCCTCTGTTAGAATAAGCCTATGCTACAGTATACTGATAGCATTACTGAAAGCTCCAGGGTGCTGTGGATAGAAGAGTTCAGTGCTTTGAATGATGATAGATGCCAAATGAAAAGATTGGAACACAGATAAAGAAGTAAAGAGGCTAGGAAAGAGGGAAGTAACAGAAATATTATGATATAAGTGCTACAGACACACACAAACACTGAAGAAAAATAGCACAATGCTGAAAAAATTATTAGTTTATCATGCAAGTGAACTCAGCCTTGAGAAAACCTGTGTAAGCACCCTGAATGCATCCACATCCACCCTTCCCAGAGGTTTGCTGCTAGGGCTGAAGGCAGGCTTACAAATGGTGCAGCTGATGGTGCACATCTCCCTTCATGCTGCAGATATGGGAAGAGACTCACAGCCAGCACGGTGCTGCGGAAAAGCCATGGCAGGTGTCCCTCTCTGCCCTGTGGGATCTTCACTTAAGCTTGGTCCTTAATAGAGCTACTGTGCTTGGCAGCCCAGGCTGTCCTGGGCCATGGGCCACTGATCCAGAGCTGGACCCTGTCCCTGACCTGCAGTCTTGACTTCCCAGCTTGACCTTGGACCCTGGTGATTACCGGGCTGTGTCTGACACTGGGCTGCTGTTCCTGGGGCTGTCCCATTCCCTGGATGAGGGCCTGCCCATCCACCCCCATGGGGAGCCCCCGCTGCCCTCTGGCCAGCTCAGGCCACCATGAGCTCCAGGGCTGTGGGGCCCGGGCCCTGCTGACCCTTCCTGTCTGAGCACAGCACGCCTGCCCTGAGGGTCTCCGCAGTGTTCGCTCTCTGCGCTGCCCTGAGCCCCAGCTCAGCCCCAGGTCTTGACTTCCTTAGTGGCATCTGAACTTCTCCACCCCATCCAGAAACTAACCTGGGGCAGTTCCAGTTTCTCCAATGCCCCTGGAGCTCTTCAGGGATGGTCTGAAGGCCTTGCCCCACTGCCTGACCTGGATTGTGTATTGATTGTGTATATCAACCCAGGCTCGCTTGCCACTGGGAATGGATATGTATCACCCACCCCACTCTGAGCCAGGGAGATGCATGGACCCTGGAAATAGTTCCATGGGGACCCCCATCTTGGCCTGAGACCCATCAGACATTGCCCAGGATCCCCTATCTTACCCTCATGGCCATGGCACCTCACACCCAACGTGTATGACCTCAGGTCTGTGCAATGTCTGAGAACATTTTTGAGCCAGCAGTGAACCAAGGTGGCCAAGAAAACCAACATAATCCTGGCCTGCATCAAAAATAGTGTGGCCAGCAGGACTAGAGAAGTGATTGTACCTTTGTACTTGACACTGGTAAGTCCCCACCTTAGATACGGGGCTCCTCAATTTAGAAAGGACATTGAGGTGCTGGAGCAGGTCCAGAGAAGGGCAGTGGAGCTGGTGAAGTATCTAGCAAGTCATAAGAAGAGCAGCTGAGGAACTTGGGGGTGTTTAGCCTGGAGAAAAGAGATGACCTTATCACTCTCTAATGCTACCTGAAAGCCAGGTGGGGATCGGCTTCTCCCAGGCAGCTCGGGGCAGCATGAGAGGAAACCAGAGAAGGTTCAGGTTGGACAGCAGAAAGAATTTCTTATCTGAAAGGGTAGTCAAGCATTGGAATGGACTGCTCAGGAAGCTGGCAGAGTCACTGTCCTGCAGCTGTTCAAGAAATACCTGGATGCGGCATTTAGTGTCATTATCTAGCTGACAAACATGGTGGTCAGTCAAGTCTTGACTTGATGATCTCGGAGATCTTTTCCAACCTTTCTAATTCTATGAGTCTATAGTATCCCTTATTGAGGGGTCCGTGGCCAGGGCTCATCCCATGTCATGAGAGCTGCTCTGAAAACAAATCTTTAGTGCTATATATTTAGAAGAGACAAAGACCCCACTGTGGTGCAGCCCAGCCTGCACCTGCCTTCTGATCCTGACCAAGATCTGCACCCACTGGCCAATGCCCCAGCCCAGCCACAGCCTGTCCCCATCCCTAGGGAGGTGACTAATGCCCAGGACTGGAGCTGTCCTGGTGACTCTGACTGCCCTGCTCCTGGACAGGGGGGAGGGATGGGTCCTGGAAGCCAGGTCCTGCCCGGACACAAGGGAGCCATGCCCAGGGGAGCCTTCGTCCAAATGTCAGAGCATTAAGGGCAGAAACCATGATAGAACTGAGGAATCACAAACCCTGTCTGCACATAGTTCATGTTATCTGATTGTATGAGTAGTTTTAAATGAGTATATTTAAAAGTACATGCAAATAATCCTTTCTGAGAACTGTGCCATGTTACTGAGTACAGACAGAGAAAACAGCTTGACATGAAGAATAGAATTGAAAGGATGTTATAAATTTTGAATATAAGGTCCAACTGTGACAAAGTAATCCAAACTGCCTAGAATATTGTGACATAAAGTAATGATATTATGAAAATTAATAATTAAAATGAGCTACTGAATTACTTTTCTAATGCTATGTTTTGCATACCAGAAGAGTTTTGGTGCCTTCCCAGTATTTCATCTGATAATACAGCTCTTTAGAATTGCAACACAAAATCACATTGCAAAACTCTTTACACATCTCTTTAGTCTATGTCATAAGGAGTGTGGGAGACACAGCTCTCTTTGCCTCTACCAGCCTGCAAGAGTACCAGCCCTCTGGGAGGCTATCACTTCACACGAGATTTAGGCAAGAAGGAAAATCTGCCCTCCTGCAGCAGATTCCCCTCCTCTTTCAAGAAAGTGCTTCTACCCATGTCCCATAGAGGTGTGGTGGGAAAGAGACCCCTCTGCTCAACTACTACATTTTTTGGGTATCTGCCCAGTGTGCAGTTATCATGACTTTTGCTATGCTGCTAGTCATTCTTAGCATAAAAACAGTAGAAATGTACCTACTCATAAGCACACATACATACACCTCCTTCTGTCTTAAACAGCTGAGGTTCTGAACATGCTATGCAAATTCCTGTGAGCAATGCCAACCTCTCCTGCTCACATAAGCACTTCAGTACCGATAGAGATTGGTGATATCACTTAAAGCTGATACACAAAATACAGAACTATGCCTACGTCCGGGCAGCAATTCCTGTGACCTGCTCATATATTGAAAGAAGAATTTAGTAGAGTTCAGCAGTTTTATATCACAGAGAAATTATTTTCAATAAGGTCATTCACCACTGACATCCCAAATCCATGACATGTCAAGCATACTTCTTCCAAGGCCTAATACTAGGATTGGTATAGGTTCTTCCTGCCATTTCTTTGTATTGCTTCTGGGAGCAGTGCAAAATGTTTCATTCTTGCTCTAGGTCTGCCTCAGACCACTTCCTCTAGAGCAGCAGTAAAAAAAGACTCTGTCTTTTTCTTTTCCTTCTTGACTCCTAACAATGCTGTTTACCCTGTCAGAAAGCCCAAAGGTGGTGTTTCCTACAGCACATATAGATTAGCTTTCTGGTCTGGCCGGTCTTCAGCCTCCTCTTCAATGGGACACTTCATTCATATTCATAAATCCTTTACCTCTTCAGTTTTCAGGTAGGAATGCATGTTAGATTAAGGTGTGATTTAGTGCAGTTGACACCGTTCTCAGTGTTGTGTCAAACTGAAAGAGCCCAGGTTTGTAAAACTGGAGAAGGACAGCATTGTTCTGACAGTGCTTCTAAAAGTTTTAGCAAGTTAAGACAACATCACCATGTTTTCCAAGAGTAGTGAGGTGACTGCAGAGATCTGTCTCACACTTCCAAATGGACCAGGTGGAAAACATACGTTTAACAGCTAAAGGTGGGGCAGAGCTCTTTGTTTCCTAGTGTTTTCCTAGCTTACCCAGCTAGACTTAGGCCCAGCAGCTACAGCCCTTTTCTTAAATCCAGTCCTAACTGCTAATTAAAAGCACACCCAGGCAGTCCATCAGCCATGAAACACACCTGACAGAACTGATCGCCACATTAATGTAATCCAAAATTATCAGGAGCTGATAAAGCATGATTACAGCCAGCCACAGGTTAAGTCCAGTTTCATCTGTCTTGTAAAACCCAGCAGATGAATGCAGCTTTAAGGTAGGCAGGAAGCTGTTCACTAGGATCTAAGCCCTTCTCAGCTCTCTGTTCATAGCAGGGCAAGCACTGAAGAGGAGGGGAATTAATCACAATGCTGCATCTCGCTCATCACTTACTATCTGTCTCTCATATAGATTATTAGCTCTTGATATTGCAGCACCTTAAGGAAAGAAGGAATCCTTAACACATTTCCATCTTTCTGTATGTCACAACATGGGTTAGATTTCAACAATTTCACCTTTTTAGTATGACTGAAGTCTATCTTTGGAGAAGGCATTCACTTCTGACTTAATGGGTGAAGATGTAGCCAGGAATGTATTTCTGAGTTTGCTCCAAGGGCAAAATTTGCTCAAAATCTTTAATGTGTCTTCATCAGTCAGTGTCTCTTGTTTTATTAAACAATCTTTTAATAATAGCTACTCTGGAAATTAACCAGGTTGGACAAGATGATCTTTTGAGCTGCCTTCCATCCTTGAGTGTTCCATGAAATAATTTTATACTGGAGTCAGTGTATGCCCTCAATTACGGTTTTCATAATCTAAGCACATTAAATTCTTTCAGTCCTTTGGATTAAATATTTTCTTGAACTTTCAGATACTTTCTGGGGCATTTTTACTGGCATGTTTCAATATTCTTGTCAAATTATGGGCACAAAAAAGGAAAGATATAGTCTGGTATTGCCTGTTCCAATGCCAGTTCTATTTTTTATTCAAACTAATCTATTAGTTTCCACAGTGTATTGGAAAACAATGTGTTTCAGAGTGCATTGGAAACTCATATTCAGTTATGACTCTTCAGAACTTTCTGAAAGCATTATTTTCCAGAACTGGGAATTAAGTAATCTCCATATGTTATTTTTTACAGTTTACTCTCTCAAAAGAAAGTAAAATTTGATGCCACCTATGTCAAAGTAAGGCTTGATCATTCACTGTCCTCAAAATGAAAAATAGTCATAAAATATTTTTAAAAAATAAAGAAGTCTTGACAAAAGTAATAACTTCTGGAAATTAAGACACTAAGTAATCTTAGACAAATAGCTCTTGCACATGAACAACTGCTTTGGCAGAGTAAAATCAGTCCATCTGGAAAACAAGTAGTTCAGTGACCTTCCAACACTAAAACATTTTCCTTCTAAAGATTTTAATTCCTGGTGTCATCCCAGAGGTACCTTTTTTGATTTACTGACCAACCTTTCCTATTCTGTGCTCTGCTTAATTCCACACAAGCAGCCAAATGTCTTGCATGGTGCTTGGAAAGCAAACCATTGGTTTGTTCTTAGAGATTATGATGGAGAATACACAATTGACCTACTTAATTTTGTGGTGCTGTCTTCTTTGGCAGCCAGAGCAAAGTAAGTGCTTTCTTGTAAAGAGTGACTTTCATGCTTCTCTATCTGTACTTAATCATGTCCCAGCAATGTTTGCATATTTGCCTGAGTAGTTCTCAGGCTGGAAAGCAAAACCAGAATACTTGAGGACAAGAACTAAGGCAATTACTCCTGCAATTTCATTACAGAAGTGGTGATGCCTGAGGAAAAACTTTGCTGTTTCTTATAGCAGTGTGGGGTCTGCAGGTTCAGAGAGTAAAATACTTTCATTAGCAGGATGATGGTATTTACACAATTACACATTGTGTTAAAGTTTGTAATTTATTGTTGTTATTTCATTTGGCTTGTGAATGGAAGTATGGGAGTAGGAATGGGAAAAAACATCACTGGGAAGTTTTTGCTTGTGTAGTTGAGTACTGATAGTTATGTTGCTCAGAGGCTGATTTTTGGCAGGAATGAACACTGTACTCCTGTATGAAGCTGGCTTCTCAGGGGTCCAGAAGCAGAGTGCAAGTGAGAAGGTTGTGCCTTCCCCCACTTGATCCTTGGCCCTGGGCTGAGGGAATTCTCCTTTTCCTCCCTCTCCCCAGTTCTTTCCTCATGCAACACAAGCTGATGGCAGGACAAGAAAGGGAAAGGAAAAAGAAAGGAAGGGAGGGAAGGAGAGGAGAAGAGAGGGGAAAGGATAGCTGCAATCCATCATGGTCACTAGATAGCATTGATCTATTTCTCAATATAGATGTACTCAGTGGGACAAAGTTTAGGGCTGAATCCCATGCTAAACACATAGTAGGAATAAAAGCGTCTCTCTTACATTCCAAAAGCCTATTACCTGCATTTGTTGTTCCTGGACATCCTGAAACAAACCTGGATCCTCACCCTGGATGACAGCTGACCAGTGCTACAGGTGTGAGTCTGATGGAGCAGCATCCTGGGGAAGAGCTTTGTAAACATTCATATTGTCTGAGTCAACATCATCTCCTTGTCTGAATCATGTTTGTTTCATCCTGCATGCATAAATTGTCTTTTGTCTCTGTTTAATACTGAATTCTTTATTCACAGCCAAGTGATAATACAATCTGGAAGCTTTCATTTTTCAGGAACGACTATTAAACAGTGTCTAAAAGCAATTATATTCAGATTTAATACAAAATAAGACTGTTGACTGCAGTGAGCACAGGGGAAAAAAAAAGAAAAAAATTTTTCATTTGGGCTGGCAACTACAATATTTCTGAAAGCTCTGTATCTTTTTGGCCCTGCCAAATTTGTTAGCTATCTAGATAATTACTTTTAGGAATTTGGAAGGGACTGAGGCACCTTCTGCAGCAGGTATTTTACAGCTCTCTGAATGATGTTGTGTCAAAGCCTCTACCATGTTAAACATATATTGCAGATGTTCCAGTGTTTAACCCTGTGCTTTTCATCAGATTTGCATTGGGCTCAGAAAGTAGGGGAATTTGTTTAGACAACTAGATATTAGTAAAATCTCTTGATTCCTATAAATAGCATGTACAGTTCAGTGGTGAATAACATGCCCTTTGCAAAAAAAAAAAAAAAAAAAAAAAAAAAAAGAATTGCCATTCTGTCCTGATATTCTTTTTTGTTCCAGTCTGACAGCATCCATTATCCTGATTCTTAGAAGAAAATACATTTCTTGACAGGTCAGACCCATTGTCTGACTCCTGGCTGATGATTTTTAATCTCCTTAAATCAGTGGTTTATTTGGGATTTGATGGAAGCAAGGGTGTTATGTTTACTGAGAAGGGCAATAATGAGAGGAGAATAACTACTGAAGTGCCACCTCCTCACTTGTGGAAACTTACAAAATCTCATTCAGAGAAAAGAGACAAAACACATCTTGAAGTGCCAAATTCTTTGTCTACCCACCACTTACAGCTGCACATACTTCACAAATCTCCACCCTAAAGTCCAGCTCCAAGAACAAAGCCTCATTTGGCCAGAGCTGCACTGAGGCTGTGGAATTGTACTTAATGTTACACAAACTTAATGTTTGTGTTAACACCTTACACAAAGCAGATGTTACTCAACTGCTTTATTTCCCTTTTGTATTTTCCACCCACTTTTGGTGATTGAATATTATCACTGCTTCCTAAACACAGGTGAACTGAAAGTCATGCTTAAAAATATGTAGCTTTTATCTCTTTTAAATGAAAGCATGGAATTTGCATCTTTGCCATTGAATCATAAAATTGAGGATGTGACTACATATACAAGCAATGAAACAGAAAGTAAAAGTGAAATATTTATTTAAAGGGATATATACTGCTCTAGAGAAAGAAAATATGAAGGTGGTTCCTATCACTAATGTGATAAGCATATCATTACTCTGATTCATGTATCATTAATGTGATTCTCATATCACTAATATGATCGGATTACAAGAAATAAGGAAGGAAAATGTGCTTAGACAAGAAACCATCTAGGTCTAAATGCCTTAAAAGTTGACCTGCTTGGGTAACACAGGTAAAGACCACCTAACTTGATTTTGCAGAGGAACAAAAAGCTTGGCAATTGTATTTAAAAGATAAATAGTTCTGATAATTTGGAATCACTGTGATGGAATCCAAAAAGAATATGATGCTTTGGCAACAAATTCCATTGTGCTTTCTGCCTGCTCTTGATAAGCCTCTTTTCCTCCCTGTCTCTCTTCTTTGCTGATCATGTTGTGCCAGCTCTTCCTGTTTCTTGACCAGTCCTTTACTACATGTCCATTCTGTAATATAAAGCCTTGGCAGACATACATGTCTGCAATTGCAAAATGTTAGCTACCTGAGCTTCTTTACTTCTCTTTTGCTCATAAACTTTCCAGATATATATATTGAAAACTTATTTCTTCTGTTTTGTTAGTTGCAATAGAGCATATAATTGCTGACTGTGAGAGATGACAGGTTCTTCTCCAAATGCTAATTTAAGCACCAAGAACTAATGTAATTTTAAACTTGCTTTTGAAATGTGTGCTTTGTGGTACTCTGGTTCTGGAGTAAAACTTCAAAATAAGTGGTCACAAGATGATTCAATTTAATAGAAAGGGACAAATTCAGGTAGTTTTAAAACTAAGCTCCCTGGTTTTGAAAGAAGCGGTGATAAATTCATAGGACTTATCTATAACTGCATAAAGTTCAAGAACTTGAATACAAAGGATTTCTGTAACCTGCAGATATACAAGACAGAAGAAACAGCTTCAAACCTACTGCATGAATAGGGAAAAGTGAGTAACATAGACTATTTTAGCCTGCTAAACTCCTTCTCTGTAGTTCAGACCACAGTGGGACAACATTGGGAATGTCTGAAATCAAGATGACTCAAAGCTCACAGAGAACTTCAAAGTAAATGACAAAAGGCATCGAGATGTACAAAGTCAGAGAGGACAGAGAAAGAAAGTGTGGATCCACTTGTATGGAAAGGAGGCACATACAAAATGCTAGGCTGGTATGAACCCACAATGAAGCATTGGAGCCAATAAGGGATATGGGTTGTGCAAGAGTCAGCACCCAGTCAGGAATGCCCTTGCAGTTGTTATGCGTTGACTGAGGAGATACAAGCACTCCAGTTGGGTGAGACTACCAAAGGGTAGTCTCAAATGCCATTTGTTTCCTGGATTTAAGCACTCTGTTAAGGGCTACAGGAAGTGCCACAGTGAGACCTGGGTCCATTCTGCGCTTTGCACATACATCATATATTGGGATGCAGATGACAGGCTCATGGCTTCCTTAGTAAAGATGGGGGAGGAATATATGGAAAAAGGCAACAATCAGTTCCAAAAAAATGTATATTAACTAAAACAGTTGACAAAGAAGTGGAAGACACATTCCTCAACCTATGTAAATCCAAACCTCCAGATGCTAGGTACATCCTGCAGAACTATGTGATCAGTGGATTTTAGAGCAAGTGGAATGAAGAAACCACTCAGCCTCTGCCTTAGACAGCCAGAGTGCTGCTAATGCAAAATTCACTATGTCAGGAAAGATATCAGACCTGACCCCAGGGCCCAGCAAGTAAAGGATACAGATGGAGTTAACATCATCTCATCTTTCAGGTTCCTCACACCAAACAGCTGACATCAGTTTGGTGTGAGGAACCATCTAAATACAGGCTAATATAAGAGTCTGTGCTTGTGTTTTCTTTATCCCTCAAAATCAGTAAAGCAGATAAGCTTCCATCTGGTTTCTTCTCCCCTCATTATTGATACCAGCACTTGCTAGGACACTCCTGCAGATTGCAAAATTTTTTGAGATTCTTCAGGATGATATTAAAGCAAAGATGACACAACATCTTTATATAATTTTCACATGAGTGAGGAAATTAATACCTCCTGCTGTACACTTCAGAAGCAATCTGTGCAGGGTACACTTTCTGGATGCAGATTTGGGCTCTTTCTCCTGTGGCAATGCTTCAGTTCTTCTGTAACATCCAGCTTCCAAAATGTGCCTACAGTGTGATCATGATGCTTGAACTTCTTCTTTCTACCAATGTCTTGAGGGACTCATTGTCACTGGGCCAGTTTTACAAATTAAAAATTCCTGCATCTCTAATGACTGGTTCATCTGCAAAATCCTTCAATCTAATTTACAAATATTTCAAAGTAACAGAAGTCCCATTCTTTGAGGCAAAAAAAGAACAGCAGGTCTTTCAGCCATCTGTTTCTTGAATAGTTTGAATGGGAGCAGAGCATTTACCTTCCTCAGTCTTAAATCTTTTGACTACCTCAGGATTCAGATGGAGAAATCCCAATACATTTTCTAAGACATCTGTCTTGTCATGTATTTACAAATTCAGGCTTGGGGTTCAAGAACATGACATCTGCTTTAAAATCTCTATCTCTTGCTTTTCATGCAGCTTCAAATTGATGGAGTACTTTAATTTAATGGGCAGTAGTGCCACTTTCTATTGAAAATGCAAACAAAACAATGCCTTTAAAAAGCCCAATTCTTCTTTAAAACTCTGTTATGATGATTTTGTTGAAAAATCTGTAATGGACTCAATTAAGGCACACCACAGATTGAGCCCATGGAGGGTAACATAATAGTACTTAAGATATTTATTGCATCTCACAAAATGTCCTGTTGTCTCTCATCAGGATATGTGCTAAGATGTTATTCCTAAAATCCAAACTGATTTTTTTGGCAATTGTTTTTGCTGTGGTATCAATTGGCTTGGCTTAATATGCAAGTGTCATCACTTTTCAGTCATTGCTCAGGTTTGCAAAGCCCATAGACTTAGTCATGCAGATATTTATATTATGTCACCTAAATTAATGTAGGGCCTAGGCACCTACATGTCCCTCAGTCTCAAATTCATGGATCACTGTTCTATTACAGCACTTCTGGCAATGCCTTCAAGGCCAAGGTTCCATAGAAACAAATGCAACAGGAAGAGTTAACTTTATGACAAACATATTAATGTCACAAGGATTAGCAGACAAAGTAAAAAAATTATGGTGTTCATGAAGCAGAGCTGAGCAATGACCTCATGCTGCTCACCAGCCTGTTGGTATGTGTTAGCTGCTGCTGTTAGGCTGATGTCACTTCTAATGCAACAACTAAATCCACATTCTTGGGTATGTGTTTGCCTAGACATTGTCCCTCTTCCACTGTTTGTTATACAGCAGCAAGAGGCTCAGCAGAAGCAGCACACTAGGCACCAGAACTGCCTAAGTCTGTTACACAGAAACACGAGAGAGAGGTCAAACATTACCCATTCTTCATGGGTCCTTTCTGTCTCCTCCCACCTACCCCCATCTGACTGCATCACCCAGCCTGTATCTCAGAAGTTTCAAAGCTTGGCTCTGCAGTCATCTGTTCCAAAAACTGTAGTGATAAAAGGCTTCAGAGGGACAAGACGGCATAAGATGAAACATTTGCTACATTTGCTATCTAGTTTCTGGCTAGACTGGACACACAAGAAGAAAACATCATTCAGTGTATTCCGTGTCACCTAGATATCCTCAAATTGTGTCCCTGTCACTGCTTAGTTTGCTAGTACAGAAGTGGTGTTGCCCTATTAAAGATATTCCCAGGAGAACAGCATTAGCAAGCAAGGCTTTTGGTGTTGGCTGGACATCCTGCTTCTCCTCTGCAGAGATGCAGCCACCCCCACAATTGAGCCTGCTTGCTCTGGAGGAAGGAAAAATACTTTCCAGGACATTTAGAAATGCATTCAGCCTGCCAGAGCTGATGATGTGGAACGGCACCACCTCTGACAGAAAACAAACTTTGCTCTCCCATGTCTGAGAAAAAAAATCTTCATTGGTTTCTCCTGGAAGAATACCAAAGGATGGTTTTGGCACGGGGATGTGCCTGCAAACAGACTGTGAGCTCGTTCTGCAATGAAGGTAAAAAACAGAAATAGGCCTTGAGGCGCTGCAGAGAGCATAGAGAACTTGTTTTGTCCTTAGGGCTTTCTCATTAGATAGCTGCGTGTTGTTCTAACCACATTAACTGGCTGAGCTGCCTGGACTGAACTGCTAGAAGGCAAAATACACATTTATTTCAGGACTATTCTGAGAAAGGTATACCCAGGAAAGTTTCATCTGATGTTGTGAAGCTTTTCAGACCCCAGTCAGTCAAGGCCAACCATTCAATCCCAAATTTCTGAGTTTTCTATGGTGGTCTGAGAGCAACAGTCATGCTGCTCTCAGCTGCAGCTCTTATGCAGCTTCGGGAAAACTACAGGGAGCTCAGGATTGCCATTCTTTGGTTGTAAGGGTCTGAATTTGCCCAAGGTTTTTGTGAGGGAAATTAAAATTATTTGTCCTGGATATGAACAATGGTAACTGGCTTTTGTTGGGTAGAAGACATCTTTTGTTTCAGATTGGTTGTACTACCCAAGGTATTCCCTCCTCCTGACTTCACCTCTGTCAGCCAAAGAGATGCACCATGTGCTCTCCTGCAGCTCTTCTGAATCTGGAGCAACCAAAAAGAGGGCATCCAGGAATTCTGACAAAAGCCAGAGGTTAAGGGAAGCACATGGTTCACTGTGGGATAAGGTGGGGTGGCACAAGGTGCTACCCCATGCCAGCATTTGGGGAGGCTGGGCCTGTGGGAATGGGTTCAGGTCAGTGACCCAAGCAGGGCTGAAAGGTATATCCCAATAAAACCCCTGGGGAACAGTATGGAAAGCTGTCAGCCTTGAGGGTTTGTGGTTAATTTTTACCTCCCATTTTGCTATTAGACCCCAGTGGATAAAGGCATGAGGCAGGAGGGCGATGTAGTGCACCTGGAGCATAAGGGTAATATGAGGTACAGGCACCATGTGGGAGAGAGATGGGCAGCATGGTACAGGTATGACGCTCCAATTTTGGTTTCTGTCCCTGTCCTGTGAGCTCTGCAGCACACACAGTGCTCTCCCAGAGAAAACTGCTTAACTGAATAGTGTTTCCTTTTTAGAAATGGTTGTTTGAGATGTTGTTGGTGCTGCTCATCATTCCTACTATGGTTAAAGCACTTGTGCACCAAGTGTGTATTTATTTTTCAAGACAGTACAGCTAAGGAGAAACTGTAGTTTCAAAGTGTGTTCCCATGGATGTGGTGGTACCCATTAAAATTGGGCAGCTGGTAATAAAGTTCTGCATAAGAAGAAATAATAAAGAGGGCAGGAATAAATTGTTTCTTATTTCTTTGCAAGTTTCAAAAAATGTATTCACACTGCAACATTTTAGGGCTTTTGCAGCATTTTTGTTTCTTCCCGTGATATTTCATATGTCAGATCTATTTCTGGGCAGGAGAAAAGACCAACTGCATGGGGAAAGTTGTGTGTGGCTGTTTAGGAAAGTGTCGGTGTCTGCCTGTGTAAGAATATGTCCAGTGCATGCCTTGATTGCATTCTTTGGCTAACATGGAAATGCATATATGTGATCAGAAAAATCTGCTCATAATAAAAATGAAAATGTTAATTATTCTAGTGCCTGTGCAGGTGTTATTGACAATGCCTTTTATGTGAAAGAACATGAACAAAGCAGACCTCTGACTTTCTAAGAGTCAAAACAAAGGGAAAAAAACCTAATACTGTTCCAAATTTTAAAAAGAGGAATGCTTCAAGGAAAGAAAAATAAAAAGTTTGAGTGCAAAGTAAAAAAAGCAAGTATTGAAAACTATGAAAACAATATTGTCACCATATTAATCTTTTATATGATCAGAGGAGTAGAAACATTTAAACCAGATCATGGCTAAACCCAGTAATAAATATAACATTGTGGGTTTGAAAAGCCATCATACTGTTTGACATTTTATCTTCTGATTCCTCCATGGTTGTTCTGGTTTGCTTGTGGTCCTGCCTGGGGCAGCAACTTGTAGAAGAGCTAGTAGTCCCCAGAGCTGAGAAAAGGAGGAAAGAAGTGCAGAGAGAAAGAGAGAGAAAGAGAGAGAAAGAGAGGGAGGAAAGAAAAATTCCTTAGGTTATTGTTTTCTTGGCAAGATAATTCACTCTAGATTCACAGAATTCTGTAAAAAATAATCCAAATTGAGAATAACAGCAAAAGACAAGAAAAATATTATATTTTTCTGCCCAAAAATAAAGTTTTGATTCTTCAATTTGAAATCACTTGTTCAGTCTATAATTTCTTTTAAGATTAAAAATGTAAAGTGTTCAGATTTACAGGCTTAATAAAAAGCTTTCTTCAAGCTGAAATTACCTCTTCTATGAAATTACCATCAAATAATAATAAAAAAGTATCATTCACATAGGTTCACCCATCCATCTAACTGCCAAAAGAGCATCCTTTTTTCCACTTCCCTTACTTCTTTCACTCTCTATCGTCTGATATTTATTATTATTTAATTGTGCTGCCATTCATCCAAGCCAGGGCTGAACTGTGCTAGTTGCTGCATGATTAGGTAGCAAAACCTTTAAATTAACAGTTTCACTAAAGAAACCTTTAGATTAGAGACATAAATAAAACGGTTTTAATCGAATATTTATCCAGTGCAATCAACCAGAAAAAAATGGTTGCCATGGCAGCTAGAATTTCCCTGTATGAATGTTAGGAGCTGTGATAGTTCACTGGTCAAGCAACAAAGTTAGGAACCCCTGCTTCTTCTTTGGTTGTAGAAATGTATCATTGGTATCTCTCTCTGAATTCTTCATTTGTTCAGTTGCCAACAAATTTAGGTGTGCTTTTTTTAATGTTGCTAAAGTCTGCTACCAAAGATAAAGTTTTTGTCCCTCTGCATCAATCTCTTGTTGTCATTCATACAAATTATACTCACCTTAAATGTATTTTGCAAATAGTGCTTTTAGCATCGTGTCTCATTAGGGAGCAAAGGATGTGCTTAGCCAAAGCATTTTGCTTTATGGCTGTCATAGGTCTCAGCTAGAAGTAAAACTCTAAGCTTCTCTACTGGTTACTGTAAGGAAGCAGAGATCAAAATGCAGATTAGTATCACCTTGGCATTTGTGGTATTAGACTGTATTATATCACCACTGAATTATTGTTTGGTTTTTTCCCTTGTGGCAAAGACAATGAGAATTGTAGTTCCATGTTTCTTTTGTAAGGTTCTCATACTCACACTTCTCTTTAGAGAGAAGTATGTTACCACAAGTGGTGCCTAATTCAAATAGAACGTTAGCTATTTCACAGAGAAGGGACAACATCACTTCACATCTCTGGACTCCCAGCAGCTTATATATTTCTGAATAATTAAGGCCTGCAGGGATGTTTAGGGATGTATCTCATATTTGGACTTACCTGAGGGGTAGTGCAATGAATGGGAACAGGCTTTGCAGCACACTTGGAGTTCAGTAGGATGCTAGATTTATTTTGATTTCCAAAAGTCCTATTTACTCCTGTTTACCTGTTTGTATGCTGTCAATCTAATTTATGTGCAGATATGTCCAAGGAAATGGCTGAGTTTACTGAATCACTCTTGCTGAATAGAAACTGTGCAGGAGGAAGTGGAAAGCACTCAGCCAGTTCATCTACTCACAAATGTTCCAAAGCAGAACTTACTAACGCCATGGTTGTCTTATGCTGGGTGGGCCTTCTTCCTTCAAATAATGACCTTCCTATAAGGAAATATCATACTTACAAAATTACTTAAGGAAAATATTTTTTAAAATTTGGCAGGCTAAATGACTCATTCAAAAGGGACATTATATAAAGTGTAGAACAAAAGCTGGCAAAATTATTCTAATTCTTTTTCTGTGATAATGTAACTCCTGGGAATCCTGGTCCTGAGGCAGAAGCTCTACGCCAGTGCTGGACAATTAAAGAATGAAAATGACTGTCAATCCTCAAAGGAGCTCAGCCTTAATATATGAAAACAGTGCTTTATCCAATCCCCTTGAAACCCTTTATTATAAAGGTTACCTGGTAGGAAAATGAGGAAAATGAGTTCACTGAGGTTTTTTTACTCTCCGTTTTCCTGTTGAGAAGAGCAGGCAGGAAAAGCCATCAGCACAGGTGACATGGTTAGCAGCATGACAGGATTGTGGAAAACTTATTCTTGTTGTGAAAGGATAATCATGGTGCTGCTTGCCTTTAGGAGGTGTAAAGCTTTTGGACATCCAGAGAGAGGGCTGATACTTTTGTGCAACCCTCTGGTGGCTGCTCATCTCCTTTGAAGACAATCTGGAGAAGAAAAGAGCACACAGAGTGGCACCAGCTTTCTCTGTCAGGAGGGATGACAGTGTAATTTTGCTGCAGTGAAGTGCATTTTGAAGGGTATGAAATGTGTTTATTTAGAGAAACAGAATTACAGCTATGATTTCTGATACATCCCAAAGCCATTCTGTGCAGAGAGATATAATTTTATACATACACAAATTTATTCCACCTATTCCTGCCTGTCCCTGGTCACAATTGAGAAGATTTGTAAAGAAGTTTTCTCCCACTTTGGTTTCTTGTCAGGTGTGATGCACACATTTGGCTTGTTGGACAAAGCAGCCATTCCACACATTACCATCTCCTGGTCATCTTAGTACCTGCCATAATCATCCTCCTTCCCTGTCCCCCTTTCATGGTTAACCTCACCTGTCTCTTTTTTTAAATTATGCTCAGTTTTCCATCCTTTTACTTCATTTTCCTTCCTTCTTGCTTTGGCCCCAGCTTGGATCCACCTTCTCCCCAAGCCTTGGATAATACCTCCCTCCAGCCCTTCTTCACTTAATCTCTGTGCTTCATGTAGTACTCCTTACTGCCACAGCAGTTGTTCTTACACTGGCTTTTCTAACTTCATGGTTGTTTCTCCTACTTGTGCTATGTCTGGAACCACCACTCCTCTTCTGAAAATATCTGCAGTCTTTTTGTAACTCTCTGACACAGAGTATAAAGGTTGAAAGGTCATCAGGTGAATTTGCAGGCCAGAGGACTAGATCAGGAAGCAGGTAGATGCAAAGAAAGAAAAATATTAAAATGTAACAAATGCAAACATGGCCACAAGATTCCCAGGAACGCTCTGCAGCTTCAAAGGAAGAGGAAGAAGTGGGTATGTGTAGGTTTACATCTGGCCAGTTCAAGTCATGGCATGGGAGTACCCCTGAATTTTTCACCATTGCCAACAATTGTGTGTATTTTGTGCAAACATAAGTAGCCCTTTCTCTTATCTCCCACAGAACATGTGACTATGCTGGAGTTTAGTGGTCTGTATCTGAAGCCATGACATTCTTGTTTTTACATTTGCACACCTGCCTGTTCCCTCAGGACTATACTTACTCTTTGCACTTGGACATGTAGCCTTCAGGCCATAGGAAATACAGTGAAGTTCAGAAGACAAAGTGCATATCCCTGAGGTAACATGGAGTACTATAAGCACATCTGGTTTTTATTCTCTTCTATGTTTCCATAAACTATTGTTAAATACAAGATCTCAGTTCTTGCCCTCCAAATGCACTGTTGCCTCTTCTCGGAGATCTAAATAAATGCTGCTGCAACCAAGGTTAACATCTTCCCATGACAGACAAAGCAGAACATCCTCACTGTAAGAGTAAGCCTCCCTCTGTAGGAGACAAAATTTTCCACCTTGGTTTGTCTGAGGCTGCGAAAAATAGTCATGGAATGGGAGCACTAAGGAAGACTTTTCTCCTCTAACGGCAATATACATTACACCAACCTTTTTTCTCTAACATAAACACAGCTGTGAGCATATTAGCTTGAAGCTGCACAAACCAAAACAGATTAAGAGCAAGAATATACATGGCATTTAACATGCTGCTAGAAGACACCTAGATGCAAGTAGTGATTAAGGTGTTGTAAGAGTCTACGGGAAGGAAAATATATGCTTGGTGCCTGTGAGTCAGTATTTATAAGCATTTGAGTCACAGAAGCATTGAATTGTTTAGGTTGGCAAAGACCTTTAAGATCATTGAGTCCAGCTATTACCTAACATTGCCAAGGCCATCACTAAACCATGTCCCCAAGTGCAACGTCTACACACCTTTTACATACCTCCAGGCATGATGACTCAACCACGCCCCTAGGCAGCCTGTTCCAGCGCTTGGCACCTCTTTCTGTAAAGAAATTTTTCCCAATAGCCAAAGTAAACCTCTCCTGGTGAAACATGAGGTCATTTCCTCTTGTCCTATCACTTGGTAGGAGAGACTAATGTCCACCTCACTGCAGCCTTCTGTCAGGTAGTTGTGGAGAGCTGTAAGGTCTCCCCCAAGCCTTCTTTTCTTCAGACAAAACACTTTGTAGTGTTTGGGCTTAAATTTATCATTTTAAAGTAAACTAGATAAAGGAAGATTTTAGCACTAATTATTATATTAGAAATCTTGTAAAACTCTGACTCACAAAATGCATTCCTGGTACGAAGTCCACTTGTGCTTGCAATTCCCCAGAGAACTGTCAGGCTGCCAAGAAAGAATTAAGGAATAAGAGCCTCACCCAGTGGTGTGTGGATAGGAGTGAGGATGCCAAGGATATGTGGGCAAAAGAAATTGCCTTTTGGGACCTCTGCATTGGCAGGTAATTGGTGGGCTGCTGACAGCTGTGCCCAGAAGTGTCAGAGACACTTTTTGTTAGTTACTTCCCAAACTGTGGGTGCCCCAGAAAAAGTGGGAACTCCATGTGACCCAGCCAAAAAGTCAGGCCATGGATCTACATGTGCTAGATCCTGGTGAAACAGCCAAGATCTAAGGAAGGCCAAGTGATAAGTGTTGACAGACCGTGTTGGTCACAGCTGAGAGTAAATGTGTTTACTGTCATTTTACTTGGGTTGTGTTCTGATTTGACAGTCTGTATTTTCTGGGAAGTGCCTCACATCCAGGTCAGATGTTACTTAACATACATTGAAGATGTCTCTGCTGGCCTTAGCTTATTTGTTTTAGAACAGAATTGCCTTTTCCACTTTCCATGTATCACTAGCTTTCCAGGAAAGTATTGAAAACTGACTAAACTATCCTCTCCTTTCTCACCAGAAAAATAAAGAAAAACTGAAAATTTTTGAAATTATAATTTTAATATTTTTCCCTTTTGTTTTTTTTTTTTTTTACTTTCCTGTCCTTAGCATCTTGTTAGAATGCCTGGTCACTTTTTACGCCTTCTGTTTCCCAAAGGCAATGGTGTACACACATACAGACTTGTATTTGACTTTGCCTTGAGAGGTTCCTATTAAAGTTAGAAATCAAGAGTGCAGTGTGTTTCATTTCCTATTGAAAATTACCTGATTTTATTATCTCTAAATATTATTGACTTTGCAGTATTCTAGCTTTTTTCTATCTTCATCCAGGATGCTGGACAACATCAGGCTTTCGGATAGTCCATTGATGGCAGCAAATTCTCCCCAGGCCTTTCAGAAAAGGTGAAAAAATAGTTATCATATATTTTAGGTTCATTCATATTTGAAGAAAGCGTATAGACTGAGGATCTCTACTGGAAACATATGCAGTTCCTATTGTAAGATCAGAATTCTTGTCATATAACAAGAAAAGTTACTTTAATCATGTCCAAAATCCCATCATAGTTGGTAACCCCCAGGAGGGAAAAAGCCACATTTTGCCACTCAATATAACTAAGGTTTCCTGTGGCTCTGTGTTACAGAAAGAAAAAAAGACCTATGCAGTAATTTATGACTTTTTCTGTGTTGTCTTCTGTCCCCTTGCTATTGACAAAAATAATTTTATCAAGCTTCAGTCTGGCAATGACAAATGAGACAATCAGAATCCAGATGATCTTGACAGTGATGTTTCATTCTGAAAAGTGACCTATGTGTCTTTCCTCTGGAGCTTGTTGCTTACTCATGTAATTTTCTTTCTTTCCAGAAGAAAATAATTCTTCTTTTTCCTGATTTTGGCATGTAAATAGAGTGGCTTCAAGAAAAACCAGAAATATCTGGGCTGTAATGGTGGAGCTGCTGACTGATTTGCTCTGTGGCGTATAAATTTGTGAGTGCTCACTATTTCCCTTTTCCTTCCTAAGGTAAAGGAGAACATCCATGCTTCCACTTCTGATGTCTCCTCTCTCCCTTTTGCCCATTTAGGTTAACAACAAATGATAGAGAACATGCAATGAAAAATACATTTATACAAATAAATGTGGAAAATGCAAAGGAATGCTGTAATCAAGAAAAGCTTTGAAAGAAGCACAAACTTTAATCACTCAAGTCAAAGAATGTTATTTGCTGGCAGTTTGTTACATGTTTTCATAGTCACCTTTGAAAATAGAGCTTTCTTATCAAAGCCATTTGAATTCCATGTTTTACAGTGTCCCAAGTTTTGCTTTAGAAAATCAATATAAAACTCTTAGGCATAAGTTCCTCATCCATATAGCAAGAGCACACTATCGCTGGAATCAGACCTACATGAACTGAAACGAATCATTCACCTCCAGGCTGAGATGAGGTTTTAAAAATGAGATCTTCTCTCCGTTTTCTGGATGTCATGGTAATATCCTGGCAATCTTGCCCAGTCACAGAAAGTGCAGAAGTCAGAATGTCAGCCAATCCACTCCCTACCCTCAGACTAGGTTGCCTATGCTGAGCAAACATCATGACAGAGATCATAGAATCATTGAATCACAGAACATCTCAAGTTGGAAGGAACTCACAAGATAACTGAGCCCAACTCCCTGCTCCTTGCAGAAGCAATCTCGTTTTTAAAAGTCAGGGATGGAAAGTCTTCATTTCCCTAGGCCATCAGTCATGGTCTGCACAATTATTGCAGTAGGTTGGGTTTTGTTTGCTGACTCACCTTTGCCCTGAAACTACTTGAACTTAATTTTTTTGTTACTGTAATTCACTGTTGCTTGGAGATTATCCCTGGCTGCGTGCATTAGTATTAAGGTAGAAAACCAAGAGATCAGGATAGGAAGCAGGCAAATAAAGGGCAAGATTTGCTGTAACATTATCAGTCGATAGAGAATGGAAGGAAAGACTTTTCAGAAACTGTATTATCAATATTATAAATATGGTTCAAAAAATAGAATACTTGAAAATGTAATGAATAGTAACAGGAAGATTAATGCCTGTTACCTGGTGAGAGAAGAACAGTGAAATGAGCTCTTAGCTGCTTAGGAATGGAGAAGGGAGGGCTATGTAGCTCAGGACTGCAATATTGTAAACACACAAGTCTGTGTTTTCACTAATAATGCAGGGAACTGCTGCTGAAAGCCTGATGCAACCTCATCATACAAAATATCAGTTTCTAAGTGCATGAAATACAAGAGATGAAATTGTTAGGGGCAACTGAACAGGTGGTAGGTGAGTCAAGTTTAACTTTATTACAATCTTTTCTGTTACTTTTCTGCTGCATCAAATGTTCAATTTAATAGAAAGTAACTGGTTTGAATCTTGTCTTAGCAGATAATCAGTAGAAACTATTTGCTATAGATTAGATAAATGATTTCAACATAGTTTTGTGTAAGGCAAATAAGTGTATCTGCAACTACAGTCATCTCTATGGCATCAGAGATATCACCATGGGATAGAAATGTAAAACACCATTAAAGGAAGGCTAAAAACTTCTGGAGTGGTAACTTGTGGCTGCATGGAATATCCTACCATGTCTAAAGGTAAGTAGGCACCGATGCACACACACCTGATTTGCATCATAATTCAAGGAGAATGAAAATGTCAGCACAAATAAGAGACTATGACATGTAGAAGATTGATATGGAGACATAGAAAAAGATACAGGGAATATAGAAATGGCAGTGGGGTAACAAGGAGAAATTGGAAAAGCATCCAGGAAAGACTGCTGGCATTACATACTGATGTTCAGGTTGCAATAACAAAAATTACAGCCTGGTTCTGCAGCACTGACATTTCCGTTCTGCAGCTGAACAAGAACAGACCAGTATGTCTGTACTGCAGAAGGACAAGCACCATTCCCCAGTGGATACATCAGCCAGATGATGAGTCAGGCCACTGGGTAGTGACAAGCTGGGCTCCCAGCCAGTGGGACAGCCTGCTTTCCTGCCAGCAGCGTGGTGAAATACAACGCTGCCTGTTTGGTTTGTCGGGCAGGCATATGGGCTGCCTTTCTGCCTGGCTTCAGTCAAAAACATTAAACTCAAACAATGCATGGTTGTAAAGCCTTCTCATTCTGCTATCATAGCTTGCCTTTGGAACACTAATCCCTGCAACATCTTTCAAACAGCTTTGAATTTGATTCCGTCCCTAATACTGCCTCAGAAATACCAAATTATGCCGAGCAAATCTTTTATATAGACTTTTCAAACACACTCATCCACAGCTTCTTGGTTTTCTAGGTTCTCATCTCAAAGCCCTGGGGTATGATACAGAAAAACTCTCCAGCCCTGAAATCAATGGCTGCTTGCTTGAAAGGGAAAGGTTGTAGTGCTACATCCTCCAAAAGACTAAGCTTTAGGTTCCTTTTGCATAACAGGGATCAGTGCTTACATTTCACCTCAAGATCCACGTGCTTTATTTGCCATCTGGAAATCAGTGGAAACTGCCCAGTAATCTTCTAAGAGTTTTGAGAAAAGTGGATATTTATGAACTCCTTAATGATAAATGCCCTAAAAGTGCAGATGAAGAAACTTTTTAGTCTGACTGTATTCAAAGTGAAAAGACAGTAAAGAAGGCATAAGACCATACATCATAAAATTCTTACTTAGTGAATACTGTCTTTCTTGTGCACTGAATAAATATTATTTCCCCAAGACAATGTATATGCATGACAAGTTTAACTCAGTAGCCACTGCCTTAATTTGGCTATTGCCATGTTTGAATATCTGGCTTTGCTAGATCATTATCCATACGACTACGATGATTTAGATTTACTAAGTCACACATTGATTAGTTTGTTACAAATCTTGTTCTCTCCACATGAAAATAGTGTTACCATAGCAAAATATTCAATGCATAAAATGGCACTTGCTTTTTCTGACTCCTAAAATAGAAAGAAGATCATTAAATTCATTACTGTGCTTTTTTTCCCTTCCCTTTCCTCTCCATAGGTAGTCCCAGGTTTTCCTGAGCACTTCTTTGGCCAATTGTTTCACACTTCTTTATTACTGCATTAGCTTCTAATTGCAGTCTCAGCAGATAGAATTACAGGTTAATTTGGCTTTCAGGCTTTTAAAAAAAATGTCATGTTCTCTTTTCCTTTTAGTTTTTTCTTCTCCAAAACTTTTTAGAGTGTTTTGTTTTGGACTTAGGAGCAAACACTAGTATGTATTTAAAAATAAAGTAGTGTCAACATTCATCAATCATAATGATGGCCAACAAAAAATGTATTTCTTGAGGATTGCTTTTTGTCCTTTTCCCATCATCACAATAATACTGAAAAAAAAGTTATTTGAATATTTTGCTTTAATACTTTTATCTGCATTCTGAAAATAAATTACTATTCACAAATCGTCTACTACTTCCTTCCTCAAACTAAGAAATGTTTGGGTAATCTTTCATTGCACAACTACTTCACAAAGCTAAAGTCAGCCTTAAGATTTACATTTTCCTTTCTCCCTCTCCCTGACCCAAACTTTATTGTCATTTTGGGACTTGCACTATGCTGTCATACCTCTTAATTCACTTTTGAGTATCTAGTTAGACAAATCTGTCTCACAGAAATCTAAACCTGTCAAATTTTGCTGATGGGCACAGCTTTTCTTCACAAATTTTGGGATATTATTTAAATTTATTATCCAGGCTATGGAATATATAAGCAGTATTTTGTTAAATACTTCCCTTTCAAACCACTGCACCCTTTCCACAAGTTTCTTCCCTTGTTTTTAGGGAATTATCTAGAGAAAGCTGTTGACAGGTGTACTACTTACTGTTCACAAAATTCTGCGGCACACCATGTATGCACATGCAGTGCATGCTGTTTCCAGCCCCATCAGTGTCCACTGACAGCAAGGTTAAGCTAGATTTTTCTGACATATGGTTGTAACATTCCTTCAAGCATTAAGTGACACTATTTATTCAACAATATAGTGTAGCCCCAACCCTCTTTTATCTCAACAACATGTCAACTCTGGTGTGTATAATTAAAGTCAGATGCCAGCCCTGTCAATAGTTTCACTGTCAATACATTTAAGCAAGAAGAGATAGGGCTGGCTGCTCCTGGGGACATGAATGAAATGAATACACAGAACATAAGAATGGTGTTTGTTTTGCAGCTGGCTTGGAGTGGGAAGGAGTCTAGGAGATCAGGGTTGTAGATCAAAATCTAGCTAGAAGTCAGTAACTAGTGGTGTACATCAGGTGTTAACATTAGGTCCAAAACTATCTGACATCTTCATAAATGATCTCATTGAAACAGAGGGCTGCCTCAGCAAGTTTACTGATGATCACAGAATCAGATCCATTAAACTGGAAAAGACCTCTGAGATCACTGAGTCCACCATATGATCTAACACCACCTTGTCAACTAGACTGTGGCATCAAGTGGCACATCCAGTCTTTCCTTAAAGACCACCAGGGACCATGACACGTAACTGGGAGGAGTGGCCGATCAGTGACTGATAACACTCCACAGACTTGTGCAGCCATCCAGACGGACCTCAAAAGGCTAGAGAAATGGGCTAACAGGAACCTCAAAAAGTTCAAAAAAGTTCCCTTCGAGCAAAGTCCTGCACCTGGGGAGAAGCAACACCAGGCACCAGTATGGGCTGGGAGCCACCCCAGCTTGGGGTCCTGGTGGAGACCAAGTTGAACATAAGCCACGAATGTGACCTTGTGGCAAAGAAGACTAATGATATGCTAGGATGCATGAGAATGAATATTTACCAGAAAGTTGAGGGAGGTGGTCTTTCCTCTCTACTCATAAGTGAGGCCACTACTGGAATCCTGCATTAAGTTGTGGGCTCCCCAGTCCAAGAGGGACATGGACATACTGGAGAGACTGCAGTGAAAGGTCACAAGGATGATGAAGGGTTACCTTTCCTATAAGGAACGGCTGGGAGACCTGTTCAGGCTGAGAGGTACCGTTCAGCCTGCAGAAGGCTCAGAGGGATCTCATTAGTGTGTATACTGATGAAAAGAGGACAGAGCCAGGCTCTGCCCTGTAGTGCCCAGTGACTGGACCAGAAGCAACAGGCACAAGCTGAAACACAGCAAGTTCCACCTGAACACCAGGAAATACTTCTTCATTGTGGGGGTGGCCGAGCACTAGCACAGGTTGCCTGGAGAGGCTGTGGAGTCTCCATCCTTGGAGGCACCCAGAACCTGCCTGGACATGGCACTTAAGCAGCAGGGGTTGGACCAGGTGATGTCCAGAGGTCTCTTGCAACCTCCGCCATCCTGGATTTCAGAGACTGAGGAAAAAATAACAGCATGGCAGGGCACCATTCTGCCACAGAGATTAACAGTTCTTTGGTTACTTCAGATACAACTCCTGCATTTCTGTCTTCCTAGGTCGCTTGCAGTTTCTGCAACTCCTTTTATTCAGGGTCCCTTTGGCAGGCCATGGGCGACATGACTGGAGAGGAGTTTGGAGATCACTTGATGAACCTTTGAAAACTGCCAATTTCAGTTCTGCACCGTGTTCTGAAATTAATTAGCTCCTTTAGTTTGTATCGCCAACCTCTCCTAAACACTGTTCTTTTGGTTTGGTTTTCGTTTTCGACTAGAAGAACATACAACATCTGGGAAGCAGAGCTAACAGCAAGCGTTTCTGATGGCGTTTGCTCCCGCTAAGCTTGACTTGCCCGACTCGCGACGGATTTTTCTGTCCAAAAAATTGGATTTTTCTGTCGCTTGGCGCTGCGTGCACCGAGGAGATGCTTTCCATCAGCAAGGGGCACGTACAGGCGCGAAACCGGGCGAGCGGAGCAGAGTACCCCGGCCGGAGGCTCGGCCCGCACCGAGCCAGCCGCAGCGGAGCTGCTCCCGGCGATAGCCGGCACCTCCTCAGGCTCCGCGGGGAAGCCGGGCCGGCAGGAGGCGTCCTGCGGCGGCTGGCAGGAGGAGGAGGAGGAGGAAGAGGAGGAGGAGGAGGGCCGAGGCGGGGGTGCCGGCTCTCCCGGAAACAGCGCCGGCCGGCGGCAGAGCGGCGGCGGCTGCCAGCGGTGGGAAGTCGCTCCTGGTCCTGCGCCCTCGCCGCACGCTGGGCGGCTCAGGGCGGCGTGGTGGGCGGCATGGAGCGGGTGCCCCGCGAGGAGAAGCCTAACCCGCTGCAGGATGCCAACCTCTGCTCCCGGCTCTTTTTCTGGTGAGCGCCCGGGTGAAGGCAGGGGGAAGGGCAGCGCCGGAGGTGCGGCGCCGGGGTGCCCGCCGGCGAGGAAGGCGCCGGGCTTAGCGCCGCTGGCTTTACCTCTCCTGGCCGCTCAGGAATGCCGAGCTCCGGCTGAGGGTGTCCGGCTCGCACATGAGCACGGCTCCCGGAGCGCCCCGGCGGCGGGCGGGCGGGAGGAGGGGAGGCAGCGAGCGGGGAAGGGAAGCGGCGGCCGGCGCTGCCCCGCTGGCAGTGATTGTACAGCCGCGGCTCGGGCGCGACCTGCCCGCCCCCGCGGGCCCGGCTGTCAGCGCTCCCCGCCGGGGCAGCCCCGGCTCGCGGGTGGGCTGAGGTCTCCTGAGGTGAACCCGGCAGCCCGCGATAATCTCCGGCTGCGCTCCGGGGACGGCGCAGCTGGGGGCCTGCCTATCTCGGGCACGGCAGCGCTCAGCCGGGCGGGCGCGGCCCCGTCGCCCCCTCCGAGCACGTGTTCGGTTCCCTCGGTAGCTGCGGGCAGGTCGGGACCGTGTTCTGCTTCCTAGCCCGGGTACCCCTGTCCAGGACTGGCTGCAGGGCTGCTCCCAGGCATTGTTCTGCTTCCCCGTTTGAATAACGGGTCGCGGGCAGGGATTGCTCATCCCGGCGAGGCGTGCTGGGCTTTCCCCTCCAGCAGTGAGGTGGTTTCTGACCCGCATGGCTAGGTGGGAACTTCCTGGCTTAAGGAATGGCTGGGCAGCATCCTGGCTGCTCTCACCCACGCATCTGCTGCCTCCGCTCTGGAGAGGTTTGGGGTGTCACAGAGCGAAGGCTGGCGGTGTTGCCACAAACTTTATGGGGCCACATGGCTACCAGTCCGGAGTTAGTGCTTGGTCTCTTTATTAGTGAGGATCTCGGCGTGGGTACACATCTGTACTCGAAGAGGTGAGGAACTGCAGCTCAACATTTTAGCTGCTTTCAAATGTAGTAGGAAAACACATGCAAAGTAAAACAGGAGAGCGCCAAGCTTGTTTGTCCTAGCCGATCCCATTCGGAAGAGCACGTACGGAGACAGTCCTTCTCCTACTTCACCTGCTGTAGCCTGAACCAGGGTGCACATGTGTTGTGGAGGAGGGGGACGGAAGGGAGGGCATGGCAGGTGAAGCTCTTTTTTTGGAAGCCTCTGAAACACAAATAAAAAACTCTTTGATTCTATAAGCAGCTCTGAGCAGGTGCAGAAGTCCCCTTTGGAAGATAGGGGAATTTTAAAAACCCTGACAAATTTTAACTAAACATATTTTTCAGTCAAGGATATGTCCTCAGAGGTACTGTGTGCAAAAAGAAAGAAAATAAATAAGTAATAATAAAAAAGGCAGGTTGTATACTTGTGAAGAACTCCCCGTGTCCAGCATTTTGACTTTTACTCTGACACCAGGGATGCCTGAGTTGGAAAGAGCTTTGTTGTGAAGTCCAGGCAGAATGGGATGAACCTAAGTTGGCCATGTTGCATTCCAGGACTGCTTCTGGACTGTTCCCTTACCCTTGCTGGGACCTTGTGGTGTTCCTGGTAGTTCTGCCAAATCCAGTCCAGCTAGATGTGAAAAAGAAGCATGCAGTGCTCGTAGCCAGCTTTCTGACTGCTCATATCGTACCTTTTTTTAGGCCTTCTGTATCACTCTGCAAGTATTGCAGAGAAGTGTTCACTAGCAACAGTGAAGTACCTTAAATTTCCCTAGCTATAGGCAAGCACCTGAAAGGCTCCTTTTGCCTTACATGTGTTTTTAGGTTCTTACTTTGCAGAGAAAAATAGGTGGAAGGCAGTGCTTAGGGGATGACAGGTCTGCTAAAAGTCCAGAGATCAACTGGGACTTGAGACTTCACAGTAAATGCTGTGTACAACCATAGCGCTTCTGCTTTGGAAAAGGGTTTAGTGGAGCCTGGAAAGCTTTAGAATTTTCCCAATATCCTGTTTCTCAGGCTTTTATAGCAGTGTAATTCACAGCAGTGAAAACAGCCTTCTAAATGGTGTGTGTGATCACTAGTAGCATCGGCCAACAAGCAGTAGTATTTTCTGGGTGAAAATTTCAGCTGAAATAGTACCTTCAGTGGGTAAAATTGAATAAGCAGAGGCTACCAGCTTTCTGCAAGTTAACAGCATTTTGCATAAAATTCAGGAAGTGTTAAAACACCCTCTCACTTAGCTATAAAGCTAATTTTAAGGGTAACTAAGAATTACTCTCCCTTTCTACAAGGAATGTAGCATCTCCAGCTGTGTGAGTACTGCTTCATTTTAGCTGCTGTCTCACACAGAACATTCTGAGATGTTGTCATCTGGAGAACTGGGAAAACAGTGCTTGAGTAAGGCCATCCTGTGAGTAGTAGCAGAAACCTGTAGTTCTGTGCCTGCTCTGCTCTCCATATTCCAGGTGTTGGCTGCTTATTGTCAACGAGGGTAAAAAGTATGGCATTGCAAGCAGCTGGCAAAAGGTCATTCTTGTTTCTATTTTGTTTTTATTTTTCTCCAAAAGTGCAATGTCATTGTAAGGAACCCACTCTCCCACTTGATGCCAGTGGTACAGAATAAAAGCTTAAATTATTGCCTGGTGCAAATAGGATCAAACTCATGGGAGGAAAAAAAGTCATGTTTTCATTGAGTTATAAAACTCAGGTAATGAGTGTGTAGGCTGAAGAGACATTCTTCTACCATTGTTCAAAGCTTGTCTTCTTACTTTTGGGTTGTGACTTTGGCAAGTATGAGCTTGATGAACATTAAACACTCCAGCATTCATGGGAAAGAGGAGCATCTGGATTGTGTGTTAATATTGTTACTTTTATAATGTGTCCCTTGTGCAATGTTACAAGAATGAAAGCTATTTATGACAGAAGTGTGAAGATCAGGGAAGTTGCAAAATATTCTTGTTTTTCTGTGTCTCTCACTGAATTATCTGTATTAACAGAAGTTTATCAAAGCCCAAATTGGTCTTCTGGATGTTTCAGATATTATTTGGATATATCCTGACTTTCAAGAGTCACAATTTCCATGCCCACCAAACTTTTTGAAGTCCTGGCTGGTATTTCAGTTATAGTTTGGAATGCTTGAATTTCTGATTCACTTCATCTCTGTTGTTAGGTTGTTGTTTTTTTTATTGCTGGCTTAGTTTGCTGGTGAGAATGAGGACTCTGAAGGATGGGTAGGAGGGTTTGCTTTCTTTTTAAGGTTTGTCCAAGGAAGAGAGGATTCAATTGTGGTTTTCATGTTTAAACAGCTATTCAGCTGTAGCAAGTTTAGGAATTGAAAAAGCCTTATAGCCCCCCATGCAGTTGAGAACTGCACTTTTTGCATATTTTTCTTTTCTGATGTGGATGGTGGGGATTATTAAATTAATAACATTAGAGAATAAGAATATTTATAATTTCTAGCTATTAACCATCTTTGAGCTTGCATGTTCATTAAGTAGTAATTGTATCTTTATTTGCTCAGAGCACTTGTTCCCTTGAGTTAATAAAGATGCTTTTCTATATAGTAGTTGAATTTTTATGCATTCTGCTATTTGGACATCAAATCCACTTCAGTGGAAAGTTGCAAAACATAGACTGTGATTAAATTTTTGAAAGACTGGGTAATTTTATGCTGTTAACAATATGAGGAGGGCAAGCTGGAACACCCTGGAAAGAGTATCCAGAGTTGTTATGCAGAGAAGTAAAAGAAGTTAAAGTTCTTCTAGATTTTGTACAAATGTGTAACTTCATTTTAATAACAATAATAGTAATTACTTACCTGTCACAGACTTACCATGATTATGACAAGTATTTGTTTTTTTTTGGAGTACTGAACACCGTCATCATCCTCGGGCTGGATGCCTTTTCATATCATGACTTGACATGTGGCAATTGCGATTACATTAACAGCATTAAAACGTGATCTGAAAACTTGCGCCAAGGCATCTGCAGAGTTGTTTCTCCAAGGAATAAGTCAATGATTGATTTATCATTACCTTTTAGTGTCTGGCAGCATTGTTTTTGACTTGCTACACGTGTGCTTTGGGGAGAATGACAAAACCACTTAATCTTCATGGATGTGATGTGAAGTGCAGTGGGAGAGAAGAGTAAAAAATAATCTTCATTTTTGGGTTTAAGTGTGAATTGAATGGGGTAAACATATATAAGTAAGTCCCAGGATTCTGAGTCTGGACTGTGCAATATGTAGCTGCTCATCTGGCCAAATGTAGTCAAGTCACAGATTTCTCTTGTAGCAGTGTAAATAGTTACACACCTTACTTAATTTCCTCCTCTCTCTTCCCCGTGGCTTAGAATTGGAAAGGCCACTGACTGATTTCACTGGATTTCTCAGGCAGCCTAAGTATTGCCTTCTTGTCTGTCTTCAAGTGTTTCTTGCCTTGTATTGAAAGAAGTTGGAAAGAATTCATCGTTGTTCTTGGATATTTGAACTGGACTTCAGTGGTGCCACCAATAAAATTGGTTTGTGTTCTTTAAGGTGACAGTGAGCAGATTAGACTGTGTGGATTTTACATTTACTTACCATGAAAATATCAGGCTTTGTGACTTGCCTGGGATCTTGTCTGATGTTTAGTGAATTCCTATGGTCAATGCCTGAAATTGATCGTGGTAATGCCACTTCATAAAGATCTCTGAGGTAGGTAAGTTTAATTATTGACTTACTGGTGCAGGACAGTTGTGGTACTATAAGAAACTCTGAAGAAAATGAAAGCGTTTTCACTAATGATAAACAGAAAATTCATTTTGTGCACCCAGAGGTTGAAATCACATTTGCTTCTTTTTTTCTCCTGGATGAAAGAGGACTGAGGATCATACATACAACTTTTTTTTTGAAACATAGTGCCTTGTTTGTTCATTTATCAGATATTTAATGTCCTGCTGTCAAATTTAAATAATTTGTTCTCTGGAACTATTGCATTAATTTTGAAGTTTTGCGTGCTTATTTGCAATACATCTGTATTGTGCAAAAGAAAATACTTGAAAATTATTGTTTATGAGCTAGTGAAGTTAAAATATGTGGAAAAAGAGTGCTAAATAGATTGTATGGGTTACAACAAGTGTGTATAAACTGTTGAAATGTTAGCATTTGCTATCTACTGCAAATATCTGTGCTTAGATAATGCAGTTAGATGAACTGTTAAAGAGTATAATGAAACACAGACTTTTGCCTTTGGAATGCTTATGTAAAGCCTACTGTATCATTGATGAGAAAAAAATGGCTTCTAATTCCTGCAGAACCTCAAAATTAAGATTATTTTCATGGTGGTTTTTTTCTTTTCCAAAAATAGTTCCCTATCCTGCTTCTAGAAAACTAGGCAATATGTAGGGTAGAGGAGGGAGATAACCCAATTAGATTTTGGAAGTCGAAGGATAAAAAGACCAGTCATCTATTTTATGTAATTTGTTTAGTATCCCTGGCACCGTACCACTTGTAATAACAGTGGGAACTCACAGGGCACTTTAATTCTCACTATTTCCATTGCTTGTCCATCCAAGAAAGGATGTTAATACAGAAATTCCCACCATTAGGTCCTTCTTTAGTGAGGAATTACTGAAGTTTATTTTTATAAGTCACAATCTTCAGACCTTTACATCAAATCTTTGTTACCTTGATATTTTTCTTGGCCTGTGGTTGTTGCATTTGGAATTGATATTTTAATGACAGTCTTTGAAATGCCACAGGTACAGGTGATGCCAGCCCTCTCTTCCCTGCTTCTGGTCCTACAGAATGTGTTAGTTTGCAGTATGCTCCCCCCATACTTGCCATATCTGTGCTGCTTCTTGCTGTCTGAAATACTAGGAGTATGCTAGATGAATAAGGTAATTTTGTACCTGGCTGATGAACAGCATGAAAACAGCCTGCAATAAAAGTAGTCAAGTACCAGTTGTGTTACTGTCAGTACCAGAAAGTGGGTGTTCAGCAGCTTAGCTGCTCACACTGTGCTGTGAAAAAGCAGCAGCTGGGAAGATGATATGGAGCTGGGTATCAAAGGTTAATACAGCTCGTATTGAAACTGGAAGCCTGAAGGGCGTTTTTGAGTTAATATAGCTTTGAAGTAATTTCATTGTATTCCTATTTTTTCCTTCTGTAAGCAATGAGAAAAGCTGCTCTTAAAGCCACATTAAGCTGGGGAGGGAAGTTGCAACCAAAACACCAGTTGAAAAGCATCTGAAGAAATACCCGGCTTACTCTGTTTATTCTTGTGGACGACTGCCTTCGTAAGGGGAAGTGGGAGAAGGCAGCTTGCTAATGAAAATGGATGAACATGTGAAATGGAGGGGTTTAAAAGAAAATCACATGTTGACTACAAACTGTTGCTAGAGTATTTATGAATTCTTGCAAAATAACTCTGGGGACTGTCAGTGTGTGTGCGTCCTTTCTGTACATCCTATGCCACCAGTGATGCCCTGGACTGAGAGCAAGCACACAGCAGTGCTGAATTGCAGTGCTGGTGTAGAGTGTCAGATTGCAAAGGTAGGTAATGCAAAGGTACAGTGAGGCAAGCAGGCTCCTGAGGTCTGGAACCAGGAAGAATAAGCAATGTGCATTATTATCCAAAGGGCCTGTGAGGAAACCCCATTTATTTTGTCAAAAAAGCCATCTCCAAAGTAGGTGATTAAAGAGAAAGAAACATGTGTTACTTTGCAGCTTAGTTGTTGAAGTAGTGCTTCCAAGCTGCTCAAGGGAGACAAAATCCTAGTGTTATGGAAGAATTTGAGTAAACAAAGACTCTCCTGTGCAACTGTTGAAAAATAACTGGACATTGAGTGTAAACAGGTGATGGTTGTAATGTAGTGCACAAATAAGCTTAAGAGGAACAGGGAAAATGCAGTTCGTAAACCACCTCTTTAAGGAATTAGTTGATGAGGGTGTACCAGATGTAGCTTTGACAGGGTGCTGTAAAATTATGCAGAAATTAAACTTTTGCTTATTATTACAAATAAAGAAAATATTTTCCTAACCAGGCAAGCAGTCTTGTGTAGTCTGATTTTTCTGATTTGTCCTGGGATAAAGCAGGAGCTTTTGTGAAACTGGTGAGAAAGGAATTTTGCACTTGTGCAGAGGAAGGTACTGCTATATGCAAGTGGCTGACTGTGGGATGATAGTTGTGGAGACTTGTGGGTGCACCCAAAGCCCTTACAGACACATCCTTTGATCTTACGACGTTTTTTTATTTGTGTCGGCTTTGTAATGTAATTGCAAATGCTTCTTGGCTGATGTTTCTTTAGACTTTATCAGTTCATGAAGAACTTACAATACATGCTTGGGTTTCTAGAAAGCTCTGCAAGCCTGCTCTGCAGCGTGGGAATGGTACTTCTTTGGGTATTTGCAAGCAGGACATGATACAAATCCAGAGGTACAGCAGGTCCCATCCCTGGGTTAGTGAACCATTTGAGCTGGACACTGCTATTAGTTTCATATACCAATCTGTAATGTATTTCTTCTTTTGCTGATTTTGGAATAATAGAAAATCTAATTTGCAAGCTTTCTTGTTTAGGAAATGTTATTTCATGTATGAAGCAGAATAGCATTACTAGCCGAATAGCATTACTAGTCTTAATGATGCTGCCTTTTGGATAGCAGGGCCTGTTTCTCTTTCATGCTGTCTTTGAAGAAAGGAATGACATCTCTTAGTAGGGTAGGCAAATACTGTCTTAGCTTTTTCTGCAGATCACAGAGGCTTTCCAGTATATTGGTGGAGTTGCTGTCAGAACAATTGGAAAAAAATGAACTTTCCTGAGCAACCAAGTAAATTGTGGTTGGTTGACTTGTGTTGTAATCTTAAAGGGTGTGTAACGTCAGGGCCCAGGAGTAGGGAAATGCAGGAAGTGAATGTTTATATTGTGGTCGTTGTGTATCTGCTAGTTCAGAAATGAATCACTTTCTTTTTTTATCATTGCCCAGGATACTGATGCAGAGGTGAAAAGCCTTTTGGGGTCAGAACACTGATTTACTGCTTTGTAGTTGGCTATCTCTGGGTTTGCAGCAGGTTATAGAGTGATTTTTTTTTAATTTGTTTTTTTAATCTTTATTCCAAGTGACATCAGTATTCTGGCAGTAACAGGGCATGTTTCCAGACTGACGTCTTTGATCAGCTAATCGGTTTGATAGAACAGAGACATTCCCAGCAGAGCACAAGGTACTCAGGATTCTTACAGATACTCATGTGTAGGTCATGCTAGGAAGAGTTTGGGCTAAGCTCTTTGAAAGGCATCATGTGAACCCTGTGTTCTGAAAGAGTAACTAAAATGAGGCAATATGTAAGAAAAAAAATAAATTCAAAATTCTTAGTAAACAGGAAAGTACCTGGGGAAAATAAAGACAGCTACTAAGCAGTCCTCTTTTTATTTAAGTTGAACAGCTTCTTCAGGAGGAAATACAGAAAGGGAGTGTGAGTCTTATCTCCCCAGCACATTGTTCCTTTCTTTCTTGTGGTAAAATAGATTGGTATTGAGCCCATCATTGGGGTGGGAGAAGGGGCTCAGATGACTGTCTATATTTATCCTCTTTAATTTTGGTTATTATTTTAGCTTTTTTATTAAAGAATAATGCAATTTGCACAGGTTCTGTTTTCATAGCAAATCCTAGTTTTTATTTTATTTTTTTTATTTTGTTTTTAGTACTTCTTGAAGAGATCTGTGGTAGCTGATCTCTGTTCTGACAAAAGACTTACCACTCTAATGAGTAGTCTTCCTTTAGGGCTACGTTGGGGTTTCAGGGATGTTCTTTATTTATGTAGGCCTTTGCTGTATTTGTCAGCCTCCTCTAACAGTCCTCTGACAGCACTGTAATTTAACTGACCCTTCAGGCAAGAGAAGGCTTGGTTGGTTTGTATGTTACAAGTGTGTGACTTGAGTCACAGCAGGCTGTGTGAAATAGGTTGGTCTCAGTTCTGCTGTGAGTGCAGAGAATTCCACTGGGCATCATCTGCATGGGGCATTCAGGTGGAAACTTTTACTTTAATAACTGAATGTGAACATGTGCTCAGTCTTCTGTCAGGAAGTAGACCTTCCAGCATAAAGTTCTGGATGTGTCAATGAAATGGTGATGCTCAAACTCTTCTTGCTGTACTTAGAGTTTGCAGAAGACCTCATTCTTGGGATAAAAGCCCTTCAAGTACTAAGCATCGTTTGAAAAGAAAAATGTTTAACCTTCTTTTAAAGGTCATTATACAACATAATGTTAAAAGCTTTTTTTCTCTTGAGAACTCTGTAGCAGTAGCTCTTGAAGTTGGGTATTTTGGGAGGACACTAATCAGAAAGTCAACAATGGGTGATTTTTTAAATTTTTGGAGTTTTTTATACAATTTTTTCCCTCACCTTACAGGAATGTGGACTTGTGCTGAGTCTTTGCCATGTTGTCCATTATAATAAATGTGTCACAAAATGAAATACTACAGTTTTCTCCTTACTCTGGATGGGTTTTCCTTGCCTTCTTTAATGTCAAAATAGAGGTTGTAGTGCAATATATTACTATTTTCAATGTTATGGTTTTAGCTAATGGGTGAGAAGCCCTGAAGTTGCACCAGGTCTCACTGGAACTAACAGTCTGACGTCCTTGAGACTTCTGGCAGTTTTTAACCTTGCACTATCATCTCTCATCCGCTCCTTAAATGTTTTTCAAATTCACTCCCACTGTAGGTATGGTGTGGAGATGGGGGGACAAGGGATTTACTGCAAACTGTAAGAACTCCCCGGTGGTGGTGGGCATCAGTGAGTTGTTTTGAGTTGTTCTGAGAGTTTAAGGACAAAGGCTAAACTAGATGGCTCTTACAGTCCTGTACACTTGAGAGTGTTGTCTTTCAGTTGGTTACTTTTCAGTGGACTGCACATCTGTGGTCAGCACTTGCTGCTCTTGGCTGTAGTGTGGAATCAAATACCATCAGGATTGAGCAGTTGCCTTCAGAAGTCTTGTTTCCCTTATTCTTTCTGTTGCCTGCTTTTTTTTTTTTGTAAAGTGTGTGTTCCACTGAGTAAAATTAATAGCACTATTTTTATTTTTTAAGACTGTATATTAAAGTCTGATTCTAAAGTGTCTTTTGTTTTCCTCTGCTGCATGCAGTACTATTCAGCACTGCTGAGGCCACAGCTGGGGCCCTGAATCCAGTTCTGGGGTCCCCAGTACAAGAGAGACATGGACATACTGGAAAGAGAGCAGCGAAGGGTCACAAGAATGATTAAGGGTTTGGAGCATCTCCTCTGGGAGAAAAGGCTGAGAGAGCTGGAACTCTTTATCCTCGTGAGGAGATCAGGGGGGATATCATCAATGTAGATGGATTCTTGAGAGGAGGGTGCAAGGTGAGCAGAGCCAGGCTCTTCTCAGTAGTGTCCAGGAGTAGGAGCAGAGGCAGTGGGGCCATAAACTGAGTAACAAGAGGTTCTTTTCTGAACATCAGGAAACACTTCTTTGCTGTAAAGGTGATTGAGCGCTGTCTGAGGTTGCTTGGAAGAGGATATCAATTCTTTGTGGAGATCTTCAAAAGCTGTCTGGATGTTGTCCTGGACAACCAGTTCTAGGTGGCCCTCTGCTTGAGGCCCAGCTGACCTCTGGGTGTCCCTTCTGACATAACCCCAGCCTTTCTGTGATTCTGTAATAAATATCCTATTTATGTTCCTTGTTAAACGTCAGAACCGGTTTTGTTTTCACCACCTTGGCAGCAGTAGCCAGTGAAATCTCATGACCATTTCCACAGATGGGAGAAGGATTTATCCCTCATATTATTTTCCTGAAAGGGCTGCCTCATCGTGATTCTCACACTAGGAGAAAGATAACTTCAGCCTCTGTCTGAAAGTAGACCTGTGACTTGTTTATGGATCCATCACAGGCTAATAGTGATGTTGCAAGAGAAGGAACGCTGGGTATCAATTGGCCTCAGGAGTGGACTGAAGTCTACAGATCATTCCCATAGTTGCTTGTCCTGGAGCAAACAGAGGCTATCTCATCCAGCAGGCAGAAATTATTTGAATGGCTTTGAGGTTATTTGCCTCATACCTGCTTTTCATCTGTGGTCAGCTGCAAGAACTGAGGCCAGAGAAGACGTGTTTCAATGGAACAGGTTCCTTGTGTCAAACCAGGCAGAAGTTCTGCTGCTGGTTGGAGCAGTTGGTATATGAGACCTTTTATCAGGACCTTTTGTGGGGAAATGGTGATAATGATTTGGGCCTTGATGCTATTTAACCATAAAGTACAAGCAGCAGAGTTGTCTGACATGTACTTTCTGTTTCTAATTGTACCTTTAACATACTTTAAGAAGTTAACAGCTCACATAAACAAATCTTCAGTACTCACTCCAAGAGTTTAAAAAGGGCTGTTAGGCACCAAAGGTGCTACTCTAGGGATAGAGACTTACTTTTTTTGAGTGAGTCATGAAAACACTGTGCTAACATGCTAAGTAGTGAAGGAAAAACACTCTATAATCCCATTTCTTACTTGCAGTTGTGCCATGGAGCCTGGGAAAAAGGTTTTTACAACAGTGCTATCTTCGAAGAAACTTTCTGAGCCTCCTCTAAGGTTCTGCCTGCCCACCCACCCTCTATTAAACTAGCCAACAACCTTCTTGTAAGCCAGTGTATACACACTTTAACTGGAACATGCCCTAGCAAGAAATGTAGAGCAAGTTGATGAGGATTCATAACCACTGTTGTGGTTGTGAGTAAATAAATACCCTCATTGTAAACCAACTCAGTTTTGAAATCTCACATGTAGGTCTTCCAGAAAATAATACATTTCACCTAGCACACCACACATTCTTCTAAGAACTGTGTTGGTGAAGTTGGGAGAATAATTAAGTATCAGAAATGAAGCAGCAGTTAAGAACTTTCACAGGCAGTTGAGATCAGACAGATAGCTTGCCTTGAGTGCAAGAGTATTTTTTCCAAAATAGATCCATCCCTGACTTCTTGATTTTGATGGTGTTAACCAGTTGAGAAAGTACTTGTAGGAAAAGCCTTAGAGCCAAAAATCCATGTCTCCTGGAAACAAAATACCACAAATTCAGTAGAGAGACAAACCAAATGGAAAACTGCAAGTTCCCTAACTCCATTGTTCTCACTAAGCCATGCCTGTTTTGCATGTGTCACTCCCTTTTTCTCCATCTGATGGACAACTGTAATATCCATTATTTTCCCATTTTTACATTTCATGGACTATGTTTAAATTACTACCTTTAATACTTGTCAGTTGAACAGCAGCTACTTTTATCCTCAAGTAAATGTTACAAAAAAAGGCCTTTTAGTGTGCATTACAATTTTATTTACTGCTGTCAATATTTTAACTGTTGGGTTAAGTACTGGTTTTTTCCTTAATATTTAAAGGAATGCTATTTTTCCTTGAGTGTAAGGAAACAATTCCCTTAGGACCAAGAATGGTTATGGTGGCTGTCTGGATGCCTGGGGGTAAGGTGCTAAGGGCATAAAGAGATTTAGGAAGTGGGAAATGCTTTACCATTTGCAAGATAATGGTTGGCTTAGTTCTTAGATAAAAGTGCAGTGAAATTCGTAGATGTTGAATGATTCAGGAGGAGGAAGGAACCAAGTAAAAGACTTAAATTATTATGTAAAGAAATGACTTTTTGGTCCACCGATCACTTAACTAATAATTTGTATTTAACTAGGTGGTTGAATCCCTTATTTATTATCGGCCATAAACGGAAGCTTGAAGAAGATGATATGTATAAAGTGATGCCAGAAGATTCCTCAGAGAAGCTTGGAGAGGAGCTGCAGTGGTAAGGAGAAAAATTGCAAATTACTTTGCGTTGGAAGGTACAGTTGTTCTCTTTTATTGCATTAATGCTGGAGAAGGTAAAAATCTTATTTCTATTCTAAAATTAAAAGATGTTACTGTAAAGTTTAATAAGGTTAAAAATACTGAAGAATTTATGGTGATAAGAACTAAGATAATTTGTTTACCATAGAAGCTTTTTTAGTTTTTTTCGAGTTACACATAATGGAACTGCATTAGAGTATTTCCCTTATGTCATTTAGAATTAACTTGACATTTTGCAGAACTCTTGCAAAAGACAACTTCTGATCAACTGTAAGGGTAGTAATCCTTAATAAATGTGTGAATCTTCTGTCCTGTGGTAAAACAGCTGTGGAAACTTCAAATTGCTTTGTGTAAAAGTGGAGAAAAAAGTTTTATACTTCATTTCTTTTTGATTGTTTGTTTGTTTTGTGCCAGTTGAATTAAGTGACCATTCAAATATATGGGTGTATATAACTATATGTATATTGAAAATCTGCCACTCACTGGTAAAGTGGGAAAGATGCCTTGGACAGCTAAAAGCATGTATCTAGGAGGTGTTTTTACTTGGTTTTAAGTACCTTTTCATGGACTGTGTACTGGTTTGTAGTGTTACAGATCTATCAGGGGGATCTATCTTTTAGTAGGAAAATATCTCCAAATAATTACTATTTATATAAATTGTTGTGAACCTTGCAACAGGATTTTTGTCTTCAAATAATCTTCTACTAAATATAGTTAGAGGAAAAGGTGCCTCCTAGTGAAAGGTGGCCTTGCTGTTTCTTGCCTTTACACTGCAGGCAGAGCAGATGGACTTTCCCAATAGTTTGATTGGGTTTAGTGACTCCTCAAGAAGCAAAAAAAAATCCAGAAGCGAAAGGTTATGGCTAAATCTGACATCACCCTGCTCTGGATAAGTTAACTGAAGAAAGAGAGTTGGTGATAAGCTTGTAGGAGTTGCTGCTTTTAATGTCTTTGTAGCTGGAGAGCTTTGCCAAATTCCATGGTTGTGTCTTGAAGCAGTTCAGGGACTAGCTGTAGGGGAAGATGGACTTTTTCCAATGATTTTTATAGTAAAAGCACACACTTGCAGGAGTCAGGAAATGATAGAAGAAAAAAATGAGTGGGTTTTAATTCTTTAGTGAACTTGACCAAGAAGCAGAGAATATAATTCATAGGTAGCTGCCTCTGGAAGCAGTCTTTTCTCTTGAGCCAAGAAATCCCACGGAACCTACACAGTTTGATTTTTCAAAGCATGTAGACAATAACTCTGTAATTCTTGTAACAAAAAAAAAAAGGGATGGTTTAAAAAAAAATTTCTTATCTGTATGCTTTGAACTTTTGTGCCTTGTTGCAAAATAGTTGGCTTTCATGCCTTAGACTCATTTCACCCCTCAAACTATCAAGGTCAGAGGTTTGGCAAAAAACACTTAGCCTTCAGAAGAAAGGGGGAGGATCCTGTCTGACAGCAGTGTGTTTTAAGGAGTCTGCTTAAATTGTGATACTTTTTTGTTAAAATCATACTTGCTATTACTGTCTGGTTTTTTTGTGGACAGATTGTGTCCTACTGGTGGGCAGACATGTGGTAATGTAAAGGTCTTTGCTGCTCTGCTGAGGAATCCTCACCTTCAGAGAGGTGTGCAGAGGGTTGGGTGACAAAATCCTCATCCTCTGATGTGGTAGAAAAAAAAAAAAGGGCCAGACATGGGAAAGGGTTGGGCATCAAAACCTCTCTGGGGAAGCACAGAGCATATGGATAAAGTCACTGCTGCCTCAGTTTAGTCCGTGGTCAGGAGATCATATGATAGTGGGCTCATAAGTAAGGTGAGTGGTGACTGTCTGAACTGAGAGGAGAAGAAATAAAGGGAGGGTTCCTCATCAGCAAATATGTCACGGTTGATAATAGTCAAGAGTGGTGAATTGTTTGTGACTGACCAAGAGCAAATAGGCCTATAATACTAAGTGCCAAGTGTTTATGTGAATGAGAAGACATTATTATCTTAAATTCCTTTTATTACATTTTATTAAGGTGATCAGGACAATCTGGCTGTTAGTCCGAAAGTGTTTTGTTTTAGGTAATTGCCTTTTGATTTTACTTTTGTCCTCCAATATATTTGCACTTTGTTTGTCAGGTACTGGGATAAAGAGGTGCAAAAAGCAAAAAAGAGAGGAAAAACACCACATTTAACAAAAGCCATTATTCTGTGTTACTGGAAATCCTATTTAGTTTTTGGAATTTTCACAATGATTGAGGTAAGTGGTGTAAAATGTCACAGGACCTACTTCTTGGCTAACAGCAATGTGAAACTTCTCCTCTTAGATTGGGTGACACGTACTGGTAACTTGACTGCTCAGAGAACCTGGTAGTGTTCTCAGAAAGGTAAAAGAGCTATAGGCCTGCAGAGACTGAAAAAACTGAGTCATAACTGCAGGATTATGGAACAGAGAGCTCATTTGAGTGCATTATTTTTGAGACATCACAAACAACTGACTTGCTTTGTAAGGCTTATCTGTATTTTATGTGTCTGAGTGGGATGCCCAGTAGAGGACTTTTTGCTCTCTCTCTAAGTGGCTCTAAAAGACACATGGCATTTTAAAAAATGGAAGTGTTTTATATACTCGTGCAATTTTTATAACATCAAAGGGTTTTTTGGTAATTGAGAGAGTTCTCTTTGAAGTTCCAGCTACATTTTAATGTGGAACGTGTTTCTTTTGGATTATGAGTTGATAAAAATTGGCTTGACACTTTAGAGCACAATAAAGACAAAATAATAAGGGATATGACTTGCGGCAGTACTTGGCTCTTCTTTGCCTGTTTACAGACTTTGTTAGCACGGTATGATATGAAGTTACTAATACTTTCCCCTCTTCCTTCTCTTTCAGGAAACCCTCAAAATAGTTCAACCAATTATTTTGGGAAAAATTATTGAATTTTTTGAAAATTCTCAAAAAGAGGAAGATTTGAGTTATGCATATTACTGCGCAGGTGCTCTGTCTGTGTGCACGCTTATTCTGGCTATAATGCACCACTTATACTTCTATCATGTACAGCGGGCTGGCATGAAGCTGAGGGTAGCTATGTGCCACATGATTTATCGGAAGGTAAGCAGACCTGTTCACAGCTATATTTTGTATTTGGCAGCTGTTCTGTTAGGGGAGTTTAAAAATGCAGTTATTTATTATGCTCGTGCCTGCAATTCCATTGAAGTTACTCATTTGTAGAGACCTAATGCATGCGGAATATGTCAGGCCTTAGATGTACGCATGTGGCTTTGCTTTCTCTTTTTGCTGAGGTGTCTGGATGACACCTTCAGGCCTGCCTAGTGAAGGTGGTGAGTCAAATAGCCCTGAAGTGTTAGAGAAGCTGCTTTTTTTGCCTCCTGCTGCTGTTGGGGAGGAGCCCCCCCATTTCTCTTGGACGTGTTGTGTGCAACATAGAGCAGGAGAGAGCTCCCAGGAAATGCTGGCAGCTACTCAGCCTTGCAGTTTGATCTCGGGGGAGGACGTGGTGCTTGGATGTCACCATATGCTGCAGCACTCTCAGTCTCCTGGGAACTGCTTCGTTGTCCAGGTTTCTTCCCACCCCTGCTGTGGTTAATGGCAGGAGTTATTTATATTTTATTCCATCAGTGCTGTAGAACTAGTAGTAGGTTGTCTCCTCTGCAGATCAGAGGCTGCTCCCCTCCCTTGGGGCATCCATCAGGTTCCCTCAGGGAGTGGCAGCAGGTCTGTGGAAGTGCTACTTCACCCTCCAGGCAGGGAGGGACACTTGGCATCTTCACCTTTAGTATCCCTCCTGTTTGAGGGGGAAGAGAGAGGACCAGACCGAGGAGAATCAAAAGTTCAGAATCAAGTGGAATCCTAAAGGCAGGGAGATAGAGTTTTGTATTACCATTTACTGATTTTACTGTGGGAGTACTGAAGCCCTCCACTAAAACCAGTGAAATGTGAGAAGGGGTGAGCTGTGGCTTCTATGCTGTCCCTGTCCTGATCAAGAAATAGCTGTCCTGAACTACAGATGGAGTTGAGGCTGCTGTCAGAGGCAAAGTGGAGCAACAGGAATTGAGTTTTACCTATAGGAGGGATGAAATGCTCTCTTTGATGTGCTCTGGGCAGCAAGCAACCGAGCAGTGAGCCCTAGTTCACTCTTCTGAAGCTGTTGCCAATACCCAAACTGTGAATCTGCTTCCAAGCAGGAAATCTCTGCTGAGAATGCTGAAAGGGAAAATGCCCCATCTTTCTATCTTCAGTGCTGCTGGAATAGTGACCCTCAATTTCAGACCTCAGCAAAGAAGTTTAATTGAAGAATCAAGACCACAGTTTCTTTGGAACGTTAAGAAATCCACATTATTTTAACCATTAAACATAGGTTCCATTAACTCAACACCAACACTTGTGCTACTGGCGTAGGTCATGTGAAGTTTTTGGACAAAGCAGTAAATTGAGGAGAGTAAAAATGTCCTCATTTTAAGTGGTGATTACTTTTCATACACACATTTCTTCTCTTCCTCTTTTGATACTTCAGAAAGGATCCTCTGGGAACTTGGCTCTAACATGGCACAATGTTTTCTTGTACATAATCATCTCTCTAAGGTATTAATTTACCAAACAGATTATCAAAACTAAATTAATGCAAAATAGTGATGGTGTTTGTTGCTGGGTTGATAGTGGCTTAGAAGCTTGGAAAACAAATATTTGTAATATGCACGCTTGTTTCTAGAGATGGGATTAAATGGAAAATTAATCTGCCCTTGTGTTTACTTCTGAGAGTGAGAGTTGAGGTAACAGCAGAACATTGACAAACCTTTCTAATAATTTATCTTCATTATGTGCTACTTATAAATAGGTCATATTTTCTCTTTAACCTCATACAGGCTTTCGAAAGAAACCTGGGTGTTTATTTACTAGCACTTTAGCAGGGTTTGTTAATTGCTGTAGAAAATAAAATCTTGGATTTGTAAGGATAAATAGATTGGATATGAGAGCATTCTTAACACAGAGCTTCAAGTGTTCATAATTAAATTTTAGACCCTTTTTCATTTACTGGAAAGTTCAAATCTAATTTGCAAAGACCCTGTATTCAAACTTTTAAGAAGTTTTGTTACCAGTAAGAAGTATTAGTGATGCACATAGAAAACTTGTAACAAAAATGAAAATTAAATCTGTCTCATGTGGACTTGGAACTTAGTTTTTAAATCAAAGGCTACTTTTGGGAAACTGATTTTTGTTGTTGTATTTTTTTTAAGACTTAGCTTTTAGAAATTCTTTGAGGTCAGTGTTCTGACTTTAGCTGGGATGGAGTTAGTTTTCCTCAGCTCATATGGGGCTGTGTATAGATGTAGTAAAAAGAGGAAGGTACCAAACCAGGACTTTTTGGTAGAAATTGGTTATGAAAGTAAAACTGCTACTTTGCAGTCGAGGCAGATCCATTCAGCCAGGAAAATGCAAGGTTTATTTCACTTAAAAACAAAAGAAAAACAATCAAAACCAACAAGGAAGCAAGAAATACTAAAACTGCATTGCTACTGACAATGGCCTCTTCCCTGAGAAGACGAATCAGTCACAGATGAGCATGCTCCTTTTGGCTCAGATGTTTGTGTGGTTCCTCCTGAAACTGTCTTGGTCAAAATGACGTGGACTCATAGAATCATATTAAAACTGATTTTGCTGCTTATGTAGAAATAGCTAGGAAGAAGTCTGGAAGCTGATTGTGTGGCAGGTCCAAGACAGACCCAGGCCATGGGCCACGAGCAAGACACTGGCATGGTCTTCTGACGGTTCAGGTCAACCTCAGGCAGCAAATACGTTGTACAAGAGGTGCTGTAAACACATCCTGATGGGAAATGTCTCCAAACATGCATCATGTGAACTCCTGTTCTTATGATCTGTGGATTTCTAGCAGCTTTTCTCAGAGCTTACCACCTCAATGTGTGGTGAGGAGCAAACATGACAGCAGCAGGCAGCTACCTAGGGGATTTCAGGTGGATGAGAGACACGTGGCTGAAGACAGGGAATGAAGGAATAATTTTCTCAAATAACTAAATCTGATCTTTCATAAACCCAGTATCCTAGATTTATTTTTTGGAATGTCGGAGGAATTTCATAGTGGAGTTTTAATTTCTGCCTGCTGGTTTCAATGAAGTTAGAGTTGGGATTTTCTCTGTGATGAACATTACCTTTCTAACACAAAAGTGAGGTGCAAAAAATGTAAGGAACTTTGTTTGAAATTATGCTTTGAATAGTACTTTGATGGCTGATGTTCTTCTCCTTGTTTCAAAATACTGGAGCAATTTTTGAAACAATCAGTGCTCTTCAGGTTTGATTATTGGTTAGAAAGGAACCCTAATAATGTTTGGAGAGGGAGAAGTAGATGTGCACTGCCTAAAAATGTGAAATGTTTTTGAGGAGTGAACCATTTCTGTACAGAAAAACATCTAACATGTTTTATATATATTTTTTTTAACTTGTTCTGCAAACCTATGTTTTCCTTCTAGTAGGTGAAGAAGAAAGCTGGGTGTGTTATCAGTATTTTTGAGGAATTTCAGTTTGGATCTTTACAGTAAGGTTCAGACTGCATATTTCCAGATGTGATTTTTTTGGGTGGGGATATTTTATAAGCACATATTATTTTCTACTGACTAACGTCTTTATTAATGTATAAAAATACTTGATATTTAATCTTATTGTTTTTCATAGCATGTGCTAAACTTCATTTTATATAATTCATATGCGATTTTTCAAGAGTTAGTGATTTGTAAAGGGACACTCTGATTGACAAAGATTAATAATTTTATTAATAACTTAAGGGGTTTTTGCCTTCTGTCAGATAACACGTTCAAAACAGAATACTTGCAATTGGCCTGTTCTGACTTTAATCTGGCCTTCAGGTGGAATTTTCTGTTCCTGTTTTGTACAGATGCTCACAGTGAGGGGGAGAACAGTGCACATGGAAATTTACAGCTCTTTTGCTTAGTAACTTGCTGTGTTGGTATTTTCATATTTTTAATCACTTCAGACATGAAGATAGGGAGTTTTTATTCTCACAGTCCTTCCCTTGACCTTTTTTTTTAATACTCTTTTCTTTGGAACTTTGTTTAGGCTATTTAGTCTAACCCTTATTTTATCTAAGCTCCCAGTGCTCTCAGGCAAAAGCTGAGATGTGCCTTCAGCTTTAGCCCTGGTACTGTATTTATGTATTGAATCTTGTGTGTACAGGTGTACTGTGCTTTATAAGCTGTGATAATTTGAGGCTGTTCTGAATTTTTTAGGCACTTCGTCTCAGTAATGTGGCTATGGCGCAAACTACCACTGGTCAAATAGTAAACCTGCTGTCAAACGATGTGAACAAATTTGATCAAGTAAGAAGCATTTTACAGATCTTTTCAAGGGGCTAGAGAAATTGTGGGGTTGGAATTAAGAAAGTTTTGTTTAAAATTGGTGATTAAATGTTTATAATGACCATTTCTTCTAGTTGTTTCTTAAACATAGAATATTTTGTGTTGGAAGCGACCTTAAAGACCATCTAATTTCAGCCCCCTGCCATGAGCAGGGACACCTTCCACTAGCAGGTTGCTGATAGCCCCATCCAACCTGGCCTTGCCACAGGCAGAAATACTTCCTAAGTGTTACTAGAGGTTTAATTTGTTAGATAAGGTCAAAAGCTAATTTTTGATTCTTAACTATTTGTTTAGGTAACAATTTTCTTGCACTTCTTGTGGGCTGGACCACTTCAGGCTGTAGCAGTAACAGTACTTCTCTGGACACAAATAGGCCCATCATGTCTAGCAGGAATGGCAGTTCTGATTATTCTTCTCCCTGTGCAGACCTGCATTGGGAGGCTTTTTTCTTCCCTCAGGTAAGGCTGCATGTTTTGGGTTGTAGCTATTTTCTATGCTGGGTTTTAAAATGTGCATATTGGGTGGAGGCAGACTATCAGCTTGTGTCTAGGGATATTTTTTGCAGCGTCTTTTATCTTTGCTAATGTTTTTTATAGTTGCTAATGTGAGATGTCTGAATTCCAGATTATGGACTTGAAGTGGTCTGTCTTCCAAACATGCTGAAAATACCTGCTACTCATTAGCTGTCTAGTACATTAAAAGAGTCTGATTATTTCTGTAGCTACCTTGCTGTAGATTGTGGCACAGAATTGTGAAACTTGAGCTTTGCCTTCCTGCAGTGATTCTTGGGGGGTGGTTACTCCACAGGGCGTGTAATCAGCCCTTCTCTGTGTGGCTTACTGGGGTGATACAGGAGTAGCAGCAGAAAGCTCTGGAAGTTTCTTGTTCAAAGATCTTGCTCTCTCTCTCCTGCATGACTAAGATTCAGAGAGAAAAAAGGGGAAGGAACTGAGAGACAAGGGGAAAAAAAATTGATCATGGTGGTTTTGATGCCAGCTATGAGGTTTCTAGCTGCAAGATTCTAGGCTGTGGAGATAAGAGTTTGAAGTAATTTTTCATTATCAGACAAATTTAATTTGTTTTTCTGTAACTTTGTCCTAAAAAAACCCAGCAAGACTTGCTTCTCATGGGATTGTTGAGGCAAGTTCTTGCATCCCAGTTTTATGTTTCTTGTGTAATTAGCCATGCTTAACTTACATTATGACTTTATAAAAGGCTTTTACATCTAATTGGAAATATTTTGATGTTCTTTTACTCTGTACACATATGCTTAGGAGCGTTGGGCATCTTTCTTTGCATCTTTTGCTGAATGGGTTCCTCTTAGCTCTTTGGATAAGTAAAATTTCTTTAAGTGAATTACTGTTTGTTTTTTTTTCAAGTTCTATTTCAAGAAAAAGTTTCTAGGCATACTAAGTCTGGCTTTGCTGTTGTATGGCCAAGTATGAAGAGAAAGATGAGAATTATGAAATGAAAACAATTCATAGACTTCTTCATTTGTAACCAGTGTAGTAGTCTTCAGTCATTACATTCGTGTGCTGTTTCTCAAATAATGTTCAAAGGCTGTTTCTCAAATGATCCATTCAGAGTTTTCTGTCAAATTCTAAGGGCTTTTCTTTTTATGATAAAGCCTGTTTGTAGAACACTTATCATAGGTTCTTAGATGTGTATTTTCACTGCATGTGAAATATGCATACATAAGTATCTAGTTACCTGATTGTTGTTTTTCATTAGTTCTAAGTTTTTGAGGTTTGAGTCAATAATTAAAACACCTAGTGCTCAGCTGGTGCTTTATCTGTGGTGGCAGGCTTTAATATCCCAGTTTTACAGATGGGAAACTGAGGCAGAGATAAGTGGACTTGTCCAGGGTCAGACAGTAGGGTGACAAAAATATCTTTCTTGAAGGTACATATTTTAAAAATTAATCAGTGTCAATGTAACAGTGTTGAGCCATTTGTTTGGATACAGTGCAAGGGAAAGAATTTGTTAACTAGAAAAGCTTGTGTCCATGTGCACAGATCTTTTTCTTTGTGAACAGAAACGTGCAGTGAACAGAAGGAGTTAATGGTAAAACTGGAATAGATTTTAGCTCTGTAATGATGAGTGTGTTCACATGGCAGTTGCTGGGAATCTTCATGGATTTAAAGAGAGCAGCCTATGAAGAAGTAATTTAAGGATTAAAGCTTTTGCTAAAATCCAAGCATGCTCAGTGTGGCAGTTAATTTGTGCTATTATTCAGCATTATTCTTGTGACTCAGTCGCATAAACACGCATTCACACCAGTTCATGATGCAGCCATTGGCCTCAGTGCTCTGGGAGTCTGCAGATGTGGATTCAGTATCCTGTGGAATGGCATCCACTGTACTCTGCAGGATTGTTTTTACTTGCACAAGTACAAGAAGTTTTGGAGAATACATGACCTAATATTTTATTTGGGAAACAGTTCAGTTATTGGACTCAAGACCACTTATATGTATTTTATTCACAAGAGCTGGATGCTTTCATTGCTTAGTCATGCAACTGGAGTATTATTATTTCAAGTCCTTTTTCTTAAAGATAAAAACTGTGTCTAACTGCTGTGTCAGACATAATTAAAACGCACCAAATATGCCTTGTGAAAGCAAAAAGGAATTTTGTAGCATGCTTAATTTAGAATGGTTTTTAGTATCATAGAGGAGTCTTCTCAGACAAAAAATTTTCAGGTCCTTTCTTACTGCACTCTTGACATGCTATGTGAGCATGTATTGGACTGATCTGTTTGTACCCTGAAGTTAGTATTTTTAATACCAGGGACATGTTTTTCTCTGTGGTAATTTACCATCAGTGCACTGGATATCTGTATACTTGATTTGATATCACTGTGTCTGTGGTATGTACGTACAAAATATGCTTATTACAAAGAAGGGGAGTGTAACTTAAATTATAAAAAAGACCACTCCCCCAACCTCTTGAGCATTTTAAAGCAATTTGAAATAGGATGGTTACTATGATGACATTTCAGCAGGAAAGCTGAGAAATTGGCTTGTGAGAACTGCAGCCTTTTTTGATTCACACCATTTTAAAAAAATAAACCTCTGTTAACTTTGTTATTTTCTGTCATTGTCAACTTTCTATTATGTGGAGACCAAGCCTCTAAGTTAGGTAACTTCCAGGATTGTAGGCGAGAATTGTTTGCTGCTGCAGAGATATGAGCAACACATACTAATTTTGCCTTTTCTAGTGGTGGTGTGTGTACAGGGAAGAAATGAGCTATTATGTTCTTTAAGAAATTGTTTTTCTGTTACTGTTTCTGTTTGAAAAAGGAAAAGATGAAGTAACAAAGGTAATCTCATTCCACATTGGTGTGGTTGGTTTAGGCTACGTTATTTTCCTCATTTTTATTAAGAATCCATGATTTTACTAGGGCCAAGTTTCTAAATGCCTTTTGTCAGTTCCCTTGTATAAATATTTTTTAATACCCTGCTTCAGCCATCCTAGCATTTATGGAACGCTGGTGCTGAGAAGTTTTTTTAAAATCACTAGTAGGTGCTTGAAATTCTTTCAACTTGCATTGTATAATTACGGTGATTTCTTCCAGTGCGTGAGAGAAATCTTACAGGGGACAGGTTAAGCTGAGAAAGCCCAGTTGCCCCTTCTAAAAAGATTTGAATTTTTTTAATGATCTCTGAAACTTAACTTTCATTAGTATATGCAGAAATAAGTAATTTAGCAGGTAAAAGAATGTTTTAACAAAAGTAAGGTCATAGCTCTCCATGTGCAAACTGTTTGTCTATGTGAATGAATTCAGAATCACAATGGGATCTATTAGCATGATTTATGCATTCATTTTAGGGCTTCTAACTTTCAATGTTTTTTCCCTAATTAAAACTGTGACTTTATTATTTAATAATACATATTTTCTATTTTTTCCATCAGTGCAAACATAGTGTGGGTCTAAAATAGATATACTTAAATTAGTGTTAATTATAATTAATGCTTAAATAATATTTTTTTTAAGAAACCAATTCTAGATTATCTAATGAATTATAGCTCATGTGCTATGTAATCTCTCTTTCAACTGTAGTTAATCCTAAAAAGTCACAAATGAGGCCAATTTCTTTGACAACATCAAAAGAACTTTATGACAAGGGTGGTTGTTTTCGCATTTTGAAATATTTTTAAAGTGATTTTCTGATTTTTGTTTAGTTCTAAATGCAATAAACAGCAGATATGTTGTTTAATACTGTGTGTTTGCACAAACTTACACATAGTTCTGAACACTGAATCAATTCTCAGTTCCCTGAGAACTAAGAATGCAAACATATCAAGTCTGCCTGCTGTGTGTCAGCTTTAAGATCTTCAGGAAAACCCTTTAATGCAGTTACAGTTTTGTGAATCATCTTTGCAAATAAAAGCAAAAACTTTGTAAATATGTTATGCGATCATAAATGGTCTTTTTTAGGGAATCTGAGAATTTTTCCTTTGTCCTATTTTCAGAAGCAAGACAGCTGCCTTAACAGATGTCAGGATTAGGACCATGAATGAAGTGATAAGCGGTATGAAGATAATAAAGATGTACGCTTGGGAAAAATCATTTGCGGAACTTGTGAATGGTTTAAGAAGGTAATCTTGGAAAGAGACATCTTGATGTATGACCAGTGTAATTTTCCATTTTTTACATGTGAACAAGTGCTTTATTTTGTGCTTTAAAATGCAGTTTCCTTGCACTTTTTGGGTTGGTTTTTTTAAATGTTATATGGCAGGAGTGGAGGAATGAAGATACATTCTAAGGGAATAAAAAATTCAAAAAATCCTCAAAAACGTGAATAACTCAGGCTTTTTTATGCTTCCTTTAACATTTGTGTTCAAAACAAGCAACTAATAAGCTGTAGCAGTTGTAATGCAGGAGTTTCATCCTCCTTTTATACATTTTATTACTCAAGCCACCTGGGAAAGGTAGAAGGGAGAGAGACAGTAGATCAGAAATTCACTTGTTATTCAACTGGCAAGGCCAGCTGAGTTTGGAATCCTAAGACATTCATTTCAGTGTTTCTTTGACATCAGATTAAAACATATTAATATGTTTGATTTTCAGTCAGTATTTTCCCTTTTACTTGACACTAACAGCATTCAGTGCTAAAGGGTAACTGTAGGGTGCGTATTTCTTATAAACTGATTTTCATGTCATGTCCCTCTCCAACATACAAATAGAAAATTGTTATCCTGCTGCAGATTATCTGACTCTTTTGTTTTTAATGTTTTATTTTGAAAATCCTTTTCTTAAAAGGAGTTTTCTTCCTTTTCATCCATGTGCAGGCTTGAAAAATTGCAAATGTTCACTGAGATGTTTCTTCACACGCAGATAATTGTTGGATTCTATTATCTGTTGGATTATAGGATAATGTGCTCTTTGAATGTTCATGACTGATGGGAAGCTTTAGTGTCTTGCATGGAGTCAGAGAGGATATTTGTTCATTGAGAGCTTCCTCAGTGGGTGTATTCACATCACTAAATTTTAGATTTCCATCTTCAACACCTCATTAGGATTAGAGGCTTCCTTTTTAATGTTGGGAAGAAGTAAGATCTTCCAGAATACATCTTGAACCCTCTTTTCTTTCCTGAACTGTGTTGTGGAAAACTACTTAAAACTCCTAAATTTAGCCAGATGCTTTATTGTCCACTATTTCCACATTGCCTCTTGACAATGGCTAAGATGCCATCTGAACTCCATTGCTTTTTTCTTGTGTCTGTCCATATTAGTTTCCTTTAATGTAAGTTTGTGCCTCAAGACAATGTAATATATTATATGCAGCCTGCAGGTAGGCTGTAATTTATCTGGTATTTATGGAGAGCAGCACAAAAAACTTGCCGATGAGACACAGATAATGAGCGGATTATTAAGGATTATTAAAGGGTGGGAAAAGAGTTTCATCCAGGCTTGTAGAAGTAATTGAATTAGACCAAATTCAAATAGTTTACATACAAATGTTCCTTCTCTGTACTCTGGAGGAGATCAGAGATTGTGAACCCTTAAGCTGAAAAAATAAGTCTTTGAAACTCTTTAAAAGTCTGTCACTTCAGCCAATTTGGCAAGTGTAGTGGGAAAGTTGCTTAACTAGTTTTCCAGTAGTGCATCCTGCATCCTTTTCTTCATTTAGTGATTGCTTAATTTACTTCGAATTGTATAATCACAACCTGAGTTTCTAACCTTAATGTATAGTTCCAAGTGGAAAGTGATCAAAATTATTAAGATTTTCCCTAAGAATTGCCAGAATATGTTGAAAGAGAAATCAGGAATTGTTTTGGGATTTTATATTTGATAGAGTTAAGCAGACAAAAAGTAAACTGTATGGGGAAGGAGTAAGTTGTGGTTCTCTTGATAAAGAAGAATGATTATATTAGTAAGGAGATACGGCTGATAGCATCCACATCATAGTAGATGATAGTGCAGTAACATTTTGAGGATTGGGCTTGTTGAGTCATTTAGAAGTGGAAACTGCAGTTTAACTGAAATGGAAATTGAGAACAAACGCATCAGCAGCTTTTCAGTTGCTGGAGGGAGACTTAAGTGTCTGTGCAGTACTTCAATCACTATTCAGTTTGGGCAATGACTGGCAGAACAATTGGCCTCACAGATCAGTATTTTCTTAATTTATGAACCAGAATTCCTAGAGCAAAAGAAGCCAGGAGCAGGGTCCAAAGTGGGAAGGATTTAGACTGAGATGAAAAGAAGTACTCTAAATCCTGTGATATAGCTTGAGGAGCAGCAGCTGAATAATGACAGATACTTTGGCCATGGGCAGACTCTTGATCTTCTGGAAATTGCCCTGTTTTTTTTCGACTGCAGAGTATGTGTTGGTCTTGTCATAAGTTTTGTGACTGAACTCTACTGGATTTTGATATTGGAAAGATAAGGAGTTGGTGGGTGCTTGGCCTTTATACAGGTTTTTTTCTCCTCTTTGCATGCAGCCCAAAAATATTTGAAGCAGATTAGAACCTGAATTAAAAAACTAGATTGACTAGAGAAGAAAAAAATAGTGCGTTAGTTTTCTGACTCTGAGAAATAGTTGTTTTCTATAGCTATTAAGATATTAAATATAATGCATTTCTCCTCTTGAATTTCCAAGCCTCTTAAATTGTGGTTGGTTTTTTTGTTTTGTTTTGTGTTGGTTTTTTTGTTTGTTTGTTTTTGTTATTTACCATATAACATGTCTTATTCACAGTTGTTTGCATAGGAGTTGGGGTGGTGCAAGGGGAGGAGAAAGGATATGGAAGTAAAATCCTGAGAGGGGGTTTCCTTCATCGTATTGTTGAGGGTAGGTTATAGTAACGAGAGAGATTGATGCGATTTGTTTATGTTTTGCATTTTTAGGAAGGAGATTGCCATGGTTATGAAAAGCTCCTACCTCCGAGGACTGAACTTAGCCTCGTTCTTTGTGGCAAGCAAAATAACAGTGTTCATGACTTTCATGGCATATGTACTACTTGGCGAATTGATCTCTGCAAGCAAGGTGTTTGTGGCAGTGTCCCTCTACGGAGCAGTGAGACTCACAGTGACCCTGTTCTTCCCTTCAGCTGTGGAGAGAGTGTCCGAGTCGGTGATCAGCATCCGAAGAATCAAGGTAGCCTTACTGACTAGGAGGGGGTGTGGATGCCTTGTCTTACTCTGCCTTTGTTTTAACGTCACTGGCAAATGCAGCCTTACTATGGTTTTGCAGTTTGGGATTTGTAAGGAAATAACCTGTTTTGGAAACAGGACGTGGTGCGAGTACAAAAAGCGTGACATGCGCTGTAGGGTAGGCTGAGATGTAGGAGAAAAGTGTGCATGGCAAAGAGGTGTTGCAAATGTTTCTGAAGTAAGAGAAACGTGTGTACAGATAGGCAGGCATGCTGGGGCTGGGATTTGAAGAACAAAGCAGGCAGATGGGAGCTATAGGATTCGTAATTCACACTGCAGTACCCTGTCATCCATGGAGGACAGATGCGAGCCCCAGCTTCTGTCTTGTGGCTGCTTTCAGTGCTGGAGTGAAGACTCAAATTCAGTAAGAATGAGCATTGGTAGTGGCTGGTGCTAACAGAGCAAGAGTGTGTTGGACGCTGTGGACAGCTGTGTTAAAATTCTTGGCTTCTCACTGCCCTCTGTAACAATGCGCACCAGCTGGAGTCTGAGCAGTACCTCTGTGCCTGTGAAAGCCTTAGGAGTAATCTCCCTGCCCTCATACAGCTCCTGACATCCTCTTCCTGCTTCCTCTTAGTTATTGCTTTCTGTGAGTGTTCAGCAGCTATCTCACATCTGCAAACTCTTAGCTAAGTACTTGTTAACTAGTCTTGGCTTTTATGATCAAGACATTCCTTCTCTTCCCAAAATATTGTCTGCTGCTGCCTGTTTAAGGTCCTTAGACTCTGTGAGTCAAAGGATAAAAAAATTCCTTGTGTTTTGTCATAAAACTGTGTTAGCTGTTATCCTTGAAAGTTTTCTGTGGAAATAGCTCCTTTCCTTTCTGGATGTGCTTGGGATATTTATAATCTAGCATCAGGCAAGGTGTGGTAGAAGTGTGGCTATGGTACAAAGTGCACGCTTATGCAAATTGAAGGAATAATTTGCTGACTGGGATGTAATGTAGAAGTGCAGTAGTGAAAGTGCAGTGAGCCAGTTATGCAGATGTAAGCAGGTTTCTTTTTTTGTTAATATCCTGGGCTTTGAAATAAGGAAACATTCAGATGGTGTTCTGTCTTCTATTGGTCACTTGAAGAATACTTAATAGAGACAGAGGACAGCTGTTTACTGTGACCTTGTTACTCTTCCAATGAAACAGCATAAGTCTTTGCTATCAAAGCAGTGGAATGAGAAGGTGTGGCAGTGAGAGTTTCACCTCTTCTGCATGGAAAGAGGGTGTTAAACAATTTCAAAAGTTGTCAGTGATTCAAGGAAAGGACAGGACAGGTTCTCAAGATCCATTTCTTTCTGGAATTCTTTATTGAGCAGGTGATTGTTAGAGTCCTTTCCTATTAAATCTGCACTTCTGGATGTTTTTTGTGAGCGAGCGTTAGCTAGTTAGAGGAACACTGTTGTAGTTGTGCATTGCTTTGGAAATGTAATTCTTTCATCAGTTTGTAGTTGTTTTTCCCAGTCCCATGATTAATGTTATGTATGCTGCTTTCAAAAACCGTGTTTGGGTTCCTTTCCCATTCTCAGTCTCACTTTAAGCAAGATCCTCTGCTTCTCTTTTATTGCAGAACTTTCTGATGCTTGATGAAGTCTCACACTTCAAGCCACAACTGCATGGCAATAATGAAAATATCATTCTTCATGTTCAAGATTTGACTTGCTATTGGGATAAGGTAAATTTACTTACATGTTAAGTATATTGGTGCTACTGGCATTTGAAATCTTAAAATGCAGTGTGTGTATGTATAGTGTGCTGATATGTTGTACTCCATCCTTTGAGCTTGAGAACCTTTTCAGTATGTTAAGCTAACTCTGTAGAATAGTACTGAAAACACTATCAAGTGCATCTTAAAAGCAGCTATTTCTTAATACTATACTAAATGAAAAACCTTGTGTTTCTCTGGGAAAATATCTCTTTTTATTAAGCAGGACTGTATTGTGGCTGAGGTACTAAATTTGGAATTAAGGACACACCACACAGCAAGGTGGGCCTGATCATGTGGGGTTTTTTTTGTGAACTGAATGCTTGATCAGTCTATTAGTCTAGAACCAGTACAATATTATACTTCTTACAACAGATTAGAAAGCTTTAGAGACAAGTCAGCACATATTTTTAGCTCTGTATTTTGGGACTGTTCAGCTGCACATTTTTTCTGCTTAAAATGCGCCAAACTCGCCAAAATGGCTAGAAAAAGGGACAATAAACATGTGATAAACTTATTATATGTCTCTTTTATGGAAGAAAGGCAAAGGTTGACTGTTTCTCTTTTAAAACTTTAATTGCTATGGTAAGCCAGCAATTTGTGATGAATTGCACTATTGCAACTTGCCACTATCCTCACACAAGAGAGATTTCAGTCTCCATTACAGGTGCTGGAAGCTCTAAAAATGACTTTGGCATATAAATGTAATGCAAGTAAGACATCAAGTATTTCCCTTTCTAAACCTTGTTCCCCTTACCTGTGCTGTGTCCCAAGGAAGATCAGGTGTGAAAACATTTGAGGGTCTACTTGCAGCTACTCAGCTGCAAAAGAAAATAGCTATTTTATTCTGCTTTACTTTCTCAGACTTCTGTGTGACATCAATATTTCTGAGGCATCAATCAAGTTTTTAACAATTAATTGATATGAAAGACTTGATTGTGAATACATTCAAATGCAAAATGTAGTGTATTGCTTAGTCTTCGTTTTCTTCTCAAGCTGACTTCAGTACTGCCATTAACAATTTATAGGAAATGTTTGCATAAAGTGCCCACAAAACACTTTCTCTTTTTTTTTTTTTTTTTAATGAGTTGTTTATATTGCATAAAGCAGGGTGGCATAACTGGAATTACTGGTTTCTTTCAGTTAAAAAAGCCCCAAAACCCAAACCAACAAGCCATCCACAAAACTGTTAATGTAACTTTCATTTTGATATTTAATTGCAGTGTGCATGGGAGAACAGTTCTCTCAGAACTGTTAAGATCTGCTCAGAAAGTTTCTAGCATATGCTCTAAAAATGATGCAAGATAATTTTATAGATTTACTCACTGAAAAAAGGGATAAGTTCTGATAGAGATGAGTTATGAAAGGAGTAATATAAATATGTTATCTTTTGTCAAGTAGCAGGCTTAGCTTGCTACCCTGACTAGGTTTCTCAAGACACTTTGGATGTCTGTACAGATACTCTACAGCAGGATAATAATTTTTTTATTATTATTTTTTAGAGATTGTTTCCCAAAAGTGATACTAAAAAAAAAAGAACCAAGTAGCAACCCATGAATCCAAAATCACTTGAAGTAGAAAAGGGATTATTAGCTGCTCTTTTAGGAAAACAGCCTAACATGGTGTATTACAGTTTCTCAGAAGATAAACAAAACCAATTAATTCCTGGTCACACTTCTGTTTTACTTAGGCAAGTATTACCTTGAGTACCACAGGCTAGTCTGATGCCAGCATGGAACTAGGGATTCTTCAGTACAGCTTTTTACTGTTGTTCCTTGAATTCACAGAACAGTCTGTCTGCTCAACTGAGCAACTTCAGATTTACAGTCAGCATTTGAACAGAAGCCAAATTTATCCCCTGCAATTTTAGTCCTTACACGAGAAACCTAAGTAGCATAGTACTTCTATGCAATATATGATTTCTGTATCCCTTAGGCGAGCAGGACTATTTTGTTTTCTTGTCTGTAGGGCGTGTGAGGTCTGCCCAAGCTCACTTAAGGAGTTGCTGCCCCTGAAGGGATCATTCTTGTGTCCTCTTGCCCTTGCAACTCTGTCTGTTGCCTCACTTATTCTGGTTGTTAGTGCTGGTTTGTATGACCTTGTGGTGAAGCAGTTTGGAGGGATGAAGCAGTAGAAAATGAATCACTTGTAATGAGATGAGCTTTCTGGTAGCTGAGTCCCATGAACAACACATGCAAGGTTAGGCAGAAGGAGGAAAGCTGGAGACGCAGCAAGTTGACAGGGCACAGGGGAGCTGGGACATTTGTGATAATGAGCTGTGAGGTGAACTTAACTGCAGTATTAGTCCGTGCACTAATTTAAGTGCCTCAGTTTAGTGCTAAAAATAGATGTGATGAATTCAGGACAAATTGTCTTTAATTATAAGGAATACTATTTTGCAAAAATGTCGTTGCCACTTAGGTACGTGTTACTGTGCTGTTTGCTTGAATTATTAGTTTTGTGTAGGCTCTATGGTAGCTTTCAGTATTGCTTTAGTGTGGCAGTAATAATGTAGGAACTTTTTAAAAATCTTTCTGTAATGTTTTTTTGGCTCTTACATTATGGTTTTTTTAAATTTTTGATGTGGGCGGAAATGTCTTTGCACTTCTGTGAATACAGAAGCACTGCCTCAAGAGGTCTGAAGAGGAGCCTGTGTGTCTGAGAGCTTATTTTTTTTTCCATCTAGACATTGATTTAATAAGAGATATTTTCTCTTCCTACAAACTCCGTGTTAAAAAAAAAATAGAAAATCTTTGGCTGCCATAAATTCGTAGTGTTCTCCTGACCTTAGCATTAGGTGAGCACCTGAGCTGTGTGCTCTGGACAGAGGAATCAACTTCGGTGACCCCGATGCTGCTTGGGGTGGGTGGTGGGGTTGTGCAGAGAAAAGGAAAAAAGTCCCGTTGGTGCCACCTGGTGGAATTTTCCAGTGGCAGCAAAAGTGGTTTAGCAGAGCTGCCCAAGGAGCCTGAGTTCAGCTTCTGGCAGCCTGAGCATCTCAAGGGAGCCCTGCCGTGAGTCCGAGAGCTCTGGCAGCGGGGCTGCCTGCCGGAGATTTCTCCCGGCACGAGTGAGCACGTGTGTGCTATCCCAGCCATCACAGATGTGGGTTTGTTTCTTCCCAAATAATCTGAAATGAATTGCAGGCTTCCTCCTTATGTAGTCCCAGAACATTTTTCTTGTTCTTTTGCATGGAGTTAAGCCGATGGCCTTTTCAGCTACTTGAACTTCAAAAAGTGGCTGGAGATATTGAGGTATTCTTAACCTTACTCTTCTGTTTCTGGAGCTTAAGGCTGTGCTTTTGGTTGGCTCTTTAATTGAAGTACTTGTTTGGGGTTTTTTTAATGCTTATGTTTTACTGCTTGCATGTTAGTGTCAGTCATGCTTAGTGTGGGTGAAGTTGCATGTAAAGGCAGATTCTGTTACAAAGGTGTTTTGCTTTAATGAGAGGGAGCTGCACCAGGTCCTTAGAAATTGCTGTTTAGCATAGCTGTTAAAGACATGAGCATCCTTTCTTTCCACTAGTAGGCATTTTTGCAACCTTGATAGAAGAGGTGCAAAATATGTTGTGAAATAATCTCATCCATAACGTGAAGGATAGGCATACTGGAAAGGAATGTTAAACAGACAGTCCAAGGGCAGTATGAATGAATATCCAGTGTGCAAGATGAAGTTGTGTGAAAACAAACGGCATGTTTCTGATTTTACTTTAGATAGAGCCTTGACTAGAGCAAACACAGCCCTGGCTTTCCTGAGGCTCTGAGAGCCTCAGCCCCCTCCATTTGTCTGTGTGCTTGGAGTCGCTGAGTCTTGTGCTGGGCTGGGAATGCCAGTGTGGTGGCCAGCGCCCAGCTCGTGTTTCCAAGGCTGTCACTCAGATGTGTGGGCTCTGAGGAAGCCCTGCTTCTGCTGCCTTTGGCCTCCTTCTTCCTTGAGTGCTATTTTAGCTGTGTTGCATGTTTGTGGTGAAGGATGAGGGTCTTTCAAAAGTGTTTGTGAATTACTGAAGAGGGAAAAACCATATGCCTGAAAATCCGGTGGGCATATGGACTGGTAGTTTATAGTGATGTATGCACATTGTTTTCTCTTTCTAAGTATTTATTTTGATGGTTTATGTTTCATTACTGAGAAATCCTGACTTTTTCTCAATCCCCAGAGTTTAGAAACCCCAGCACTTCAACAAATTTCATTTACTGTCAGACGAGGGGAATTACTGGCTGTGATTGGTCCTGTAGGAGCTGGAAAAGTAAGTCTTAATATTTACACCATTTCATGAGGCTTTTGAGTCTATTAAATGTGAAAACTAGAAACCTGAAAATACACAGTTCCTTTACGTATGTAATCACACATTCCACATCAGGATACTGGCATTCACGGTAGGCCAATGTTCTTCAGGGTTGGGAGGAGGTGATGTGGAACTAAACAGTATTTTTTGTGTTGCTTCAAGACTGCATGAAAAGGTTACTAGTGCTTTTCTTCTGTTAGCAGTAGTTTGAGACACAAGGTGAAATAGACTATAGTGCCAGTAAACACTGCTCAATCTCTGTGATGTCTTTAATGCATCCAAACTTTAATTTTTACTTTATTTTCTTTAAAATCTTTTCCAGTCTTCGCTCTTGAGTGCCGTGCTTGGTGAACTGCCTAAAGACAAAGGTTTGATAAATGTTACTGGAAGAATTGCCTACGTTTCACAGCAGCCTTGGGTGTTTTCTGGCACTGTAAGAAGTAATATACTGTTTGACAAGGAGTATGAGAAAGAAAAATATGAGAATGTTTTAAAAGTCTGTGCTCTTAAAAAGGTATGGCTTTCTCTTAGTGTATTTTCTTTCCATGAAGTTTATTTTTATTTTAGTGTTCTTTCAGACCTGTGGTGCATGATGCAATGTATGACGGAATGATGTAAGTAGCTTGTGAAATAACTCCTGTTACTTAGCAGAAATTTGGAGTTATTTTTGCCATCCTTGTGTAAGGCATCCTCTTCTGATTCCCAAAACTTTCACTAGGGGGAGATACAGCATGTGTGGAGCACTAACACATTTGGGAAAAGCTGTTCCCTATTAGTTTGTTTCATAATTACATTTTAGCCCTTTTCATGTGTGTTGTGGTAGGGGTGTGTGCAAATGCAATAAGAGGCAGAACACAAATGATCAAGATAGCACTCTCTGTGACTTTCATTTTGTAAATATCCTATATGCTTTCCTTTGAAATAAATGTCATGTTTGCTGTGTGTTACGCATTGCCAACAGCTATCAAAAGAACCTTAGGGCTATGTACTGGAGAACTTGCTGAACCCAAGTAGTTATATGAAGAAATATATTTGAAAGGTTTGTGTGCAAAGGAGTTTGTGACATGAGATAGAGAAGAGGATTAAGCCAGATTTGTCAAGAAACAGACATTTTGCTTGGCAGCTAAAAAGGTTTCGTGCAGCATGTTATGATATTTCTGTCAGCAGTGACACAGGTGAAAAGCAGATGGTTACTGTAATGAACATTTTTTGCAAGATTTTTACACTTGGCAGATAGAGTTTTAGTATCTCCTGCTGATATTCAGTCATGTTGTTGTCTAAACTTAAGGTTTTAATGACTTTAAAAGACAGAAAACAGCATTAAAAAAAAATCCCCACTTCATATTGATGGTAGATTTGCTTTCATAGTTTTCTTGCAAACTTAGGTGTCTTATAAAAGCTGTGAATAAGCTTTAAGAATATATTTTGTAGCTTAATGTAGAGACTTCTGTATTTCCTGAGTAGAAAAGACAGTAATATGACATGGAACACTATAATTTTGTTGTTATCCACAATTTGAGTCCTGAGGTCTCAAATTAACAAAATCAGTGTGATGAATGTTGTAGTTATTTTTCCTGAATACATTGAAGTAAGAATAAAAACAATGCAGTTTTTAAGGACATTGGCAAGATAATTTACTTATAATAGTTACTTCAGTTTTTATTTTTTGTGACAGCTAATTTTGTTCTAATAAAAACAAACAAATTTACTGTCAGACTTTTTAGTATTTTATTGAATTTTCTGAATTAACAATAAATATTCCTTGCAAGACTAAGGATAGTAATGTACTTCCCTCTGGCACAGCTGTAGAGAAAGTGAACTTAGGATCTCATCTATATTTTCTGCTTTCTGAATTACCTTTTGCTGAAAGTATAGAGTCAAAAAGTAACAACAGATATTACATTTAGTATGAAACCTTATATTTTGATGTGTTACATTAATACTCTTCAAATAAGAAGTGAAACAGCTTTGCCAGTCTTTGAAGTTAAAATTACTTTAAAAAAAAAATAAATTATCTGTTTTTTCACATTCACAGGACTTGGAATTACTGGCAAATGGTGATCTAACAGTAATAGGAGATCGTGGAGCCACTCTGAGTGGGGGACAGAAGGCCCGTGTAAATCTGGCCAGGCTAGTGTTTCTTGCTGTTTCTAAAATTTACAAATTGTCAGACTCCAATGACTAAAGTAAACTAATGTAAGACTTTGTGATACTGACATTTCTTTAAACCTTTTAGAGCCGTGTATCAAGATGCAGACATCTATCTTTTGGATGATCCACTGAGTGCAGTAGATGCTGAAGTTGGAAGACATTTGTTTGAAAAGTATGTTACTGCTTTATTTTAATGTAAAGTGCAACTGTAGTATTGTAATTCCTTATCGAAAGACTTGAGAAAGCATTTCTGGGGAGATGGATTTCTTCATGAAACTTAGTACATTCATTTTGTGATTGTTTTTTCCCCTACTTAATGTAATTGGAAGATACAGGGGTTTTTTCTTCCCCTCAGTGTTTTGTTGATTTTTTTTTTGGGGGTTTTTTTTTGGGGGTTTTTTTTTTTGTTTTGTTTTTAAAAGCCCTGTAAAAATCTGTTTTGATGATATTATAAATAGAAATATTCTTAAGGGAGTATATGCCATTTTCTTTAGGAATGTCGAGTTTCAAACATGAATGCTGGGGTTTATAAATAATGGGGTTTATGAATATTAGTACTGAGTGAAGAATAAAACGGGGTGAGATTTCAAGTCACTTCTTAGTATGCTTCATCTTTACTTGCTAGTAATAAGCACTTAATTCAACTGGCTAAAGGAGAGGACAGAACTGTCTTAGATTCTTGAATAACTTTTCATTTTGGTTCTTGAAATTTCTCTTGGCTGGGTGAAGCAGGGCATGTGGCCTGCAGAGTAGACTGCAGAGAGCAGAAATAGAGGGAAAGAGAATGTACAAGTTTGCTATGTAAGAGGGGGATACTGGACCTTCCCCCATTTCCAAAGAAACAGGAGAGTGCCCATTAAAAGTCAGGCTCCCTTTTCAGTGAGTTTCTTCTTCCCCATCCCCCTGAAACTAGTCTAAGGCACAGAGGTGACTATCACAATAATTTGGTTAGTCCCAGCCAGTGTTTTGTCCTTACATCTTCACAGCTTGCAACTCTCTATGTTAAAAGGCTTAACATTGAATTTACTAGAAGGAAAAGCTTCTGTTGGAATTCAGTGGTTTTTGGTTGAGGCCTTAAATGCATTTTGTTTAGCATATTTGCATCCTTTGAATTCCGTGCTCCAAATACATGAATTAATTTGGTTTTACTATTGTTCTTTCCTGTCCACTCCTAGATGATCATAAAAACTTGCAGAAATCTTGCAGAAGTGGTCTTAGAAACTGCACTGAGTAGCAGTGGCATGCAGATTCTTTTTTCCCCATACAGGGAAGCTTTTAGTATCTGAATTTGTAAATTGTACATCCTGATGATGTTTGCAGTTTCAAATCTGGATCCTCTGAAACCCCATTAACATTTTGCTTTATTTTATTGATGTTTTTAAAAGGCTATTGTTTGTTTCTGTCAGCTAGTATGGAGTAAGAGTTTTATGATGCATAGGCTTTATGTTCATTTTTTAGCTGCCACAGCTGAGAGATGGAGTTCATCACCTCTCTAGTTCACATACACTATCAAATTCCTTTAATGCCTGCTTAAGCTTTCTAGGCTTCAGCTGCTGCTTTTCTGTTTCTGCACAAGATCTCCCTGCAACTCCAGCATCTGACTGTATCAGTGCCTCAGTTCTGAAAGTTCACCCACCTGAGCTGCTAACCTGTCTTTACCTGAAGTCTTAAGGCCTCTTAATGAAGAGGGAGACAGGAAAATAGCGTGGTGCCTTGTGAAGGAGGTCAGGCTGCCTCTTCAGCTTACTCTGCTTTTCATGTGAGCTGTGACATTGGCAGCATCTACATTCTACTGCAAGCCTGGAAGTGTGGATTTTTTGCATGTGCAAAATCATAAAGGAGATAGAAGCCATTGCACTGTGAGCACAGCATGTGTTTTGCTGATAAGTGTGTGACGATGAGGAGGTATGAGGAGGTTATCGCAGAGAATTTGAAACTCAGACAAGTAACTGGGGTTGTTTCTGTACTTTCATTTTTTTCTCTGCAACTTCAGATCAGAGTGAGCAAAACACAAACAAGTAGAATGAAAGCATTTTTTAAGAAAATGGACTGGGTGGAGTACTAATGGGAAGGAAAACCGAGCAATGCCTCCCTGCACAAGATGTTAAGAGAGGGTTTTTTACAAACAAAGTTGTCTTCTGAGGCCTTCATGGAATCTGTAAAGGTATTGGGGGTAGTGGGAAGAGTGTTATGTTCAGGAAGCTGCTTTGAAAAACAAGGCAAAGCATGTACTTTAGTCCTTCCTGAATAGTACTAAAAATGTTGAGAAGACAGAGAGCACTTGGGCAAGAATGATTTCTTAGAACATGGTGCTGAGGAATGTCCAAAACACCACTTCATGCAGGCTGCTCCCCCAGGAGCCCAAACCACGAGGCTTAAAACAATGGATGAGATGGAAGAAACTGGGGATTTTTTAATGAGAATCTGAAGTGGATATTGTTCAGTTCACTCGCTCTTTCTTTTCTTGTAATTTTATGTTAAAGTTCATTTTTTTTACAAGTGTCTAGTCCATCTATTTACATCAAAGATAGGTTATGTTCCTAGTAATTCCCCAAAGCTATGGCATGTGGATGGCTGGTTCATTACATTTGCTGCTTTTTTGTGTTCTATTCAGCTACTGCAGTAAGCAGTTTAAAATATATAAAAAAATTTTCAAATGAGCAAGAATGCAAGTAGCACAGCTCCAGTGGGAAAACAGACCATGATATTATTAATAAGGGACTGTGGCTCTTAATAATTTCTTTGTGATACAGACAAGTTGTACTGTGGATGATGGAGTAGATAAAGCCAGATTTTCAATTAGTTCCTCTTTCTTGTTCAGATTCCTTGGTACCTAGGAAAGTATAAACTGAAGTTTTCCTATTTTTGTGTTATTTGTTGCCTTTTTTCCTGTGATACTTTTGATAGTTAATAGTAAGCATGCTTCAGCCTTTCCCCAGTGGGGGGTTACTAGTATAGTTATATGGGTTTTTTTACATATTTGTATGTGGATATGAAAAGATGCCTTTTTTTTTTTTTTTTAAAGTGGCTTTTAATTTTAATTAACTTTTAAGAAATACAGTATTTTGCGGCCTCTAGTTTCAAAATGGGGAATGGCCATCACAGATCCAGTAGCACATTTCTTTGTATGGTGAAGTTTGGAGCAGACTGAGATTTCTAAGAAAATCATGCAATTGCACTTGGATCCCAAGGAATTTCCTACTCTCCCTGTTTATCTATGTATTGCTATAAATTACATGGTTTCAGATCACCTTTAGGTAGAAATTAAATTGTGTTCCACCAGTGGTATTGACTCAAAAATCATGTTTTTAAGAGTGAGATTTATATTTCATCAATCTATTTGGGCATGCCTTTCTCTAGGTATTGTTCCTTCCCATGTATCTTTTCCAGTGACAGGAGCTGTGTAGCTCTGATGATCAGCCTGATTTCTTTCTCTTTCTCTGCTTGTGAGAGTAGTCAGAGTTGCAGGACAGGTTAGGAATCTTTTAAAATCAGACCTAAAGTTGTGATGGTTCTTGGGAGTGGTATGCACATTATTCCTAGTGTCTGACAGAATTCACATAGAAAAAGTTCACAAAGACCTACTTGAACACCAAGATCTCTGGCTCAAAAAAGTTCCTTATATAAGGACTCTGGAAGCTGTAAATGTGTGCCAGAGGAGGCATGTCTCTATGTTTGCTTATATACTTTCTCCAGCCATCCAGTGCTACCTGGTGCCTAGAACAATTAGTGCTTAGGTCAATTAATTTTGTGGACCACTCATATTTATGTGACTGGGACTTGTCATGAGATGGAGATAAATGATTACCAAGGTAGATATAGAAACAGAAGCAGCGGAGTAGAACTAGAGACAGCAGAGTAGAATGTGTAGGGTGTGTGGTTTTTTTGTCTCTGGCAAGCATAGCACACTTCTTAAAAAATTTTGTAAACTTTGAAATGTGCAAAACTAACTGGGGGATTGTTCTCAAACTACTTAAACGGAAGGGAGAGGAAAACAAATATAGGCAGTAAATGAATATAACAAAGACTTTATGCCTGTGAGCACTTCTGCATGTGTTTTAATTTCATTTCAGTGGTTATTTTCATTGAAATGAATGTAAGTATTAACTAGAGTAAAGTTAAACTTGCATGTGAACTTCCAAAAAGGAGAAGGAGAAAGAGTGGTAAGGAAGAAAGTAGAATCATTAAAGAAGAGACATTTTGCAGAGGTGAAAGAAAGCTGGTTCTTGGAGATAAAAACTTAAAAAAGATTGAAGGAAAAACTCATCTCAAAGAAAAGCAGACCTGATAGGGAAGGAAGAACAAAAGAGGATTTGTATGCACAAGGTGCAAAGACTCTGCCTTTGTGCAGGGGAGCACTGTGTTGTTGTAGGCCCCCTTCTCAGTGTCTCCTGCTTCATGCTCTGCACTATCAAAGCACAAGCTAATTATTTTTTAATCATGTAGCAGTTTGCTACAGTCAAAGTGCAGTGGGTTTTTCAAATGGATTAAAGTTTCCTGTTACTTAAGTTTGTTAGCTTAAAATACTCTTTGCTTATTTGTGTTGAATTGGAAGGGTGTAATTTCTGAGAGGTCTGTCCTGATTCTGGTATTTCTGATGATGTAGGAAGGTCATTGATGGTACATACTCAGGTGATAGAAAACCAGGCAACTCTAAAGGCACTTCTGGAAACAGACAGGTGTTTGTCAAGTTTTGGTTATGGGATGTGCATTAGTAGGTGCATGCAGCAGGGTAAAGTGCAAAGTGTTGAGTCCATGGATGTACAATAGCAGGGATTGATAGTGTGGTAGTTACATGGAAAAGGAGGTGTAGAGTGTAGGTAGGTCACAAACCAAGTATCACTCAGCAATGTCATGTTCTTTTTAAGGAAATGGCACCCTGGGATTTATGACCAGTACTGTATGTGGCAAATCATATTCCTGTTTTGTTTTGTACATAATATAGTACATACAGTTAGTACATACATATAGTAAAATAATACTCCTGTTATGATTTGTACAGGTAAGGTCTCAGCTGAAATAATGTTTTGATTTTGTGCCCTTCAGAAAATGTATAGACCAGCTTCATACTCCAGTGTAGGTGGTCAGGAACCTTCAGGTGTCCACGGCAGGGAGGCATAAAAGAAAGAAGCCTATCTGCAACTTAAAAGTCTGTTTGGGAGACTTCTTTATTACTTTATTTGTTTTTCTTTCATGTCTGGAGGAGAAGGACTTCAAGTATGAAGGGACTTTGTACACAGGAATTAACTGGTCTAGGGGCCTTTGGGCTTTTAATGGATTGAAATTGCACCAAAGGACGTAAACTTGAACTTCAGAGAAAGATTTTGTAATGGCGAGGGTAGCTTGTCCCTGGAATACATTTTCAAGGATGTTGAAATTTCCGTTTAGCTTAAACATGAAGAAGAACCCATTTAACTTCTGCCAGGAACATTTTTACGTTTAAATTGATTCTTATTTGGGGAAGAGGATGCAGCTTTCACAGCCTCTTCATCTCGCTTTTTCTTGTACTCAAGAAAGCTGAAGAACCTTTGGGTGTTTTCTGTCTGGATCTTGTGTGACTGTGTGATTGTGTATTTAATAAATGTGACAGTGGTGGCTGGAGTTTGTGCAGCAGTTTGTCCTGTTGTCATGCATTAAGTGTGCTCACAGTCTAACAAAGTGTGCCTCCTGAGAGTGCTGGACAATCTCAGGGAAGGTGAGCTCTGTGGGGCTTTAAAAGGCAGGTAAAAAGGTCATGGCAGTGCTGGGCAGGCTCCAGCAGATGTCTGAGCTCTTGGACCAGCTACATCCCCTGCTGAGAAGGCTTTCCCTGGGTTCTCTGTACCATCACTGAGAAGGGGCATGATTCACCTAGAACTGGGCTTTTCCCCTAATTCTTCTTCAGTTATACAGAGCAGTACTTCTAAAAACAGATGGATGATGATACCTTAAGTCTCAGTGAGCCAGTTGGAAAAATAAACACTTATGGACTATTTTGGAATGTTTTGCGTTTTTTTTTCTTTAATCAGTAGTACTATTTAATTCTCCAGAAGTCTCTGTGGCTCAGTGTTACAGCTGGTCTGAAAGCTTCTCTCAAAAAGTTATTTTTACTGTCTGTATTTCTCCATTTCTCCATAATTTTCCACAGTATCTTGCCCTTCTTTCTCTTCCCTTTAGTATAATTTTTTAAAAATACTCTCTTTGCAGTTCAGCTTATGACATGTACATTTGTTACAAGAACGTTTAGGACAATTTTAGTGAAATGTCTTATTGCCTCCTCTTTTTTCTCAGACCAGAAATAATTCTATTTCTTTTCCCTACCTTGAAAACTTAAAAAGTTAAATAAGGAACATATTTGTTAAGGTTTTATGTCTTTTTTGTAAATCTAGTAAACATGGTCATCTTCTGATTTTAAAAACTGAGTAATTGAATAGCTTTTACAGAAATAATTAAAACCTTTTAGGACATTGAATTTTAATTAATCTTTCCATCTCTTTGCAGATGTATTTGTCAGGCCTTACATCAGAAGATTTCTGTTTTGGTCACTCACCAGTTGCAATATCTCCGTGCTGCAAATCAGATTCTAATTTTAAAGGATGTAAGTGATTCCAATGTCTATACTTATACTTTGTAATTATCCTTTTTAATCTAAGAAAGGAAAAAAATAAAAATCAGATTTCAGTTTTTAGTTTGTAAATGTATTTTCTGTCTACTTATGACTACATATGGTTTTTAAGTTATTAGTAAGTTGATTTTTCTTGGAATACCTTTCCTGAAAAATCTTTTTCTATCATGCATATAAATAATCTTGAATTAATAATACTTATTTCTTCAAACACTTTGGCTTTGAAATAAAGTTTTAGCCTTCCCTTGCTTCAAATTTAATATACTGTAAGACTGTGTAAATGTTTTGCTTTTGTTCTTGTTTCTTACACTTCTGTGTGAATTAAGAACTGTGTTAATTTTGCAACAAATCTGTTTTTAAATTGAGGCTGAGGAATAGTCTCAGATCCTTGGAGAATGAGCATGCCTTCAGTGCAGCTGGTTCCTTCCCATCTTCGTTGTACCAGAGGCAGAGGGGAAGTGCAAGGCCCACAACTGGGGCCTTTTTTCTTGGTGTTTTTTTTTTTTTTAAGGCTGGGTAGTGAAATATTTGAAATTACTTTTGATGCACTGTGATGGTGCAAAAAAGGACACTGTCCCTCTTTTTCTTTCCATTCAGATTGCTTTAGAAGTTACAGTAGCTCTTGAGAAATGAGTTTGTGGTAGAGCTGACAGGAATGTGGACATGGTCTGTGTTGCTCCTTCTAAGGATCAGAAAATGAAGATGATGTTTACCCCTGGGATGGAGCAATATAAAAAGACTGATGGTTGTGTATGTGGTTTAACAGGTTGTCCTAAAGCTGAATGGCTTGGCTGTCTCCCACAACTTCTCCAGGGAGGTGGTTTTCCCCTGGCTGTAACTTGGGCTGTTCTCATCCTGTTTGTTTGTTGACCCTGTTAGCTGCTCCAAGGTGACTGGTCAGAGCCTAAAGAGCTTGTTTCTGCTCCTCTAAGTGAGCCTCACAGAGGCTTCAGCTCAGTTACTGCAGTGGGATGTGTGCCCAGCAACTGCAGCACCCCAGAGCTAGTAAGGACAGGTCAGAAAAATTGTCCTTTATGGAAAGTATATAATGAAAGTACTAAAAGTTTATATTGATTGTAGGGTAAAATGGTGGGGAAAGGTACCTATGCAGAGTTCCTGAGATCTGGCATCGACTTTGCTTCCCTTTTGAAAAAAGATGAGGAGGTGGTAGAACAGCCATCAGTTCCAGGAACGCCCAACCTGAAGGCTGCCCGGAACCGAACCTTCTCGGAGTCCTCTGTCTTGTCCCAGGATTCGTCTGTCCACTCACAGAAAGATGGAGCTGTGGAACAACCACCTGTGAGTGCTCAAAGGATAGAAGTGTCTTGATTCTTGTCTGGCTGGTTTTGAACTTAAGTTTCGATGTGGGCTTTCCCTGCAGCTTTGGGATTTCGGGGATTACTGAATTGCGTTATCAGGTGAGATCAGCTCGCCTCTGGAGGAGCTGCCCAGCTGGGCTTGGCTGGCAGCTCACAGCTCAGCGTGGTGCTGTTCAAACCCTGCAGTGTCAGTCTGTGCAGTTCAACATCAGCTCTGCTGGGTGCTGGGAGCATTCCTTGGCTGTGTCCAGAGCCACCACATTATGCTTCTTTCAGTCTGTCCTCTGACAGCAGTACTTTAAAGTCCCACTGTATTGGGGGGTTCACTGTGTTTGTGGAGTGTTGAACTGAAATGAACACTTCCCCTGAAATCCTGAGCTCTGAGAAGTGCATGTAGAAGCTGTGGCTTTATGCAAAGTCTGTGTTTGCATGGCTGGCATCAACATACCCATAAACATACCCACATGATCTTGAGCTGGCCCTGCGGGGGTAATCCTGGGACACCACTGCCTTGCTCTCTCTAGCCCTTTTGTTGGTGAAAACAGAAGGCTTTATATGGTGCCAGTGTGACTTCCAGGTGCCTCCTTATCTCTTGGCCTGCCCAGTGCAAAAGCAACCCTAAAGTTTCTGTACCAGAGGTTGCCTTCTGCTGGTGTGTTTGCGTTCACATTGAACAGTGCAGGCTCCCTGTAACCCTGCTAGGCTTGTGCGAGCACTACATCAATGGAGCAAGCAATCCCTGTATGTCCCTGATGACTGACACCTTTGCTGTGGGTATCTATTATTTCTATCCCTTCTCTATGTTGAAAAGCAATGAGATTATAAAAAGAAAGAAAAAAAAACAAAAAAAACCCTATGTTTACTGCTCCAAAGTGCAGTAAACTTAAATTATTACTGTCCCAATGGCAACTCCAGTCTGAAATTCTCTTAAATTTGTGGATGTGTACCAAACTTCTTAGCAGCATTAAGACTGTTGGATGGGGAGAAGTGGGAAGGTGGGGTGGCTGGAGAAACAAAAAGCCGAGATAGGTTTCTCACCTTTTATGGATGAGTAGGTTGGATTTCTCTTTTCACGTCTGTCAGGTGTCTTGATTCCACTGCTCTTGTACAGGCATGTCTTGTGGCAACATAATCAACTGTTACATGTCCACTGAACTGACACTAGTTTTTATATTGAGTACACTGTAAAAATTTAAAAGAAAAAATCCTGAGTTTATTAATTTGTATAGTTCTTTCACCTTCTTTATGCCTGTATAATTTTTTCCTTCTCTGTTTTTCAGTGTTCCCCATCCATTGTTTGCTTAGTATGGCTTCTCATTTGTCATTTTACTTATCTTCCCTATTAACAGATGCTTTGTTGGTATTTACAAGGAGATGATTAGAACTTTATGCATAATTTTTAAGTCTTGGGTGTATGTTGGTTCATTTTGGTACATACTCATAGAAGAGTATTTACCTTAAATGCTTTCCTGGAAGGGAAAGGTTGCCCACATTTGTATTCTGAAAACAGAATCTTCCCCAAATAAAGGCCTTAATTTCTGGAGCTGCTACAAGTAAAGGTGGTATATAGGAAAAGAAGAACCTGGATAGTGGTCAGAGTAAATATTCCTGGCTGTATATGAAGTTGTGTTATATTTGATGATGCAATGCCAAATAAAATCCTTGAAGTGTTGCTTTGCAGAGTAGATTTCTCAGTATTAATGCACTGAGACTAATTTTTTTGGTCATAGCTTTAGTTCTGTATTTAAATATAAAATTTTTATGTGCATAATCACTTTATCTTCTTGTTTAATTGTTTGCTAAGTCTGAACCATGACTTTCAAGTGGCGTAATCTGAATCTGGAACTACGAGGTTGATGGGGTTTATTCTGTGGATTTTTTCTTTCAGGGTGAAAATGCACTGGCTACAGTGCCAGAAGAGAGTCGCCATGAGGGAAAAATAGGCTTTAAAGTTTACAGAAAATATTTCACTGCAGGAGCAAACTACTTTGTGATTTTTATACTCTTAGTACTTAATATTTTGGCACAGGTAAGTCTTTGGAAGCTGCAAATAATACTGAAAGTATTTTGGGTTTGTGAGGATTCCCCCCTCCCATGCCTTTTTTTTTCTTCTTTCTTTTTTTCTTTCTTTTTTTTCTTCTTTTTTTCTTCTTTTTTTTTTTTTAAATATAGTGCATACTTGTTGCTGTAATGTTTCATCTAAAATGTTTGGGTGTTCTTTAATAATTTTGTAGTGTACCCAAGTGTCAGCATGGAATTGTTGGTACAGCATTGAGAGGTCTTGCACTTATTCTTATTTCAGCAAGTTTAATACCTCACTAAAATAATTACTTTGATGACAACATGGCACAAAAATGATAATACAGAGTACTTGGTTTAGACAGAGAAGAAAATCATAAGGTGTATAAAAGCATTATTAAAGTTTAACAAGCCTGAACAGTCAGAATGTTTCCAGTTGAGGAGGGTAAAGAGATTTACTGGGTGTGGAAGGACAGAGTCTGACAGAAGCGTTCGAAGAACAGCTCACCTCTTGATAAGTGCAGATTATCAGGAAAGTTTAGATGGAGGATCACTGTTTAGCAGAGTGAGAAAGTGAGGAGGAGTATAGGCAAATACCTTGTGTGATGCAGACTGTAGCAGGTATATAAAAGATTTTTTAAACAAGGAAAGTTATTTACAAACTTACTGAAAGCAATGGTGAGCTGAGGAAGCTGAGTGAAAATACCTTATTGCCTTTTTCTCTGTTTCTTGCTGAGAATTCAGGTTAGTTTTGTGGAAATTATTTTTCTTTGCTGTAAAAAAATAATCCATATATTTTAACATCTTGCTTGTCCTTGCATTGAGTTTCTTGGAAAGGTAGCTAAGCAAGATCAAATCTCTGTAGTAGACTGCCCACAACTTCAAATTCACATGAACAGAAGTGTATTTTGAGATAATAACCCTGTTACATGTTTGTAAGTCACCTCTTGTCACAGAAGGAAGGTGGCAGAAGGAATTTTTCCCTCCCTCTCCTTTCTCATCCTCCTTCAACCCAGTTTCTGGTAATTATCTCATGTAAACACAAATTTCTGGACTGGTAACATCAGAAAGTTTGTTAATCAAAAAGAATTTTGGAATATCTCTTGTAGCAAATTTAGGAACTGAGAAAATGAGTTCTTTAATGTTCAATTAACATACATTAGGAAGAGCTACTATACTTTGTTTGCTAAAGTGTATTGCTTTCCTTTAGTTTGCTAACATGTAAGGTAATTTAAGGTAACTTCTTTCTTTGTAGAGCACCTTCTAATGTGCTTGGCAAATTGCTGCTGGTCTTGAAAGACTGGATGGCATACTTTTCTGAATATGTGATGTTTTCCCAGAGAGCTTGAAAGAATGGCAAGGAAATTTAATTTTCTAATTTTTTTTTTAATTTTGTAAGATGATTCTTGTATTTGCCTCTTTTGCTCAAGGTGGCCTATGTACTCCAGGACTGGTGGCTTTCTTACTGGTAAGTTGATAACAAGTGGCTGTTGGTTTCTGCCTTTTCAGTTAAGTGCTGTTTGTTTAATTGAAAAGGAATGGAACCTGTTCTACAATAGTTCAGATCTTCCTCTGATTTCCACTTCTTTTGTGGGGGAAAAAAATTTAAACTTTATGCTGAGTGTGGACTCTAATTGCATCTATTCGTGCTGTGATGCAGGACAGCATCAATGCATGAGATCTTTTGGACTAAAGATTTCAACAGAATTGAATCTAGAAACAGCTAAACACACTGATTTGATGATGGTTACCTTCTGTGTGCATTTCCACAGGGCAAATAATCAAAAAAAGTTGAATCTCTCAACAAATGGAAATAATGGAACGAATGCGACTGGACCTCTAGACCTTAACTTTTATTTGGGAATTTATGCAGGTAATTGCATGTGCACCTGTATGTGTCTAAGAACTATTTATTATCTGATAGAGAGTTTTGAGAGGTGCAAAGCAATGTGTGGCGAACTGTTATTTCTAGCAGTAACTGAGCAATGTCTTCTAATAGCTTAGAAGCTTGAGACTTGCTTTCTGATTAAATAGGTTATAATATATTTATTATAAAATACATCTGACAGAAGAAATAGGTTGAATGCAGAGTCTTTAATTGCTTTGCCTGGATTTTGGAGAGTAAATCAGGAACTGAGTATTTGTAAAGTCAGTCACATTAAGGTTGTGCTTATTGTCTATATATTAGTAAGTCATTGAGCTAAGTCTTCAGTCATTATAGGGATGGCAAGAGGGATTAGAAATGGATGTTTGTTCTGTGCTGTTCTAAAACTTGGCATGGCTATGTTTCTTCTGAAGTGCCATAGCAAAAGAACAAGTTTTTAAAAGCCATACTAGATGGGTATGCAAAGCAGGTTGTTAAAAAACATTTCAATATATTTCAATCGGTAGCATTATGCTTCTGAATATTCAGAAAAGGGCGTGGATCCTTGCATTCAGGCATCCAAACATCTTGAAAAACTGCTCTGAGATGTAGTAAAAATTGCCACAGAAAAATCATGTGCATGCTCTCAGATTCTGCTATTTAACACTCCTAGTGATGTACGGTTTTGTATGGCATGGTAATTTCTTCATGGAGATGTAAATGACTGGTGTGAGAAAACAGGTGGAATGCCAGAAGAATATGCATTGAATGCATTCAGAAACATCTCCATGGGTGAGAGAATAGGTGCAGGATTTTTTGTTTAGTTTATTTTCTGGAATCCACGTGACCTTAGTGGCTGACAGAAAACATTGTGTTTGGCCTGGAAAGCAGCAATTTAGGAGCCAGATAAACTTGGCTCTTATTTTCTCTGTGTAATGTCTTATTTTGTGAACTGTTCCAGTGGACTGCACAGTATGATTAAATGTGGAAAATTTCACTTTCTCTGACCAGATAGCCTAAACCACATTAGTGAAAATTTTATCCTTTAAGGAATATTTTGCTCTAGATAGCAGAACAACAAAAGCTATCTTTATATTGAAGTGTTTAGATGACTTAGTGAGATATTTGCTATGGTTGAACAGACAGCATTGACTTAGCTACACAAAATTGTAAGTGAAGTTGAAAAAGTTATAAAAAGATAGTATTTTATGTGAAATATGTAATAATCCAACTCACCTTTTTCTTTTTTTTTAAACAGTATAAAACAATTTAGCATTTTTACTTCTGATTTTGAATGTTTGATAAAACAAAAAATAGTAGTATTTCCTTCTTAGTCCTTGTTGCTTCTGTGAAACAAAGGTTTTTAAGAGTAAAATTGCTGTTAATAGGGAAAACTATTGTTGGCCAGAACTGAGGTACCAATTCTACACCTCTTCTGTAAGGAAAACATTCAAAGGGCTCTTGTCTCTCTCATACGGAGCTTCTGAGCTCATGAGAAGGAAAGCAAAGAGTGAAGGACTCAGAAGCGTGTCTTGTTCCTCCTTCTCTCCAGCTGTTAGGTCTTTTCAGGAGTTTTGTTCTGGGAGGGTCATACCAATAGCTGCTTCCAGGCCTGAGTAAAGTGGTACAGAAAAGTGGGGTTCCCAGGATGTGGTCCCTTTCCTCGTGTCACTCCCACAGACTGCTGCTAGGAGTGGGCTGTGCCATGGCCTCCTGCTTTGTGCCTCTCCTGCTCCCTTCTTGCATGACCCAGCTTTCCTCTTCGGGTATATGCAGTTACTCTAGGAAAAATTTTCTTCTTCTGCCTGGTCTGGAATACAGCAGCTGGGACAAGGCAAACAGACTCTCAGCCCAGCCACCATCTTTTTTCTTGAAAACAGCACCTCACAGAATGTAAGCAATTAACTGCAAGAAGACAAATTAAATGGTGATGATACCTTTTTTTGCTCCCTGGGAGGATAGAGAAGGAAACAGGATGGCATAACTTAACCATGTCACATAATTTACAACCTCGCTCTTTCCCACTGTTACTATAGCTGTTCCTGAATTGTGCATGATTTTAACCTGCCCTTAGAATAGGCAAGGTTTTCTGCTGATAGTTGGGGTCTAACTTCAGTGTGTCCTCAAGACCTGAGGTAGCTTTGTGGATTTTCTGAAGCAGATCATGTGGGGCCTGGAAGCTCTGCTAAATGCGAGGTTTAGACCTTCACTGTTCACCCTTATGACAGGGAATTTGGGCAGCCCCGTTGGAGATTATGCACAGCAAACAGAGCAGCAGCAATCTCATTATTTGTTTCAGTTTTTTTGCCCTGTTGCACAGCAGAGTTGTGCCCAGGAGAGAGACAAAAAGTCTGCGGACCAGTTCCCTAGAAGGACTTTCACGTGACATAAGGAATGCATCTTACAAAGTGTGAAAGATAGGCAGTTTAAATGATTTGGTGTGTTTTACAAGGGGAAGGATGGCATGAGTGGTTTGGGCTGATTTGGAGTTGGTTGTCTCTAAATAGCCATGTATGTATTACTTGTTTAACACCTGCTGGCAAGTGTTGAATCTTCACAGTGACCTCCGCAAGCCACAATTGTACATGGCACTGTGAAATTAATTTTTCAGTAACGCTGTTATGCAGAAAGTTTTAATACACATTTATCTCTTGGGTTAACAGATATTTCTTACATTTCTATGAAGTACCAATTCTTTCAAAACACAAAAAGAGACATTGATTAAATGGCTTCTGTGATAATAACTGAAGCTAGTGACAAATGTATCTGTGCTCTGCACTCAGTTTGAGTCCCCCTAGGCTTGGATTCTTGCTATATGCAGAAGTCCAGAGAATTTGTTTTTAGTGCAGTTTTATTTTTAACTTCTTTTCTTCTTCTGAAAGATCCATATCTTTTTGGAAGCTCTATTCATGGTTTGGTTTTGTTTGGTTTTTTTTCCTTTCAGGTTTAACAGTGGCTACAATACTATTTGGCATAATAAGAAGTCTTCTGGTGTTTCAAGTTCTTGTTAATTCTGGTCAGAATTTGCACAACAAAATGTTTCAATCCATTCTGAAAGCTCCTGTCTTGTTTTTTGACAGAAATCCTATAGGTAAGTTTATTAGTAAAAAAAAACAAAACAACAAACCTTGATATTTAATGTATCTTCTTGATTGCACAAATTGTACCATTTCTGGACAATTACAATTTGATGGTATTTTTGCACTTCTGTTGGGTTCTTTTGCTTCTTTTACTGAGACTTTCTAAATCTAAGTTTTACTTAAACACTTGAAATTTAACAGTGTAGTCCTTTTCAATTTCAAACTCTGACTGCTTATTGATGTTTCATCTTACTGTCTTTAAATGCAGCTTACAGAACAATGAATTAGCTGCAGCTTTGGTGTTGTACATTGACTTGTATTTGCACTGCTGTTCTGATGCATTTTCACAGGGTGTCTCCCATATGCTGAATGAGTGTGAGTGCATTTTGTAAAACTGTGATCCAGATCCTTATGTTCTTCAAAAGAAGGGAGAGAGAAGCTGAAGCAGAGTGAAGAGAGGGGGAAGTGGATGGTACTGATTGACTAGCCAAAGGTTTCTCTTTTACATGAGGAGCAGAAACCTGATGGCCTTCACTCTCTTGGGGAAAAAATGGACATGAGCTTGTTCTCATAGCACCAGAAGGCATTTAATTAAAGAATATATAGGGATGGCTTTATTGCTTCAGTGAAAGTAGTAATATTTTCAGGAAATAGATACCCATGTGGAGAAAAGGTTCATGTCCATGATATGATGAATTAAATGTGTACAATTTAATCTTAACAAATACCCCTATAACTGCAGAAGTTTATATCTGTGTTACGTGGCCTGCTTGTAATGTGTGTGTGTGGAAATGTAAATCTAAGGACGCTGCAAAGGATTAGAAGGGAAGTCCAGGAAATGGGTTAGTGGTGAGCTTGTGAGAGCACATACATGAGGAGAAATCCTAGTGCTGATGTGTCGGGGATTTTCCTCTAGTCTCTCTTGTGTATGTGTGCGCAGCAAGTGCAGTAATTTTATTTTTGAGAGCATATGTAATGATCTTGTAAGAATGCCCCTAAATCTGGCTCATAATAACAAATTTAAGAACTAGAGAGAAAACATCAGCAGCAATGCAGAGTAACACCACTTTGCTTTGTAACACTGTGAAGCTCTAATTAGCAGTGCATTGTAAAACTGGCATTCATAAAACCTGCCTGTCGCTGGTATTCACACACTGTTGTGACTTAGATATGTGTTGCTGTTAATCAACAGATACTTTATAATAGAAGGTTAACTTCAGGATGCATATATTTCCTTACCTTCACCTTTCTTTTGGTCAAGGTGGCATGCAAAAGTACTGCTGTTCTGATCTCTGCATTATTTGAAAAAGGAAAAAATGGGAAGAGAAAAGATGACACATGAGACAATGTTCTTGTTCAGAATTGCAGCATTTAGCAGTTCTGAAATCTGTTTGTAATATCTGTATTTCATTGTCTGATTTATGTGGATTTTTTACTGTTTATTTATCTTTTAGAACTTCACATGCTATTTCTTGTATTGAGGTGGGATGTATTTTTTTTTCCCAGTTGTTTTTTCGATATGCCTATGAAAGACATACTAAAAAGAAATTGAAATTATTAAATCTGCCTTTTTCTAGGGTTGTGATTGTAATAGCTAAGCCAAACTATTAGTTATCATATCCTGTATTAGCAAAGCTAATATTGCAATGTCAGATCTGTCATTTAAGCATCCAGCATGTTCTCAGTATTAATGTGAGGTCTCTTCAGCAGAAGCAATTGCTGAACTGAATTTTGCTGTTTTATTTATCAGAAAATAATCAGTAATTAAAAAATGCCACGGCTAGTATTTTGAACACATGGTGATCTGTGTTCCAGAGTTGAGGAAGGAAACTTAAATAAATAGACATCCCAAGCTCTTGGAAGTCCTTACTGGGGAAGCAGAGTAACGAGGAGCATCAGAGAGTCGACATTAGGAAATGGAAATGCGTGGTGAATCATGACATGTCTGTCAGCTCCCAACAGTGTAGATCCAATCAGTCTTGGTGAATAAATGAGATGACTTATTTCTAAAAAAAATTATACTTTGTGAATCAGTTTAGGCATGAGCCCAAGATCTCTCTTTACAGATTGCACTAGCAATATATAGGGAGGGAAAGGTTGTAAAGGGAATAGTAACTAGCATTTTACCCAGATGATAGAAGACTGTCAATATATTTTTGGAAGCTGGATTACACAGCAGAGAGAGGAAAGGAATAAAAGGACCGCTCTCCTGTCTCCCTTCCCAGACAAAAATATTTGTATATGCACAGATTTCACCTTTCTGTAATTTGGCATAGGTCTAAAAATAGTTAAACATTACTGCATATTTCGCATTGGAAGTACCTTATTAATAATTGACTGTCTCTCTTTCTTTTTTCCTTCTTAAGTGTTTAGCCTAACCCTCCTGAGCTGATAATCCTAAGTGACCAAAGTATATTGTCTTACCCAGCATTCAGAAAAATTTGCCATTTATTTATGACTGAAATACAAATTTATCAGCAGATATCTCTACTGCATCACTTACACCGCTGATGTGAAAGCTTGATGAGTAGTTGAAGTGTTAGTATTTTGGGTTTGAGTTGTCTGCATTTGTTCACAAAACTTATTTTTTTGAGTGTAGAATTTGGCTCTCTGGAAACTTCCTTTGCTCTTCTACCCATATCCCAGTAAGGGAATGACATAAATGTCAAAGCATCTGTAAAGTAGGAAGATGTGGACGATTCCTATTTCCTGGTGAATGCTTTATGTATTGCTCTTCACATGTCACTTGCAGGAATAAAAAGGTCTCTGTGCATGTCTAGCACAAGAGGGCAGCATGATCTGTTTTATCCCAGTTGAGCATTACAGCGGCCTCTTAGAAGGATAACAAAATTCGTCTGTTATGTTTTTAGAGATGATATTTGAGGAGTGAATTTTCAACCTCTCTGCTGAGCAGTAGTAATGTGGTTCCATTCAGTTGTCTTCATTATCTTCAAGAGTAGTATTTTCTCCTGATCTTTTGCACAATAAGCTTTTCAGCTTCATGTAGTGCTGAGTTCAGGACCTTTTTTCATTTTGGAAATAGTGGCCAAAAAGTCAGATAACCCTGTAGAGTCAGAAGAGTCCCACCAGGGAGACCTTCCTCAGCCAATTTTCCTTTTAATTTCTTTTTCAAGATGTTTGTAGCACTTCAAAACACATTTGTTATAAAGGTAGGTGGAAGGGGCCTGGACTCCAGCAGCGAAGACTTGACTTGGGACTTGCCTCTTCTGAAATTAGTTTCCTATTGAATAGTTCAGAGGATCCTACTTTTGACAAACTTCAGGATTTGATTCAAGATTACTTGCTTAGCTTGTAAATGAATTATTCTTTTCTGGGATTTAGGGACAGAGATTAGAAAAGTAATGCTAATGTGTAACTGCATCATTTTCAGTTATGGTAGTTTTAGTGCAAATTCTGTGTAATTTTGAATTGCATTGAGTTTAGGAAGCTGAAACCTCCTGCTGCTCTGCTGATGGGTGCTATAAGAAGGAATGGATGATATGCATTAATTTCTTCAGATAAAATAGAAATCGCTTCCCCTTCTAGAGAATCTGTGTGAAATTTAAATTAAACCAGAATCACTACACAAGCACAGCTTTTTTTTTTTTTTTTTTTTTTTTTTCTTTTCTTTTTTTTTTTTTTCCCTGAGTTGTATCTCCCCAAACTCTTGGTTCTTACACTTATAGGAGGAAAAGAAATATTTTGGCAGACTTTACAGCATTTCTGGCCTTCTTAGAAATGGGAAGCACTGAACTGTATGATGGTTATCCTCAACCTGTTAAATTAGCCAGTTTGTTTTCCCCCCACAAATGCTTTGTGGAAGCATTAAATAAACATTGATCCCTTTAGGTGCTTACCTAGACTTTGAGATTTGACCAAGTTATGGAGAGAAATACTCTTTTTTGGTTTTGGCAGCCAGAAATGACATGCTGAGCTGATAGCTAATAGCAGCACATGAAAGCAAACTCCAAATATAAAAGATTAAAATGTGAAAGAAAGCTGTTGTTATAATGAAGAGTTTGTTTTTCTTTAAGGCATAAGGATTTTAATTACGGTATTCATAAATTGAGTGCTGAAACGCTTATAATTTGACAGAGAAAGTTTCTTTATAGGATTAAAAGCATGTTCATCAATGCACAAGTGACTATCTGCATTTTATCTGACAGAAGTGTCAAATGGGCAATGTTGTTAAAGTGTTTCAACCATATAATATTTGCAACGAATATGGTATTTCAGCAGTCTGAAAATTACAATGCTGATAATGAGGTTGTTAAATTATACTTTATCAGATGGATAGTGAAACTGCTCTAGTTAGTGTACATTAATGTATGCTTGTTCACACAAGTGATTCTGCTGAACAAGTAGCGTGTTTAAACAAGAAATACTGGTCTTAAACTGTGTGATTTACAGTAGGTGGTGTTTTGGCATATCATGCAGTTAACCAGGCAAAGCTTCACGTTAAGATACTTTGTTTGTAGTCTCATTCGTCAGTGATATAAATATTCAGTAGCAATGCCAGGAAATGTATTGTATTCCTATTTGACTCAATGACTCAATTGCTTTCTTTTCTTTTTTTTTTTTTTTTTTTTTTTGAAACAAAATCTGTCCTATCTTTCTGATGCAGTTTTCACATATATCCTTGTGGTCAAGATGAATTCTGCAGGGTTGCGAAAAACTGTACTAGCTCTTTTGACAGCTTTCATGTTCTCTTAAGCTAATACAAAAAAATACATTGTCCTTAAAGCAGCAGAGGCTTTGTTTTCAACTCTGTGCCAGGCTCTAAAGCACATTCACATGTGCACAGGTTTGTTAGTTTACGTTGAAAAGAAGTCCCTATAGGACAGCCTTTTGTTGTAAAATAAAAACACAGATTCTCTCTTCTGTGTTGGTAATCACTTGCATTTGTTGTTATTAAGATGGCAACACAATGGGTTCCATCAATCATCAAGATCCTTAACAACCACACAACGTTGTAAATATTATGTTTGGGTGTTTGAGTGGAACAGCTCGTCACTGAAGTAGGTGTGGTAATTAAAACCTGTTAGGTTGCTACATGTGTTAAAGAAAAAAACCCTTTAATGTTTTTTTCATATAACAATGGCGATATGTACTTTAAATCTTATCAGGGTGTGATTATTAAATGATATTTTATGGGAGTTGCTCATTTACTGTTGGTATTATCATGGCTTTGTTAAGAGTTTAAATAGTCTTATGCTTCCATGTGTTTTATCACCATTGTGATTCTGTCAGGAGCCTTACAAAGTTGATTGCTATAGGAGTAGTCTTTAAAGTCAGTAAATGGCACTCTGGAGTTATGTTTACATTTATTATCTATTAGCGTAACTCGATTCAACTCTATCCTGTTCTTTTCAGCAATAGTAATTGACTGAAACTTGGCCATAAACCGATGAGACAAGCCCATTACATTTTCAGTTCACCGAGTCAGAGCTCACCCCATTTATGCCTAATATGGGAGATAAAACTAAAAGCTTTACAGGAAAGCTGTTTGTAGGAGGGGATGAGACATTATTTGATAGGGAAATAGCGTGAAGCTTGTACTGACAGCCCCTTCCAAGTGCAGCCTCCTGCTTCCCCAGCACAAGATTCTGCGTCCCTTCGTAGGGATTTTCTATCTTCTTCACATTAAGATCCCCTGGTGGGGAAAACAGCCTGCTGTGAAACTCATTTCTGACCATATGCTGACCTGCCCAGATACTGCAGAGTCTAGTGTTTTCATTTACTGAAGCAGCTACAGAGAGAGCTGCTCTCGCCCCACCTCAGCCAAGCAAAAAGGAGGCATGGGATGTCGAGCAAGACAGGGAAGTCTAATTAAAAATACTGGCTTTAGAGGACTGCACAGAAGCTGTTCAGAGACCTCCCTTTCCTGCAAGTGTAGCTGGAAAATAAAAATGAAATTTTGTTTCAGTCTTGCCTGGATGGCATGCTGTTTTGGGGAGATTTGTGGCAATGAGGAACTGAATGTTGGTTGGAGGCACTTGAAAACCAAGGGAGAGTCTGCTGTAATGTTGATGGAAAACTGTAAGGGGCTTAAAAAGAGGGCCCAACTGAGGTGATGCAGCTACAAATAAGCTTTTAGAGATAATCCAAAATAGAGGATTTGTTTGTTTGTTTTGATAATAACTATTTAAAATATGTACCTTTTTTTTTGGCTATTTTTAATCTGTTTATAAATTGTGGACTGCTGGGGATACTGGGGACTGGAGGTGCCATGTGGATAGAATGTCCTTTTGCTGTTCATGGATGCCTGTTTTGGATGGGAAATCAACATTTCTGAGAAATGAGGAAAAACTTATCATTCAACCTTGGAACAAGGCATAAGCATTTCCAAAAATAAATTACTTTGGGGAAGAGCTGGGCAGGGGTGATGAACAGCCAGGTGGTGAGACCACATGTATGGAACGTGGGAAAGGCAGTCCAGCTCTTCTCCCCCTCTGGTTGAATGTGAGCCTTGAACATGTGGCTTCCCCACCCTGGGTGACATCAGACTCTTGGCTGTCCTGGGCTCCTGGCTGTGCCATAACCTTCCACTGCTGTCCCTTATGGACACACAGACACAGTTAGACTGCTGTGGTGTTTGCAGAAAAACCAGCCCGCCTTGATGGGGTGTTTGGGGTTTTTGGGTTTTTTTGTTTAATCTGACTAGCTGGAAATTAAAATGAACAAACACTATCACAGTGCAGACTCATTTCATTAACACTGTTCTGCTTTATACTGCACTGAATTCTTTCTCCCAGATGATCCTAGGTAATCTGCACTGCAGCATCTGGGTGAATTAATTAGTTGAGGTTTCTTTTTTCTTTTCTTTTTTTTTTTTTTTTTTTGTTCCCAGATTGCCAGCATCTTGCAGATTATGCAACAAGTGAAGATTAGTTTGTGCCTGTGGTGATCTTGTAGAGTGTTTGGAAACAAAAGGCACTTCTCGATCCAAAATTAAAATTTTAGTGTAGAAAAGAATGGCTGTTGTATGTGAATCTGCCTGTTTTGGCAATCCAGACTAAACCCTGAAGAATAGAAATAACAGCAGAAGCAGAGGTATTGAATTGAACTTGACTTTAGTGTGTTGTTCAGTTTAAAAAATACAAACTTTAAGTTATTTACAGATGGTACAATACAGCATTGCTTGCTGTCTTCCACCCTGTCTTCCCAAGATAATTATTTTTTTTCCTTCATCAAAATCATTAGGTACTTTGGGGCTTTTTTCAGGTGAATACATATGCAGAACCTCCTTCAGGTTTTGATTTTTGATGTAATTTTATGGGAGATAATGTTACATTTGGAGAGGGTAACATTATTATAAGCTGTGCTGTGTATGTTGATATCTACCAGCTTTAAGAGAGCTTTTCAAAGCGTTCTAAAATATCAACAGGCATATGAAGAACATTTTTGTTTGTTTGTTTTATTAGTTACTGGACAATAGTCCTGTAATTAGGATGGCAGTATGTAATGGACATTAATTATTGCTTGTGGCTATACTGACCTTGAGGCAGGTAGCTTGAGACTGAAAACTGCACGTTCATTTTTGTTTGGTGTTTGTTTTAATGTTCATTTAAATTTGGGCTCTTGTTGAACATTTTCCTGATTCTTATTTGCATACTTAATTTCCACAGCTTTTGATTTTGGCTTGAGCAGAATATTTAGTTGTGATGGTCCCAAAGGGAGGTTGCAGAGTGAAGAGGTTTCTGAAAAGTCTGGATAGGCTGGAACTGCCTTAGCTGTTACTCACCTAATGCTGGGTAGGAAGTTGTATTCACAGAGCCAGCAGGCAAAGCAAGCTGCTGTATGGCAGGAAGGTGGCAGAGTCTTCATTCTCAGCTGTTTGCTTCAGAACAGAGTGCCTTTTGTGCTCAGGAGGTGGTTTTGGTTTTGTGTTCATCTTTGCACTGTTATAAAAGACTTACAAATGACTTTTGACATGTTTGTCTTCTAGTTGTAGGATCCCCTCATCCTTTCTCATTTACCAGTTAAAAAAAGAGCATAAAGATCACTGATATTTCTCAAACTTGAGCTTTTATCATTGTCCAACATTTATGACATTTGAAAATTCAAAGGAAGTTTAAGAGTTCAGCTTTTCATAAGGTCATGTTTTTTCTGTCCACTGATATGGTTCTGGTCAGTTTTTATCCACATTTTGTTTAATTTTTGTGTGCTGAATTCATCCTCTGCTTTCTGAGTCCAGGAATGGTACTTTTTCTGCCCTCTTTCAAGCCTAAGTCTTCATGAGCTTGAGTTAGTGTTGGGGCAGAGAATGCAGAATAATCTGAAGGTGCTTGGAAATCTGAGAAGGTGAAGATTGGGGACTTGGACATTCTTGCTCGCAATTATAAGGAATAATAGATGGAAGAGAGATGGTCTAGCTCTTCCTCAGTTCTCTTTTTATCAGATGTGATGAGATTTCTGTGTGTGTGTGGTAAACATCTTTTTTCTCAATGAAGTTACTGTCTGTTTAATATGTAAATGATGCAATGCAGAATATTGCTAATTCATGTGTAGGCAAGAAAAACCACTCTACTTTGTGGTAAGCTTCCCTTCACTAGGAATACATGTTTCTTTGTCCCCACGTGTATTCATTTCTCAGTGTAATTTCATGTTCATGGGTTTGAATGTTCACAACCCAAAACAAGTAGTTTAGTCTACATTTTAGGCAAAATTCCTACATCTGTTCTTAAGATGTCATAATTAATTTCTCATACAGGAATACTGTCCCTGCCCCATCTTTCCTAGGACATGCCAGGAGGACAATAAGTGATTAGATGCCAAGGGCATTTGCTCAGTGTTGGGTTTTTCCCTGCTCTCTCCTTTTCAATGTGAATACCTAAAAACTGTAAACTTTACACTGTCTTGTTCCTCTCTTCTAGAGCACTAATTTTTTTGTTTAGAATCTTGTCACGGCGATCTTTAGAGAAGAGGTAGTGTCTGTGTTCACTTAGAGAGTTAAGCCCCTGTGCTTAAGGATGGGTGTCTAAAATTTGGAAAGTGCCACTTAGAGGAAGAGAAAAAAATGAACCATATTTTTAATATTTTTTTTAAAAATATATATGTATATGTAAAGCCCCATGTGCTTTCCTTGAGTTTGGTATTATACTTGGTGTAATTGGTATAATACCTTTCTCCATTAATTCCCCAGTCTTCTTTCAGAAGAACACTCCTCCTCTCTCTCTCCTCTCTCCTGTCTCAACAACCAGCCAAAAGTAAACAATTACAGTTAGCTTTCCAGAATATTTCTGGTATTTCCTGACTAAAGAAATGTTGAAATGGTTTAAGGAAGAGTTGGTAGTTCTTACCTTTAGTCAGCTAATGTTCCATTACCATTGGAGAAAAAAAATAATATTTTGGTGCTCCTTTGAGACAAAAGATACCTGCAGAAACCTCTGCAAATTTAAAGCCTCAGAACTGTGAAATACAGACGGTTTTAGCTTTAGAAGTGTCATCTTTTTTTTTTTCTATTAAACTAACAATATAGAGAGAATTTTTTTCATCAGTATTTTCAACAGAAAACTAGTTATGCTAGACTCACTCTAATATTAAGAAATCTTATCTAAGGAGTGCTTTCAAAATAAAGCCAAATTTGAGAGAAAAAAGTGCCTTGAGGTTTTTATAAAGCTGACAAGTTTTAATATTCCAAATACATAGTGACAATGATCTTTTTTCATAATTAAGCTACAAGTATGATTTAATATTGAATTCAAAGGCATTCACTGAATGCTGCTTATATTCAAATGCCCAAAAATCCCCAAGAGAAAAAATGGAAAAAACAATCCCGACATTTTTTTTAATTCAGATAAGAAAAAATAAACTCTGCTGCACCTCAATTTAATAACCAATGTTGCTCAGCTACTACCAAAGGCTTAAGGACAGTGTTTAGAAGTGATTGTTCAGAAATAAGTGTTTCTCTAAGATTATGAGGGCTTATACAGATGGTTTTGTTCACCTGCTGAGTGTTCAAGAGTGGAAATGTCCAATCTGACGCTTTCCAGAAGTGTTTGCTTGAAAAAATAAAAACATTTCTGTGGAAAAATAGGATTTAATTAATTTTGTCCCATCTTAGCCACCTACGAAAGCAATATTGTTTTGTACTTTTAATAGAGAAACACATGTGTAGTGGAATGCAAAATCCCAGGTTTCTGAAATGATCTGTTTTAGCTTAAAATGGAGTGCTGTGAGCACTGCTTAATTTGTTAATACCTTCCTTCTCTGCCTCTGTTATTTGTATTTCTTAGGAGATAGAAGATGCTAAAATGCTTGTTGAGCACTTGTTACTAATTTTAAAATGGGCATGGAAGTGTTTAGAATAGAAATCTTACATATTGTTCAATTTAAATGGGCATAAAGAGGACAAATTAGTACAACTGAAAGATAGTACATTTATATTAGATATTAAGAAGAACTTCTTTGCTGTGAGGTTTGCTGACAGGTTGTCCAGACAAGCCTGTCGATGCCTTATCCTTGGAAGTGTTCAAGCCATGTTGGATGGGGCTCTGAGCAAGCTGGTCTTGTGCAAGGTGCCCCTGCCCACTGAAGGGGGATTGGAACTAGGTAGTCTTTAAGGTCCCTCCCAACCCAGGCCCTATTCTAAGTTGCTTTACTTGTATGGGTCTTGGAGGAGCAGGACACATTCATTCTTTGACCCCCCTGAGGAGGAGATGGAAAAATACTCTTCAAGCTAGTGACCTACAGGACTTTGGTAGCTTTGGGTTGTATCTGAATTACTAAGAAGTAAATGTGATGAAAGAAGAGGTGCAGCATGGAAGAAGAAGGCTTTAAAGACCTTTCATGCCTCTCAGATTTGGAGCAGAGATTTATACTTTCATCCTTAAAGTGGTGATGGTTCTCATAATGGAACTTTACCAGCAGGATGGACAGAGAATGCTGTTGGTGTAAGAGGAAGTATGAATTTGCTCCTCAGACCAATTTTTCCTCTTGCTATATGCCTTTCTACTGTGATACCAAAGCAATTCAGAGAGGAAACAGAGCAAGGAAGGCAGTTACTTTAATTAGTGTATTTTATCCTCAAAGGCTTTTCAATCTAATTCGGTTTTCTGATTTTCTGTTGATTCTTCCAAATGCTTCAGACTTAGTCAGACAAAAGCCTTTTTCTTCACAATTGTCAAATTTCATTGAATCTCGAGTCTTGGTGATAGAGCTTAATTGTCAGCAAAATAAGTCTTGGTTTCTGTAAATTGTTTGATCCTCAATTGGTTTAGAAGTGACAATATACTTTCATTTACAGGGGTTAGATACTGTTTTCATGTGGCATGTGGAGCAAAGTTAGACCAACCAAAAATATTATTTCAGTTGTTTTCTCTTAGGAAGGCTTAGACAAAGAGCTTAGTCTCAGATCCTTTAAAGTTCAAGCATCTGCCACTAGGGGCAAAAATTATTTTCCTGTAGGCATTCATCTTTTATTGTAGATTTACCGTGCTGCTTCACTTGGTTGATAATCTAATTTAAACCTCAGAGATGATTCATACCTCCTCAAGGGGATTCACAGCTAGTTTAAATTGTCTGATGTCAGAACTTTTCAATCCTTCTAGGATCTCTTTTCTGTACATAATGGTCCTTTGGGTGATTGAATGCACTGAGGAGGAAAGAATGTAACTCATGCAAGTGTTAGCACTCGAGGAATACAGTTTTACAACACACTTCAGATTTTTTTTTTCAAATTTATTCGGATTTGTAGTTCAGGTAACTTGTGATGTCTTGACTTAATTTAGGTCCTAATCATGCCAAGTGGTCTATTGTGGATAATATTCTGCAGGTATGAGCGTGGTACCTGTAGAAGTATGAACTTTCTGGAAGGTAGAATAGACTCTGTGCTGTGCTAGAGACTTTTGTTTCATAAGCCCAGCATTTTGTCTATCTGTAATGTGACAGTTTTCCAGAAAAACACTGAATTATGAAAGGTTATGAAACCTTGATGTTAAAAGGCATTTTCAATTTCCATTCTCAGAAAACCAAAAGAAACAAAGAACCAAACCCCCAATTGTCCAGGAGGTCTTAGAAGGTTTTAGAGTGATCCAGAGACTTAAACTTTTTTGTGACCCCTTCCTGGAGGCATGAACACTGCATAGTTGACCACTAAAAACTTTTAAGAATTGAATGTTCATATGAGGAATGTGAACTGCTATTTGAGGAGGACTTCTCTAGAGTCAGGCAAGGACAAAATAAACATTCAGAAAATTAAGAGGTGTTGTAAATACCAGTCAGCTGTGCTGAAAAGTTTATTGAATGCTTTCCATATGCATTCTCAAGTTAAGCTACATTTTGAAAACTATCAGAGCCAACATTAGTTCTCCAAATATTCTAATTAAATAAACTACTATGCTAAGTTGTTACTAATTAATACTCTCTAATTTTAATAGTGGTTGGTTTATTAATACAGTTTTGCCTTTTGTGGTTCTTTTGCTTGGAGGTATAGTTTTGTTTCATATGTTTTAATGATGTATCTGCACATTGATACAGAATCAAATTCTGTGCTCATGCTGTTTTGGAAAGAGGGAAACAAAAACATGAGGTATTTTTCTGTAATTTTCTTTCATTATTATATGTGTATTTCTCCATTTTATTCATGTCTTATCAGAAATTTGGTGTCTTTTTCAAAGCAGAATAATGGCAAAGCTGTTGTTTGGAAAGAACCTTTCCCAAAATGCTTGGGGTCAGATTATGATCTGTGATTATTTGCAAAAATTTTAATGCATATTACAAAATATAACTTGTGCTTCAGTTCCATGAGGGGGTTTAATAGTGGTTTATGTATTGAGTGATAGGTATTTTTGTCATAGTTGTTACATGACTCCTCTAGTTGTCCTGTTTGTTACAGTCCTGGAACTTGTTTCATCCTAATATGTTTGATGTATTTTCGGCAGAAAAGCTGCTGGTTTAAAAAAGCAACAAAACCAAATTGTGGTAAAAATGGGTGTCAGGAAAACAAAATCAATGCTTAAGTAAGTGAACTATTAAAAATCCAATGTCAGACAAGTTTTGAAGGAAGAAAGAAAACTCTTATTGATAATTCCTTTACCTGAAATCTTAATTGGCCTTGTGAAATCTTAAGACCATGTGTGAATGAAATTAAGCAAACTAATCAGAGTGTACTCTAAAGACTAATGAGACACAACCATCTGTTTCCCCTGCAGTTCTGTAGTTAGCAGAGTGAAATATGCTTCTGTAAGAAGTAACTAAAATCCTCTGAATTGTTTTCTAAAGACATCTGTTTCAATAGGTATCAGTCTTGCCTTGTCTGTCAGAGTATAACCTTGTGAATAGGCTGTATGTATCCAGTGCCTATGGTTATGCAGTATGTACTGGATGCACTTTGCCACCTTCCTTCAGGTGATGCTGGCTGTTTTACTTCCACAGTTCTAATTTGGGAACTATTTCAGAACCTGATCTCTTGCTTGCTGTATTTCCCATGTTTTTCAATGTAAAACACCCTTTCTGTTGTCTTTATGGCTCATGTGTTATTCTCCTGTCTGGCTCTTTTTGTCACCCTGCATTTCCAAAACATCAGTTCAGGCACTTTTCTGGCATTAAGTGTTGCAATCACCTTGTGTTCACCTTCTGTTCTCAGTTGCTTTGTCTCCAGTTCTTCCACACTTCCCGGCCTCTGTCTCGCTGTGTTGGGCTTTGTGCCCTGGTTGTGTGTGGGATGACATTTGTACCTAGAGCTTGTGCCATGCCATGGTGAAGGAGAATGGAAGAACCAGTGCTGAAGGAAGAGAGAGAAGAGGAAATGGGGAATGGATATGCAGTGAATGAAGCTGAGGGTGAAGGAGAGGACACATGCAAGCAGGGCAAAAATTCAAGTAAATATGTCCACAAAAGCTCTCTCAATATCCAAACACCCAGGTTTGGTGAAGTCTGTGGCTGTGACTGCCAGTTTGTCTCTTCACAATTCTGTATCGCAGCTGCTCCCCAGGGCCAGATGGAGGGAAGAGCTTTTCTTAATCTTGAACCCCCAATATACTGTGAGGGAGTCTAACAGGAATTGTAGAGAGGAGTATGACTTGGCTTGTGCATTAGCCTTCTCCCCATGCAAAGCTTTTACTATTTCTGCACCCGGTAAATGGAGCAGTTGGCACATTCCAGTGTTTTTAACTCCCTCCCTCCCTCATCATTTTGCTTGTTTATCTTTCATGCTTACATCTTTGTAACTTCCTGCTCACTGTGCACTGAAGTTCATCCACAAGCTGGCAATTTTTTCATCTTAAAATCATCTCTCAAGATGCACCAGTAGTGTTGTAACCGCAGTACACTGACAGCAGTTAAACCTATGGGTGGGGAAACTCATTAATTCTGTGACCCCTTTGTGTTCCTGCACTTGAAAACACATCTTGTCCTGCAACTTTCTGTTCCAGCTTACCGCTCCATCTTCCCCTAGCTCGTTATTCCTTGTGTAGTCAGTTGTGTTGGTTTCTCTTGACTGACACAAACTCTGCAGGGCAGGGCACACTGCTGGCTACGTGGTGGTGCAGCCTGTGTCCTAGCCAGGCTCTGCCTCCCGCTTCGGATACGTAATTCCTCTTCTGGGTGTTTCTGACGTGCAGACAACAAATGGCAACGAGTCCCTTGTTGCGAGCAGCACTCTTCTGTTTTAGCCTGTTTATTTATTTAGGAGTTCATACTGCTGGACAGCTGTAAATCAGAGCTTCGCAGTGAAGTCTGTCTTTGAACTGAACAAAACCAAAAGGGTTTGTAAATTGTATTCACTTCTGCTTGAATGACGGTTCGTTCAGTCAAATAATTTTTCTCCTCCTTGATGTGTGTGAATTTTTTTCTGTGCTCATAGAGAAGTGAAGAAATGTTGCTGTTAACTTACTTATCATTGTAAGTTTCTTATTATTTGAAAGCCATGAAAAAGAGGAAATGCTAGGACTTTTTCTTCAATTTTAAACAACGTATATGCAAACATACGGTTTTAATTTGACCTCTAGCATTCAGCTGTCAAAAAAAATCTATGGAGATTTATTTAAGGTGTATTTATACATAAACATTAAAGGTTCTTGGGTTTTGATATATGCACAACTAATGTTTTAGTGTGGTCAACAGCTACTTCTCATTTGTAGCTGCTTATTTCTAGAATATTTTTCTTTTTTGTTTCTGAGATGAAGCTTTCTAATAGTTGCCCAGTAGAGGAGTACAGTAGAGTCAAAGGCAGCACCGCATTTCAAGATGCTTAGCATTTAATAATGTAATTATTAAAATGTCTTTAATATAATGAATAAAATATACAGTAGAGAAGAGGTCATATTTGGGGTTTTTTTCTCATTTGATTTCATTTAAGTGTTGTTAATTATAGTTTAGGCTGTAAAGAAGTTTACTTTATAGCGACATTTTTTTCCCCAGAAGCCAATGGCCCAAGGAAATGCATTGTCAGACTATATGTATATTCTCTTGGACACCACTTCTGTAATAAAACTCTTGGGTTGTGGTTGCCTTCAGCTTTTCTGAGAAAAAGATTTTTGGTTGGTTGTGAGGCAAGATTTGCAAGTGGAATTTGGTGCCAGTCACAAAACAGAAGAGTAGGTGAAGTCATCCCTCCATACACCCTGGAGCTGGCTCCACTGGAAAGGATCCATTCAGTGCCCTAAATGAGGCCCCTCAAAAAACCCAAAGGATTTCATTCCAGCTGTAGTCCCTCCCATGCTGATTGCTGTAGCCTTCAGGCATGCGCCCATTTGCCTTCTTCTGGTGCTGTACTTTCTACTGAGATTTCCAAAGCTTCACGAGCAGGGACTGAAGGAGACCTACAGCAGAAGTGCCTGTAGTAGAGAATTAACATGCCTGCTGGAGAGGTGGGCGGCCCACCTTCAGTGTATTCTCTGTGACTGCTGAAAATAACACATTCCTGTGGATCTCTGCCCCACCTTTGCCTCTCTTGTAAGTCCTGGCCTCTGGGCTTGGCTGTGCTTTTATAAAAAGGATGACAGGTTTCCCAATATCTTTTTTTGTGAATGGTACCCAAGTTGTGAATGTAGTTGTTTCCAAATGTTATATGACTTTCCCCCAACATGTGGTTTATAAAAGTCCCAAATTGAAGCAAAATATGTATTTTCATGGGACATTAGGGTGTGATGTGGGTCTTCTTTAACACAGACCAAATTTTCCAAGAGAATGCTTTGATTATTTGCACAGCAGACTAAGTGAGCTTTCTGATAGCTATACCAGAATATCTCTGGAGTTCTGTAGTAATGATATTCCATGTGAGGGAGGAAAAAAATCCATTGAAAATTATCCAGTGTCATCCATTGTGTATTCTGGATAGCCAAACCCATGTGGTTTTTTTTTATAAATTTTTTACCAGTGGCTTTTTTATAGTAAGAGTAGTTAAAAGGGAAAATGTATTTCAGGAATCATTACATGGGTATATAATGAATGAACTTCAGAGAGAATCCCTCCTTTCCAAACAGTCACATATCCCAGAAGAAGAGAGAAAGAAAATTAAGCTGAAGCAAAATTAAAATGAATTATCAAACTGAAGGAACATGCCAAGCAAAAGAGAAGGGTTTACAGAGTCACATGAAGCTGTGAAGTGCCTCTGCTGTTTGGCCTGTCCAGAGGCTTTATCCTCATGGGTGGGCTAGGTAGAAGCCAGAAGTCTTGGCTGTCCCAAGACAGCCCCCATAGAATTCAGCCCCTATAGGCTTCTAAACAGAAGAAACAGTCCCTATAGAATTGTCTTTCATGGTTCCAAAAAAGGGAAGAAGATGAATGGGGATCTGAATATATAAGACTAGTAAAATGTGGCATATTATTTGTTTTTGGAATGACAACCAGATAGCAGTTTCAACTAAGATTTCAGGAGTCAAATGCTTTATATTCAGTAATGTCCTGTTTCTTCATTGTCATTTTAGACTGCAGTGAAGATTGAGCCTCTCTGTCTTCAACACCAATATTAAAAAAAGGGAGGGAGGAAGAGAAAAACATTGAAACATTGGAAATTATGATTCTTATTATGAGATTTATTTTTAGGAGATAGAATGGTAAGCAAAGCAACAAATATGAGCAGATTTGCAAGAGCTATGTGAGATCCACCCTAATATTTTCTGAAATGCAGTATTTCAAGCCTATTCTGAATCAACTCTTGATAGTATAAATAGCATATGAAAATTACTTTTTGTTGTTGGAAAAACCTTACCAGGAAGGTGACATATATCTCCATTTTTAATTCTTGCATTGTTGATGTATATTTAGCTCACAAATATGAAAATAGTTCTAATAGCTGTTTCTCTCCTCTCATGTAAGTGTTCCAGTAACAAAATACTCTGCAGATATTTCAGTCCCTCCTGATTTGTAGTATTCTGTTTAATTTTTTGTAAGTCTCTCCTCCAGCTAAAAAGCACTTGGGACATAATTTCAACCCAAATTGGATTTGTAGCAGAAAGAACTAGACTACACAAGTGCTCTTTCAGAAGTGGGTGCTTTTGTGGTTAAATATTTTAGTGAAGAATTAAATTAATAATCTTGCTATTAGGAAGTCAGTATAAGACTATGTTTTGTAGATAATGTTTCGGGTCTATTGTACAGATGCTTTGCATTGCAGTGAGAAGTTGAAGTAGGTAACTTTATATATGAAAAAGAAAAAGAAGGTGGTGTAAATCAATGGAGAATTTTGTCAGTAGTGTATAACTTGACATCTTTTTAAAGGCAGGTTGATAAGAAGTTGCAAATGGTTACCATTTTCAAGTTTTTTTCCCCCTTCTGGAAGGCTAAGGAAGCCAGTTGAAGCTCTCCTGTACCCTCCTCATCTATACAAAAACCTTTTTTGTTTGTTTGTTTTTGTTCAGTTGGGTTATGTCCCTTAAAAATGGGACTGAAAAGTCATGTTGCTTATGTTGAAGCATACAGCAGAAATTGAGTTCTGCTGTATTTTGGCAGTACATTAGATTTGGTGGCATCATTTTAGGTTGTGAGTTTTTTTGTTTCAGTATGTTTAAATATAGAATTTTTTCATTGAACTGAGGATAATTTAGAACAGCTTCACTGGATGAGTTTAAAATGAAACAGAGAGGATATCCAGAGCTTAACTTCTAGAATGGTTAGAACTTTATTCTGCCAATCTTCATCACAGGATGATGTATTAGAAGTTTGATAGTACTCCAGGGACTGGGGGGGTTGCAGGTGCCTGCTTCCATTGTTACTCTAATTATGAAGCAGAGATATAGTTTTGTACTTAGGTTCTAGCATAAAATTTTTACGTATTGCTAGAAGTTTGTACTTCTAAATGATTTTGAATATTCCTTTCACAATCAATTACAGGGTGTGTTTGCAGGGATCAATAATTAGAAAATTGCTGATGAATATATTATCCCAGCTCTAGCATACATTTTTAAAAGGAATCACTTTATTAGCCAGTATAACACAGCACCAAGGTCAAATTCTGTTTTGTAAATGCTGGTACATCTGGAATTGTGACCAACTTAGTTAACGGGTTATGAGACACAATTGGAAAGGCAGTTAGGATGCAGAAGGTATTTTGAGATTTGCCAAGAAAACAGTTTCAGAAAGAAGGAAAGTTACACTTCCCTCCCTTCCTCCACACAATCAAGAGGTTTTTCCTTTGTGTGCTTCTGTTTTTAATGGAGACCTTATATAAAATTTCTGCATTGTATCTTATTTGAGGAGACTTTGGCTGGTGATAACAGATGTTGTCATTCAGATGCTCTTCTGAGTACACCCAGGAAAAAGGACAAGTCAGCCGTACCACATAAATTACCAAAGAGTTAAAAAGAGCTGTATAGAGCATCAACCTATTTTGGTTTGCCACAGCAGGATAATTCCAATCAGTGGTGTGTATGGACTAGAAAGCTCCAGAAACAACTGTATGGTTAGAATCAATGTATTCATACTACGTAATGTAGATGTCTCCATCAACCATGAAAATAAAAATTCATTTCCAAAGAAGTCTGTTTTCCATTCTTATCTTTATCATAGTTATTCTTCTTCCTTTAAATCCTACACTTAAAAATAAGATCAAACACAGTGTTCATGTTTTCTTCTCGTTTCTTAACTGTTTTCTTTTTTGACAGCATTTGTGTAAAAAGTCCTTTTCAAGTAGTAAATTAATTTGGATAGAAGGCTTCCCACCTGAATTCATTACATGCTGGCAGTTTAGATAAATGGATATTATGATCTCAGCATATTTCGGCCCAGCACCACTGAGCCTATTTGCAAATGTCTAAGAAAGTGATAATATTCCTATCAGTTTCAGACTGCTAAAGAAAAAAATGGGGTAGAATTTCTTATTTATATTTATAGGATGCCTGTGGGGAAGACAGCAATGCTGTATATGGCAGTTTGTGTGGACATGTGGTGCTAAACATATATTAAAAAAGATAACAGACCTTTTGACGTTTCTTTGTAGAAATATGGAAGAAAAGCCAGGGTAGATCAGTAATTGACAGCTATGCAGGAGATGCATTTCCAGATTTCTTTCTGAAGAAATATTTCACAAACTTACAATTCCTTTCAAAGTCAGTAATCCATCTTTAATTATTTTGTTGATTTCATAGTTGTATTTTACAAGGTTGATGTAATGTCTGCTTCCTGCCAACATTTGATATGGACAATCCACTTTGTCATTGCTTTGATGAAATGGCAGGCTGCTTGTAGTTACAGTACTTTTTTCTTTCTTTCTTTTTTTTTTTTTTTTTTATTTTTTTGGGGGGTGTGTGTTTGTGTGTGTGAACTGAGCATGGGTAAAGGCTTATCAGTTGCTGAATGCCACAGCTTAACAGCAAGATATGTGGGGAGCTGCCAGTTTGTACCACAGACAGAACTGGATGTGTGTTCAATGCAGTTCACTGGATGGGCATTTAAATGTACCTGGTTCTGTACAGCTGTTCCTTCTATTCCTACTTTTTGAGTGTGCCTTTCTTGCCAAACATACACTTGAGAGCATTATTTTGCTACCAGGTGTCCATTTAAAAGGGCTTTGGTGTTCCAAGCTGTAATAGGGACTGTTGGAGTGCACGATTCCTTTCTTTGGGGTCAGGAAGCCCACGCTGTGCCATGGCTGTTGCAGGCAGTGGTGGCACCCAGCCATGGTGCCACGGGGGTGGGGGACACGAGGGGCTTCTGCTTGCTCAGCTAAGCACACACCCCAGTGTGTGCTTTGGGGTTGTCTGACATGGATCCATCCAAAGGTTGTCTGTCCTAGCCCAGGCGAGCATCTCCTTGGCATGACATACCTTCAAGCAAGTGTGCAATCCTAGCTGGTTGTTTATCTTTAGTTACACATAAATGATTAAGTACCTTTTTGAATCTATTCTTAACACTACAGGTTGCCTTTAGACAGGTTTCTGTAAGTTTGCAGCAAGGAGTGGGAGAGAATGTAACTTTTTCTCCATGGAGGCTGGGCAGTGAGGGTGTTCTGGCTTCACTGTTTCAGAGCAGCTTAAGAGAGTTTGAATTTTTTTCCCCCCTGGTAAATGCAGTACATGGATAGGGATATTTAGGCCAATTGCTATGGAGGAGTTTAGGTTACCATGCAAAGCAGTATTTATTAATAATATTTGCATATTGAAATAAAAAGTGTGATGCAATTAAAATTGCCTGCACTGAGGATTAGCCTCATCTCCGAGGGGAAAAACATTCCAAGAGTGTGCACTTGTACACAAACATACACACACAAGTGGCAAAACCCTTCTATCTGTAGAAGGCCCTTTTCTTAAACCCTTTTACTTTTCCAAAGAGGCGAATCAATGAAGTAGAGAAGTAGCAACAAAGTATTTCTGCAATGTGTGATGAAGCAAGTGGGTATAAAGGTTTTGTAAGCTCATTGCAAGGTATAGAAAATCAATGTGCCTACTCTATTGTGTTACACAGAAGTATTTCAGTGAATGCCCTGGCCAACAAAGTATACTAGAAGTGCCAAATACATTTAGAAATAATGTACTCTTGCTCTTATGGTCGTTGGAATTTAGGTTGCACAACACTGATTACTGTGGATGGCATTTGGCTATTCCAGTGGAGGATCCTAGTTTCTTGTTTAAAAAAAAAAATCCTTTTCTGGTGTTTACATCTTGAGTGTTGATTCAGTTTGGATTATATTTCTTTCATGATAAAGTATGTATAAACATTTTAAAAAGGTGTGGCACAGTCGAGTGTTTTCATTATTTGTATGATAGGTTTGAACATCTATTCCAGAGTATCAGTAGGCACCTGCAGAAGCAAAGTGGGTTTGTAGCACCTGAACACATTCCGATTTGTGCAATTAAAGCAGTTTACAGAGCAAGGAAGAAAAGAGTATCACATACTGAGGTTTGATGTCTTTTTCACGGAGGACAAAAGAGTTTTGATTCTTTCACTTCAAGTTTAGCCTAACTATTGTGTAGGGGAGGAGGTTTAATGAATCATTGTTTAACTTTGATACTGCCAAGTATTTGACCATTAAATAGTCTGAAATGTGTACAGAGCACTTTGGTGACAGACCCTTATTTAACAGTGATTAATTGGCATTGAATAGTTATTTAATTACTTCGGAAGAAATCTAACAACAGTGTGTGTTCTGATTAAGTTATTTGATGTAAAAACAAACATAAGACTGCTGAAGAGAGCACGTCCCCTTTTGCAGCTTGCTACTAACAGTACACACCACGTGGAAGCCTTAGTGATTGAATTAGCAGATACTATTCAGCAGTTTGGATGCTGTTGTAACACTGGCATACTTAATCCTTGATTTCTTAACAGACTTTTTTTCATTAGTGGTTTGGTGAAATTTGACTTATAAGTTTTAAGTGTAGTGTTTTCCTTTAGCTTTTGTAGCCCCTCGCTGGGATAAGTAAAGGATGTAGGTATTAAGAAAGCTTAAAAATTTTTGTGAATTGGATATACTGGACTGATCTAAAAATTGTTATAGATGGGATGCTAGGCATGTATATGTATCTCAGAGATGCTTACTCTAGGAGTTTGGGGTTTTTGGAAATATGAACTATGGTGGCACGGTAATGTTGATAGTCTGTTAGTTTAGGAGAGAGGAATTTTAAGGTTTGGAAGAGAAATCATAATTTTCAGGGTGAGATGGCAGGTAAGTGGTTCAGCTCCTGCCCTTCTTGAATAGCGGGTGCAACAGTTTCCATTCTCAAAAGAAGAACCATTTTTAAAAGTTAGGTTTGCAAATTCTGGTAGGAGCTGTAGTCATAACTGTAAGCATTTTGAGACCTGACTTCAAATAGGTACTTTAACTTTTAAATCTGGAATGTTTTCTCTTGCATGCTTAATAAGGCATAAGTAAGTCACTGATTTACTGTGCTTCCAGTAAGTGGAAACAGTTGTTTCTTCATACCTTGTGAAATAGACCTCTTGTACTTGTAGATATCCTTATAAATGAAGCAATTGCTTTGAATGCAATACTGTAATTGAATATGCAATACTGTGGGGCATCTTGTGGATATTTCCAAAGCATAACACTCCTGCTCGGAGGTGCATTGCTGTCCCTGCTACATGGTGAAGGAACTTGCTTTAGTGGGTTACTGTAGCTTCCTTCTGTGTAGGGTGTGCTGTATAAAATGCCAGTTCAGTTACATCCGTGTGAACAGGATCTGAAATACATCTCCAGACTTGTATTTTCTCTTCTACTGTCTCTGAGGTAATAGGATTGAAAAACAGCAATGACAAAATAAGGCTAAGGCTTGTGGGTTTGTTGCTTGCCTTTAGCTGTTGAAAAGCATTAATGGTCACCACATAAATAGTACAGGAGGGAGATACAGACCTCTTAGCAAAAGCAAAAGATTTTCCTCGTCTTAATGACTTCAGGTGTCATTTTCCAGAATTTCTATATACAAACACTAAATAGACTAATTTTTCAGTAATTTGAAAATTCAAAATCAGTGAAGCTCTGCTGTCAGAGATTCACTTCAATGTTTATTTGGGAAACAACTGATTCATGTTGCCACTGTTTAATTATATTAGGTGGACTGTGGAAGGTTCCAGTTTTCAAGATATGTCTTTTTCATATACCATTTCTTTTGCTCACTCAAATTTTAGTCAATGTCATTTTACAGAATTACTGTATTTACATTTTAAAGAGGATTAAGCAGATTAAAAGATGTTTTCATGTTTTATTGATAACATCAGATTAATTTCCACTTCCCTAGTGGCAGCTCACAGAACTGTCAAAACAGAGGCTGTAGAAACATTGTTATACTTAACAATTTCATAAGGCAGTTACAAAAAAAAAATATACAGTTTTGGCAATTAATTAGTGTCGTGATCACCTCTGGGAACTGGAGCTGTTGGTGGTAACGTGAAGTGAAACCAGGGATTGCTTGAGACAGCCTGGGCAAGCTAAGTTTCCTGTCATGACCACGTTGCTCAGAACACTTCACTGGAAGAGGAGGAGAGCCACAGTCACTCCTGATGTGCAGGTATTGCTGGGTTGCTGGAGGTGCCAGCATTGGGCTGACCTTGCTGTGGCCATGGAAAAATAGCCAGCCCCAGTGACCTTGCTGCCTCCTGGCAGTGTCACGTGGGGTGCCCTTTGCGCAACGACTCCTTATGTAAGTCTGAAACCACTACAAATAAAACTTACTTGGGGTTAAAAGGCAAAGGGTGATTCTTAGGCTGAGTTAAGGTGGGGTTTGCTTGCTATGGGAATAATCCTTTGCCCTTGTGTACAGCTCGTCATTGGTGGGTCTCACAGCTTTTCATGGAGGGGCTTAGCACTGTCACCTCTCCTTGCTGTGCTCCTTGCTCTGTAAAATAAAGTGAAGTTCCTCAGAAGGATGCCTTGAGAGCCTGCCTAGAACAGAGGCTGGACAGAGTTGAAGGAGTAAAATAGGTTATTTATTAAAAGGCCTTAAAAGGATACACCTAGGGCAGTACAAGAGCCCAGCCATGGCTTTGACCAAGACAGAACCAAGATGGACACCTGGTCACCAGTTTTCACACTTTTGTAAGTTTTGGTCCATTTACATACTGGCGTTAATTGTCCAATTACAGCTTGAGGTTATGAAGTCCCATCCTCCCGATTTGCTCTCCTCAATTCACTGTTGTTTATACTTTTTGGGTCCTGAAGCTGCAATGGTGCCCCTGGTTCTAGGGCTGAAAAAGGACTGTGTTGTCTAACTAAACTTTGAGGAGAACTTGCTAATACTCTATATGAAGTTCAGACTTACATACTAATGCAGTGCAGAATCTGGAAAATATGAAGGCTAAAACTTAAGGCATCAAGAAGAGAGGTGACAAATCTGTGAACAGATTTCTAATACCCTGAGCCCAGTCTGTTATTCCACCTAGTTTCCCTTATCTCCCCTCCCTGGACACGCTGCTGAGGAAAGCTCTACCAATAGGAAGCATTTAACCTCTTTGAATGATTTTCTTTTTGCCGGTGAAAATAACCTAGAATGTGATATTTTAGAATATTAGGAAGCCTTAGTGACAGCATGTATGCAGCATGTACTTGATCACTCTTCTGTGACCAGTCTCTATGTAAGAAAATCATGGGAAAAAGAAAGTTTTTTTAAAAATTGCCTTTGACTTCCTTCTGATGTATCTACCCTGATATAAGTAAAAGGGAACATCCCCACATGCTAATCTCAGTCGAAGATGAAAGAGATTGTTCTGAGTCTTGTGTTGCTGTATACCCTTCCTCTCTGTGTGCAAAGTCTAAAAAGGATGAATTCTTCTCTTGGCTGCCTGAAGTAACTGCTTTGGGTAGTGAAGTATTGCAGAGCAAGCTCTTTGCCACCAGTATCTCTCTTCAGAGTCATGTTCCAGACCTAAGGAGAGGTTGTTTTCTGTATTGTTTAGTGTAGAACAGAAATTCCCTTTAAAAAAAAAAAAAAACAAAACGAAAAAAAGCTGTGAGCAGAAAACTAGCATGATGGTTGCTACAGAAGTTACTTCAGTGTCTCTTATCTCTAAATTACGTCTGCAGCGCACTCTGTGGAAACTTTAAACTCGCTTTCAGTTTAATGAGCTCCTTTGAAAAGAAATAAAAAAAGTCTTTTGTTGCCAGTGCAGTGAATATGTTTGTACCAGTTAAAAGTATAATTGAATCAAGATATATGCAGATAACAAAGCAATGTGAATGCATGTATGGGCATCACACACCTTAGAAATGGCCAGATTCCCACCCCTGGTTTCGTTTCTTTCCTGGTGAGTAGAGATACTGATTAATAGAGAAAGATACTAATCCACTTATGGGTGGCAGCGCTGTGACTTTAATTATTGAAGAAGTCTTGATATAACTGATTTTTTTCACTCAAGTAGAACCTGGGAAAATAGAGAAATGTAAATGCTTCACTGACAGCAGACTAAAAATCATTTTATTAGCTTTAATAAAGATCAGTATTGTCAAGGTTTTGAATAAGTATAAATGTAGGGCTGCATGAATGCAAATCTGTTTCAGATTTTATTTTAGAAATGCCTGCAATTTGAGTCCATGTATAATGTTGAGGGGTGAGAACAGAAATGCTAAAAAAAGATCAGTTAGATCAGCTATGATTTATCTGAGACATGCTTGCACTAGTGAGTTTCAGTCAAGGATAGGAGCAGATTCTGGCTGATGTTGCTTGATGAAACCTGCATTAAGTTGTCTGAACTGTAAACCTTTACCTGCACATGTTAAGCATATAAAGCATATGTGTTTCACCTGTTAAATTCTGTTGAAATATTATCTTCAGAGCCCATTTAAGTAAAGGTTTTATATTTGGGTAGAAGGAATTTGTAGAAGAAATTCTTCAAAATATATTGTAGTGGTTGTAGAAGAGTCCCTTCATGGGGGTTTCCAAAACTGTCTTCCTGTTTTTTGAGTCCAGCTGTTTCCTTTTAATTGTTTTTGAAATGGTAAAACATGGATCTTTGCAGGAATTATATTTACTTCCCTTGTGTTTTTCTTCTCAACCCTGTTTCTATAGGAAGAATCTTAAATCGTTTCTCCAAAGATATTGGCCACTTGGATGACTTGCTTCCATTGACGTTCTTGGACTTCGTACAGGTAATTCACTTGCTGCTGTCAAAGACTTCTGCACTGCATTCTGCATTTAGATTCCTGTATGCTTTGCTGAAGATCAGCTATTTGTCACAGATGTAGCTGAGTTGAATGAAAGTACTTGTTTATGAAAGAAAGGTGCGGTTGAAATTTAACGTGTCAGTAAAAAGCTAACATGAGTAATAACTGGCAGGTAGGAGTGGCTATACACGGCTTGCTATTATGTCAAGATTTCAGCTCATAGTAGCTACATGCTTGGTAAATTGCTCCTGATTTGCCTCCAAGCAATCTGGCAAGCTTATTGCTGTTATAAGAAATATGTCCATAGTAAAGAAACAATCATCTCACATGAAAAGATAGCGCAGATTAACCTAATTACATGTCTACTTCCACAAAGAATCAAATGCTTACCACACCATTTCGGATTAAAATAGGTGTGGCTATTTACAAAGAAAAGATTAGTAGTAATAGGGTGAATATAATAGCCTTAATAGGAACAAGTGAAATAAGTTGCTGCAGAAAAGAAAGATGGACAAAGCATTGAGATTTTGATGATGATGAAATGATAAAGGATTATATATGACATCAAGGTAATTTTTCTGTTGCAGTTGCTATTAATCTTTCTCATAAAAAATTATAGGAGGATAAATCTGAAAAGGAGTGATCATACTGTATGAAAATAACATGATTCATAGAATACACAGAATTGTGGAGGCTAGATAAAAAAAGACTTAGTGGATTATCTGGATCCACTTAGGGGATCACACCTGTCATGCTGAGGTCAGAAATTTTTCTTAAAGTGCTATTGCTAGCTTTGCTTTTACTCTTAAAGATAACTTATTCAGGATCTAAACCCTGTTTTGACTTATTTAAAAATAAACCAAAGACATTTCAGGTTGAGCAGTTTAATCATGTTGTTCTTGCTGAACTCTTGAAAATAGGAAAATAAATTATTCTAACAAGTAAAAATGCCTATTAAGATAAAGTGGTTTTTATAGTTTAGTGAAATAGCTGAAATTAAAGTGTGTGTTTTATTTTTCAGATGTTTACAGTGCCACTTTAAAGTATTGTTCTGGGGAAGAAGGGAACGTGGTGTATTTTACCTATCAATTACAGCAGTTGGGGTTTTTTTGTGAGTTAGGGAGTTGCTTACAGTGAATGTTAGGATTTTTAATTCATGGCCACTTAATTTAATTTAAATTAATTTAAATTCCTCTTCAAAGTGCAATATGGTCTTTCTATAAAAAAATTCATTTTTTACTGTTTGTACAGATTCCAAGTCTACTTCAGTCTCGTTAGCTGTCTTGTTAGACAGAATATCTTACTTTATTTCAGCTGTCTTGAGACTATCATGTGTGCCTTTTTTTTTTGACTGGAAGTTCAGTTTGTCCTGCAGGCCTTACCCTCTTCTCTTAGCATACACATAGTTTGCATGCACAAAGTCAAACCCACATGTCCTACACAGTGTGCTTGTCCATTGGGCCAGAGGGGTTTATCTGTAAATGTGCGTCCCCTTTACAGCAAACTGCACTCTGTGTCTTCATACTGTGTACTGCTCATGGCCAGAGCGTCCTCTGGGTTCTGTGGTCCTGAGATAAAATCATTAACCCTTTTCTCTAGTTCTGTGCATTTACAATAATAATGTGAGAGTTGTGTTGCAAGACCACTTGCATGGTGGTTTTATAGCAAGAAACTGAGTGGGTGTTTTGCATGCCCTGGCGTGTGGTTTAAAGGCATGTGAGGTTGTCTGAGGATGCAAAATTTGCTGGGAATATGTTACAGAAGTCTGCAAAAGCAGAGGGAACCACAATTGGTGTGATCTTGTCCATACTTCCTTTTGGGAGCAGACCCCGAAGCAAACTATTTTGAGAACTGCACTGTCTTACTTTTGACAGAGCACACTGATCTGCTTCAAAAGAAAGCTGAGAGTCTACCCTGTGTTCATGGCACATGGTACAGAGGACTGAATCATCTACCAGCACACTGGAAAACCCAGGTGTTGACCAGTGTATAGATCCTTGAGGCAGCGTGTGCTTTCCGAAATAGAACTGGTCTGGAATGAAAGAGTGAAGGCTGCTTCTCTAGATGTGGTTATTTCCTTCTTTCAAGCTCCTACTGTAAACTACATTTGATAAACATTTTCCTTCATCTTGATTAATTTATGTTGTTTTTTTTAAATTGGCTATTGAATTATTTGTCAAATTCTGGAGTTTGTTTTTTAAGTGAAAAGTTTCTGCTTTCCAAAAAACAAAATAAATTTCACAAGTCCAGTACATTATTAAAAATATGCTATGTTTCAAAGCTTGCCTGCTCTATTTGGCATCAGAAAAGAAAATTTAGGATCTTACTATTGATTAATAATGCTCTGCTATCCATAAAAAAAATACTTTCTTCTTGGCAGGTTTTCTAAAATTTGCTCTTCTTGATTGGCAGGCTTCTTGCTTAGTGGATGCTTTTGAAATTCAAGAGCAAGGATATATTTACATCTGATGAAGCAGAGATTTTTACAAAGGATAACTGTTATCAGTTATGATAGAGATCTTTTGTCACTTGTTTTGTTTGCAGGTGTCTTTTGTAACACTCCTTATAATCCCTTCAGGAAGAAATATTTTCTCCTTTCTAAAAACAGTATTAGCTGGATATAAAAGCTCTGATCCCAGCCATTATTGTTGATTCTTTGAGAGACATTTCCCAACATTCATTGTTTAAATGGTTGTCAGGAGGAATCAAGTGAAACTTAGTAAACAATGCAGTAACTGGTTCATCGTACTTTGTGTGTAGAAGCTTTTCTTGAGCGGATTTGCATTGAAGAAGTGGTTGTTTTTCAGAGTTATTGCTGGGATCATTGTGAAGCATTCCACTCTTTTACTGTATTGGCAAGTGAGTGTAGAATTTCAGCACAAATAAATACAATGTGATTGGACACTCAAAGTACAGGATGAGCCAATTTAAATACCGATAAATAAATAATTAAATGCCACCTACTGCTTTCAAGAATTTTATAATTATACAAAATACAGATTTTTAAGCAATGCTAAAAATTGGTAGTATTCTTTTTTGAGTATGTAATAAGATTTATACACTGCACTACATAATGAGCATTATTAGTCTAGACAGCTATACCAGATAAAAATTAATTATATGAACAGAAAGACTTTAATTTTTACATCTTCCGTTGAGTTAAAGAGAATACAGACTCTCTTCAAGACAGTGGATAGTCTCTGTACACTTTCTTGTTAAAGCAAGGATGAAAGGTATGTGGCAAGCACAAAAATGCATCATGAACCTTGTGTATTCTTTTGAAAATCTGATTAGATTTTTCAAAACCATTGCTTTGCAGTGTCTCCCAAAGTAGCAGCTTGCATTGCTTCTAAAGTTTTCTGCTATCTTTTAATTCTTTGGTTTGAAGTGCACCAAAATAAAACACCTGTCTTGAGAGATTGAGTGCAAGAGAAGCAGTCCTCATTAGAAGGCAGTAATTTTTTCTTCTTAAGAATTTTAACAGCATGTGAGACATCTCATGTTAGTGCAGCTGACTGTGTTTTGTGGAAATTACTGCTGTATCCACAAGGTTTATGAATTAAAAATAAGTCTCTTTTATGAGTACATGTTTATGGCTATGTTTGACTACATGGTTGGAACAGAACCCCTTGGGTAGATGTGAAATAGAAAAATTGAGAAGAAACCAAAGGTTAAGTTAGTTGTTACAGCTAAGATATCTTTAATGGTATGTTTAGAGTCCAGTTCAAAGCTCATTAAGTAAAAAAAAAGAAACTTTAAAATCTTCAGTCTAAGCCTGGGTCTTACCTTCTGTAATGAATTCTGGCTGACCATAAGGTTACATACTAGTTCTCCTAAAAAAGCAAAATAGAAAGCAATTTAATGTTCACTGTGATACTTACTATTTCTACCAAAGATGGCATTAAATTTGGTTGTAAAATCAGGTAGTGATCAATGCTGTAGGTTGATTAAGATAGTCGAAAAGCTGAATGAACTCGTTTGGTGAAGATGGTGGGGTTTTGGCTTTTTTTTTTTTTTTTGGTGAGTTTATATATTTTTAATTATTGTTAGCCTCCTTAGCCTCAGTCTGCATCTCTTTTTCTTAACTGGAATTACATGGTTTTGGCAGCTGTTCTCCAGCTAAGTTACAGTCTCCTCAGGTAGAGGACAACTTGTGTGAAGGCCATTGTAGTTCTTTAAAACTTTCTATGAGGGGTTTACTATATTTAGATATAAGTGTTCTGCCTTAACCTCTGTGGGAGTATGTGGACTTCTTCTGTCGATGTAGACTTCACTGGTAGGTGTGGGGTCTGTAGTTTAAAATCATAGGCTCACAGGATGCTTTGGCTTGGAAAGGACCTCAAAGACCATCTAGTTCCAAACCCTCTGCCAGGGACAGGGACACCTTTTACTACACCAGGCTGCTCAAAGCCTCATCCAGCCTGGCCTTGAACACTCCAAGAATGGGGCATCCACAGCTTCTCTGGGCAATGTTTAGCTCCATGCAGCACGCAAAAACCACGGTGCACTAATTGGGGAAAAGGCCAGCCAAGAAATAAAATTTTGAGGGAGCATTAGAAATTAGGAATTAAAATTAATGGGGGAGTATTAGGAATTAATAATCCAAAATATTTAATAGTGGTTTATGCACGTGTGCCCAGATATTCCTACGTGGCCAGTATTTTGGATGCTTTATTTTTGAGAGCTCAACAAAGACTGAATCATATTTTGACTCAAGATAGATCTGCAGAGGCTTAACATCTTTAAACTCTTATCTCAGACTTTGCCAGATGAGTACCCAAACTGATGAACTGCTGCTTGGAAATTATGTCTGTAAACTGATTGAGTACATAGGACGGTGAAACATATTTCAGACTTCCTTTTGGTTGTGTAAGTTATTCTGGTAAATTTTAAAGGGATGGTTTTCTCTGTAGTTTCTTGCCCTTGTAATTTTTCAGTGATCTTATAACTTGTTAACAGAGTTGTTTTTCTGCTTTAATTTCAAGTGAATCTGAGTAATTAATGTGATGGCCCGTTCATTTTGATTTCTTACCCTACGTTAGATTGAGGGGAGGGGTAAAAAAATCATGATCTGTTTTGTTTCTGGAGAACACTGTGAACATGTGAACTATCTGCAGCTGCCCTTGAAAAAGGGCAGTGATTTATTGAGGAAAACTGAATTGCAAAACCTTTTTCCTCCCCAAAATCAACAGCTTGACTGAGTTTAAATAACTGACTTTTCATATCCTTTCATCACACACAAAGACCTAATCCTGAGACTACTTGAGCCACCAATGTAGGCTGTGGCTGAGACCACCACTGAATGTGCCATTCCCTTCTCACTACACACAAAACACATTGACTGCAGCTTTATGAAGTGAAAATACTGAAGAAAAGGAAAATGTGAAGGAGGTGTCCACAGTCATTTCTTAAAAATAAAAAAAAGAGAAAGGGGAAAAAAGAAGCTGCTGCATCTGGATATTAGGAACAAAAAGTGCCTCAGACTGGAATAATGGCTTGGGTCACTTGCTTTCGTATGTGCACAAGAGTGGAACTGCCGTTCCTTGTTTCAGTACCACTGACCCCTGCATTTTATTGTGTGAGGATGTCAGGGAAAGTGTGTAGAAGGAATTCCAGGACCTTTTAGCTTAACAATGACGTTGTTATTTTGTGCTTTTTGTGAGAGGTGGGATTCCTGAGGAGTTTGTTGCATCGTTTTTTCCAGTTTAACAGAGTTTAGTCTATATGCATGTGTGTGTTTTAAGAGATATTTTTATTCATTAAAGAGTAATTCTTTCTGTGTGTGTTCAAAATATGATCCTAAGTGTGTTGTAAGAAAGTAAACAGTAGTGGGATCTGTGTTAAATGTCAACATACTCTGTTGAGCCTGGTACATCGTGCAGACCTGTGGCTTGGATACCTTTTAGCTTCTCTTCTGCTGAATCATGGTAGTTTTGCTGTGCTGAGGTTTAAATGAAAAATAAATAAAGAAATACAAACAGTTGCCTGGTAACACTTGACAACTGAAACCTTACAGGACTTTTTTCTTGCTGTACCTTCCCAAGATGCATATTACAGGGCATCTGGCTATTGCAGAATGAAAGACCAGTTAAAACCTAAAGAAAAATAATAGGGGTGTACAATATTTCATTGGCGACTTTTAAACTCTAATTTCAGAAAAGGTGAATATGATCATTGCAGTGAGATCCTAATGTTTGCTGTGGTCATGTAGTATTTGCATGTGCATTCAGTTTTAGTATATTTTTTTTAAATAAACCCCACTGTCTTGTTAAAAACAAACAAGCGAACAAATAAAAGGGGTGGGAGGTATTGGAGGAAGAGGAAGCGTGGGTTGCATTTGTGTCTCCAAGACCAACATGCAGAAGCTGTGAGTTTAGCACAGACACTTGTCTAAATAGCGCAGTTTTTTATTGACCTTTTCTTCCTCTGTCCTTGAATGTCTTGATTGTTACATCTCAGTAGCCAATTAGTCTTGTTGATGGTGACCAGCAGTGGGAGATAATCTGTGCCAAAGCTATTGTTGTTCTTTATTTTGTACCTGTCATCACATTCCTTTGAACAGAAGGGTGAGTATCTTGCATCATACAGGCTGCATATTTACTCAGATTGGTGGTGTGTGTACAGGATAAAATGTGTGAAGTCTGGAGTCACTGCTAATTGGTGAATTCCTGTTTTTATATAATCTTGGTTTTCCATGGAAGGTTAAGGGTCTGTTCTCACTATAATGACTATGTATCCCCAGCCTAAGCCTTTGCCTCACCCCCACCTTTTTTTTTTTTTTTTTTTTACTATTTATGTTCATTTTTAGAATTTTTATAAGAATAGTTATGCATGCAATTCTCCACACATTTGTGTCAAGGCTGCAGAGATCACTACTGTAACAAAACTAATTTGTGTATGAATATAATGTAACTGCTTTAATAATTTAGGGTGTTTCTCTACTTGATATTAATAAAGTTTGTAGATGCAAGTCTTTATCTAACATGGGAAAGAAGGTAAAATAATACTGAAAATATGGTGTCATTACCTTCTTGTTCTCTTGCCTCCTTTAATGCTTTTCTTGTTTTTCTTAACTCATTTCTTTTTAGTTTTTGCCCTTCTCCATTTATGTGGTAAAAGTAGGTCATAGTTTTGTACTGGGCTCCTTGTATTTTCTCATTGAAATGTGGAAAACAGGTGGTGTGAATATAGTGCTCTGAAAAATAAAGTTTTCAATTAGTGGAATTCTGTCTTTTTCCAGAGCATATGAGCATTGTGAGGTGCAGTTTTTATCCTAATTTCTGTAACATTTGAGCATATAGAAGTTTATTGGTAGTTGTTCTTGTAGTATTTTGAAAGCTGGAAACTGTAGATACAAAATTACAGTCAGGTTTAAATAATCCCTTCTCCGAATGGGCTTCTCTGTTTTGTTTATCAGATTACTTTCAATCTATTTTCAGATGATAGAAAGCAGGATAGTTGTAATGGAAGTCCAGTGATGTTCCCCCCTGTTCTATGTGGTCTGGAAATTTCCCCCACTTTGGTTAAGGTGGAATTTGTAAAAGTTCCAGAAAGAGATTCTATTTGTTTGGGGCTGTTCATATCTGTTGGAAGTTATTTTCTCACTTGCTTTTCTTTCGTGTGAAAGAAGGCAAAGAAATATTGTGTAAGAGTATTTATGTATGCCAGTGAAGTTATATTCTGAAGTTTTCTCCTTTTCTTTTTGGTCTTTCTTTGTGAATATACTACTGCTGTTTTTAGTGCCAGAGTGGGAATTTTTATTATTATTGTTTATAGGTATTTCCCTGACTTGGTAAGCATTATTGCAACCTGTCATATCTGTCTCAGACTGATGATTAGTTTTAAGACTTCTGAAAATCATTAACATTTCTAACATTTTACAGTAGCTAGAAATACTTTAATTCTGCTGTCAGTCAGAGAGTGTAACAATCCTATTCCAAATGGTGATAAGGACAAATCTTCTAGATTGCCTTAAACTACTGATACACTATAGATAGGACAATGTCTGCTTACAAACAAATTAGGATTTCGCTGTTCGGCAAAAGGATTGGAGATTTCACTTTTGATTCAAGAAGGAATGAGAAACTTGGAGGTAATTTGAATTACTAAGCCATGTAGCTGATGTGTGTGTGTGTGTGTGTTAAATCATTATGTGTATTTATGCCCAAAATAAACATGTGGGACAAGGAATTATCCTTAGCAAAAATAAAGACTTCATCTCACAGAAATGTTCTGCCGTGGTTATGTGTGCATCTACACAATGTAGGAACTTTTTTCTTGCTGAAGCTGATACTGTGGCTACTTGGTGAACTCTGATTTGAAAATTCCAGATGAGTTTGTCAAAAGGTAGAGGAGACTGCAGTGTGGGCAGTTCTGTACGAGAAAAGATGGGAGTTCAGGTGGTAATTGAATGTCATATGTCTTTCTGTTACATCATACATTACAAGACATTTTTGTATTATTTAAAAAAATTGATTCATCTGGATTGTACTTCTGAAATACAAAAATCTGTGTATTTAGAAAGGCCCTCTTTCAAGCACTTAATAGTATCTATTCCTGCACAGTGGAAGAACAGGATGCTGAGTGATTTAATTTTCTTCCACAGCCACATCCCTAAATAATTTTTTAATGGTTTTTGAAATCAATCTAATGTTTCAATAAGCAGAACTATCTTACTATAAATGTCACTTTTATGCTAAAATAATGGGTTTAGGTCTTGTAAAACTGCTGGGTTTGGTGCTTGATTCAATTGTCCATCCTTTTGTCAAACACAACATAACACTTAGAAAAATAATTTTTTCAATCTTCTAATTTATAGAAAGTTTGGATTTTGGAATCAGACCTGGTATCACTTAGTTACTTTAGTAAGTGTGCCTTTATTGGTGGTTTGTGATAAATTAAACTTCTGAAAAGTCTTCCTGTCGGTTTGCTACATATTTGTAACACATAAAGAATGAGCACACACTTATGACAGTAAATAATGTTTATTCTCTGCCAAGGAATTTTCTCTTTACTCACTGGGTTCTGGACATGCACAGAACAGCTGAACTGGATGAAACCTGCTGGTGCTGATTAGTTTAATTATGCTGAAAGATCAGACCACTATTGAACTTTTTGGAGCTGAGTGTTCACTAGACATCATGTAGTACTGAAAAATTATGAGTCAGGAGTTTATTTTGAATAGGAAAGTAGTGTTTTATAGCCATGTCAAACTATCAAAGCTCTGAGGAAGTTAAAGAAAGAAACATCAGGGTAAGGGTAGAAAGCATTTTTTGCCTATCTGCTGTGAAGGAGTGTGACCTGAAGGAAACAGAAGGTAGTTTTTATTTCTTAGGATAGCTAATGCTGTGGTCCTTAATATTTTTCATAGTTTTCATTTAACTGGGGCAGAGAGGCTGTTGTGGTGTTTACAGAAATACGAGTAGTTCTTCATTCCACCTAAAAATCAATACATGAATAGTGTATTTCTAAATAGCAAGAACAACAATAAAATTCTTAAAAGCTTTGTAGTTGCTGTAAGGCTGAAGAGCTGTGTTACTGAGGAATTGATACTCAAATCTTTAACAGAAGAGCCCACAGTTTGAATGTAGCACAATGCTTTTAAAGTTCTTGAAAGACCCAGAATTGACTTCTGGTGAAAGTTAGACTTGGCTGAGCAGAAAAGGTCATGCAGTTGAAAATGAGGTATTCTTGAGGAGGGTGCACAGCTGCTCTGGCATTATGGCCATGAAGGACAAGAGACCTGAGGCAGGAAAGTACAGGGCTCAGGGACAGAGTTTGCGAAACTGTGACATGTGGGTCGGCAGTGTTTGTGGTAAGCACAGTTTTGCTAAACATTTTAAAGAACTGCAAAAAAAATTAATAAAATGTGCACAGCACGTGTGAAAAAGTGATAACATCATGATTAGCTCAGAGGAATTCCTCACAGGAGAGTGGACAGTATTTCAGCAAGTAAATTAATGGACTAGACCATAAGAACATGAATGAATGCCATTGATGGTCTGTCTAGGTCAGTGGTTTTTCTCCAGCAGTGCAATAAAAGATGCTGTTTGTGGAGGGTATGAGCTACTTTCTGTGATACTTCCCCTGTTTAGTACCCCAGCACTCACAGTTTTGTACTGGAGGTGTCAAAAGGTCTAACTTTTCCCAGCCTTACTCTTCCCAGTCCTTTTACTGTCCATTTTTTGCATTATTTTGTATTGGCCTGTAAGACCTGCCTCCTGCATCCTAATCGCCTGAAAAGAGTTCGGGGTTTTTTGTTCCCATTCTGTGTATATGTTCTCCATAATTATCACAGAAATAATATCAGCTTTCAAAAAGGGTTTTTAGGTGGGATAAAATGGAAACAAAGATCAGTGAATCAGCCTCTGATGATAAAATGATAAACATGTGAATAAAGAATACAATGAGAAATACACTACTTGCAACACTACTAAAGAGTAAAATACCCACTGTTGAATCAACTGTTTTGGTTTCACAGAACCAAACTGTGTGCACAACTGTGCTCAGTTGGGCTGTCTTGGGCTTGTATAGCTGGGGAAACATCATAGAAGTGCCTTCTAAGAGGTAGGAGGAGCAAAAATTGTCAAGCCATTCTTTATTTTCCTTTAAAAATATCAGTTACTCAACAGCAAGGACTGATAGAGGAGATACAAAAATGCATTTTTCTGGGAATCTTGGAGCAAGTGTCACAGACAACAAAGCAACCACACTTGGCAATGGTGGTGGATATTGGACCCACAGCCCCTCTAAATTAATATGATGGAAAAGGGGTGCTTTCTGCTACCTGAGGAGTAACTCTGGGAGTGTTAGGTGATGCCAGACATTTTTCTGTAGTGTTTCAGGCAGGTTCTGACAAGAGCTGTTAGGAAAGCAAAGCGTGTGTGTGTGTGTCTGTGCATATTCTACACTTGCTGATTAATGCTGTTTTCCTCAAGCTACCATGGAAGTTGTGCTGGACATCAGAGGTGTTTTACAAGATAAAACATATTTTTCATGGTACAAAGACCACTGTAGTTTATGTGAACAGTTCTTGTGTGTGCACCTCTTTTTCCTTGGGAAAAGAACAATATAAGGATATAGCCAAGGTCTGTTCACAGGAGAAGCGACAAACAACAAAACACATTGTTGTTGAACAGCAAAAACATATTAGCTGTTTATATTATTCATACAGGGAGATCACAGTAAAGTTAAAAACGAACTCCTGTGATGTCAGGAAGAAGACTTCTCACTTTTCTGTAGATCCTCATTGCAAATTTGTGACTTGCTGCCCAAATCACTGAGAGCACTTCTGTGCAGATGTGCTTAGGGGGCACAAGATGCAATAAACAAGGACCACTTCAGAAAACCAAAGATCCTGCTCAAGGTTTTACTGCTTATTAATACAAGGATATATTGTCCACAGCCATTTACAAGATTGGCTATTGGCACTGTCCTTTTGTGTATGACAATATTGGTTTCCATGTGCAGTGGGTAAGAGCAGGAGCTGCATGCCTAAGTAGAGCAGTAGCTTTGGCTCTGATAAAAGCTTGTTTTTCCGTGGAAAACCTGTGTTAGTGGGAATAACTTACTACCATGGCTGAAGAGCCCTGGCAAAAAGCTTCTTACATGAGTGAAGATAGTTTATTATTAGAAAGAAGATAACCTCTGTATGTTGTAGGAATGTAGTGCAGAGTTTTAAGGGATGAGTATTTCAAGTGTTTGTAAGAATCACCAAGTCCAGAGCTTGGTTATGTGTCTGTTTCTAAAGCATCATATCTGGAAGTCTCAGACCCAGACTGTGATTTTTGAAAATTGCTGTTACAGTCAAGTTCTGCATGAGACAGTTAAGCCTCCTGGCCCAGGGTGTCCAGAGAATCTATTTCTATCCCTTCTTGCAGGGTAAGAGATTACTGATAGGTAAGAGATTACTGATGATAGAATGCTGTTTGAATATGAGAGTGGTGGCAGTGCCAATGTATTAAAGAAAACACCCTTTTTATTATAAGGTCACTTGTTAAAGAACAATGGCACACAGTTCACCGTGGCGTCAAACAAACATTAAGGCTTCTCACTTAATGACAAAATGCATGCCAAGTTAAATGAGTGAGCATGTTGGTGGCACAGAAAACATTTGCCCTGAGGATCTCAGTATACACTTGTTCACTTGGAAAAACAGCGATCCAGAAGGACTGTCTTGTAGAGACGAGAACAAATAGGAGGTGCTAGCATTAAGGATGTGATTGGAAATTTTGAATACATTTCTGTGGTGTATCTGGCAGATGTGTTCAGCCCATTTGCAGTGACATATTGATTTAGTTAGGTAACCCCTCGTCCACTAATTGCAAATATCAGAATTCAGAGGAGAAGGATCCTGCATCTCACAGGAGATAAGAAGAACTTGCTCTTTTTGAAGCTTTTAGAGCTGGCAGTTTTTAGTTCTTACTTTCTTCATTCAGTTTATCTGAAATGATAATTTTCATTTCTCCTCCAGTTGTGTCGTTTTTTTCCCCCTTTCAATGCATTGGTTGTCGTGGTCTTCAAATTCCAAATTTTCTTGTGGATGCACATTTTCCTAAAGTTGAAGTAACACTGATTGAGAGCTGTCATTCCTGTCAAAGATTGCTGTCCCTGGTTGCTTCAGAAAAGGACATTGTTAAGAGATGCTGTTTAATGTGTCCCATATGCTCTCCTGTACTCATAAATCTTCATTGCATTTTTGCTGAAGACAAATGTGTTCTTGACAGCTTGATGCAAGCAATAGTATAAACAACAATATATACTTATTTTTAACCTGTTCCAAAAGAAAACCCATAAATTTTATTTTAAAGGTAGTTTGAAGAAAAGACTGCTCACCTCAGCTGCTTTAAGTGAATAAAATGAAGTAGAATTGTTTAGGTGCTAGTTTCTCTTTGGATGTTTCCTGTGGCTTTTTGTAATAAAGGGGAAAAATGCAGAAAATCTACACTGTGGTTCTGGGTGGGGCTGGCCCAAGTAAAGTGTTTATCACTCTGATCTTATTGCAATGTCATCTTCCCAGGGAAACTTGTCTTCTGGTGTCCCAGTGTAACCAGCCACCTGTGCAGTTGTTCTTTAACAGAGATGCAGGTCAGTCAGTCCAGACAGTCTGGTTCAAAAAAGTCTGTTTGAAGAAAAAAAAAAAAAGCATTCAAAGATAATGTCAGAATTGGATTAAGGATTGATTGTTCATGCAGTTATTTGGCAGAGTTAACAAGGAAATAATTTCAGTCAGGGGTAGAGGAGAAGGAGGAGGAAGGGTGATGCCAAGCAAGTATTAACAGAATGGGGGTTTGTAGTTTTTTGACCTGGCTTTACTTCAGACAGCACTACCTGACTGAGAGTACCCAAAGTTAATGCAGTGAAGGTTCAAACTGAAATCAAGGACATGTGCCTTTGCTGTTATTAAATTAGCATGGCTTTGTGGCAGTTCCATGGGCTAATGTAATCCTTGTGAGTGTGTATTGGGGCCTAGGAAGTAGCATTTAGGAATTGGGGCTGAGTAGGTGTACTTGGCTTCTGCTTAGGTATTGGTAAAACCAATCCTGGAATGCTGCAGTTCTTGCATGAGATTTGACTGTAGATTCAGTCATCAAAATATAGGCTTGATGGGCTTTAGATGTTTACTTTGTTGTAGTCAGAGGGTGTCAAGTAAATACAGTTAGTGGATTGTACCAAAATATTCAACCAGAGGGACGTCAGATATGCACTTAAAGTTTGGATGAAGTTACCATCCTTGGACATGTTTAAAAGATGCATATACCATCCTTAAGGACATGGTGTAGTGGTAGACTTGGCAGTGCTGCAGACTCTATTATCTTAGTGTCTTTTCCAATCTAAACAATTTTACTATTCTATTCATCACTTTTTAAGCTTCTAAATTAGGACAGGAGTTTTACTATGTAGACCACATCTAGACTCCCACAGTGAGGTCTCCAAGTCTCAAATCCCATCCCCTGTGCTCCTCTCATTGATTAGAGATCCTACCAGGTCAACAACTGTAAGTCCAGGATGGTGTGGTTCCTATGGTAGTAGGTCCTATACCATGTTTTTCTGTTCTGTGGTTGTGGTACAGAAATACCTGTTAGTCCTAGATCTGTTTGAGACAGACCTGTTTGAGATAGAAACTCCAGAATACCGCTCTCCACACCTGTAAGAATAATGGAGAAGTAGGTCATCAGATGATAAAGGGAGAGCATGTTTGACAAGCGAACGTGCTGGTCAGAGCATTCATTTCCCCAGAGGGTTATAGTTGGGTATGCCTGCTGCAGTAAAAGAGGAGATTTTTAAGGGAAAAAAAGCCACAGTAAATGGAGTGAGTGACCAGATCATGGGGGAATCTCTCAGGACTCTTGTAAGCAAGAGGGTAACTCCCAACAGAAACAACGTGCTTTTCTGTACTCTAGGGATAGACTGTGTACCGGATGTGTGTGGGAGATTCATCTTTCTCCAGGGAAATTGAAGTTTGAAGGTGGACATTGGACACTATGGCTCCATTTGGAAGCAATGGTCTTTTCCTGAAACTATCCAGGTCTTTTTGATCTTGTCTCTTTGGTCATCTGTTGTCTTTTGTGCAAGGTGGCCTTGTTTGAAATACTGTGCAGATAGCTGTAAAATATAATTCATCAGCTCCTGTGTTTTTGTTTTAGTTGCTTTTCTTTTTTTTTTTCAGTTTGTTTGCTGCTTTCTACACAGTCATTACATATTGAATGCTAAAATTAAGAAATACATTAGAAGGTGATGGTTTTGTAGACCATATTTCTTCTATGTAGGAAAATCTTGGACTTTTGATACAACTTTCCATTGTAAGCTGATTCTGGCATGGGAAGTCTAGACACCCAGTCCTGAGCATTTCTTGCTGTTTGTCTCCAGAGAGGAGAGACACCAGACACTCGTGTTACCACTGTTGCCAGCCTGTTGATTACCTTGCGTCCTGCAGCTTGCACGCAGTGAACTTGGTAGAAGTTGGGGCAGTCTCCAGCTGCAAAAGTTGGTTGTCTCTTGTGAAATTCAGGAGCTAGAACCTTTGCCTTACCTCACACAGTGACTACATGATTACAGTCTGCAAATGGTTGTGTCTGGCTTTCAGACTACTTCATTAAGAGTTAATTTATATGCAAGTTTGGTTTTCAAAAAAGACAACACACATGACTGATCCACCCTATCATAAATTTTTATAATGATAAGGTGGTGCAGGCTCATCTAAAATTCCTTCCAAAGGCGGTGTCAGATTTTTACTTTAGTCATCCTAACCATCTTTTCCTTCCCTGTATTTCTGCCATAGCAAGGCTTTGTTTACATGAGCTGGATCTTAATAGTTTTACTCCCACTCCCACCCCCACTGGCACTTTGCAACATATTGTAGATTATCATCTCTAAAACTTTAGTTTGGCTTCTTTATTTTTTATTCAGGAGTATTTGTTTTCCTCAGAATTCTTTTCCTTGAAACAGCTCTCCGCAACATTTGACTTTGGATTTGCGGTTGATGTTGTGAGGAGACTGTACTTCAGAAACAACTTTTTTGTGACTGTCTAGGAAGTGACAGAGGGAGAAGGCAGCAGGTGCATAAAGCACATTCAGGAGTGAGTTTGGAACAGGAAGGAAGGAATGGACTTCAGTCTCTGCTGGTAAGGATGGAGGTGTGGGAACCTCTAGAAACTATCCAGCATGTGGATGGCTGGCAGGCTTGGCAGAGATAAATGAGCATTACTGAGGAAAGTAGAGGTCTAGACAGGAGAACATTTGTAGGAGGTCAGGAATCTTTATGTCCTTTCTCCTCATCCAGTGATAAAAAGGAAATACGTTTACAGGTTTCTAAAGAATGCCAGAGAAGCAGAAGGTAGAGAAGGGCTGAGGGCAGTGAGTGAGGATCCCAGAGTGATTTGTTTTGCTTTGTGCTGACACAGCCATGTGCATAATTGATCCAGGTGAAACGCTGTGCACCATTGCCACCTTACCTCCTTCTGATGAAATCTAGGTAAAATGTTTGTGATCTGCTGTGTGTTTCTAGAAGGTCAAACAACATGGTGCTATCAACACCTTAACCCACAGATGAGCAGTGTAGTGGTAATGCAACTTCCTCCAGAGCTCCTTTCCCTTATAGCAATTTTTCTTAATAGAGTTGTGAGACCCTAAAATGTGCTTTCAGGATCTATGAGATGGGGGGCTATTATACTGATAAATCTTCTTTCATGAGCTAAGACCTTTAAGCCTAGAGCTGACTCATGCAGTCTTAATATGTAAGGTGTGTGGGTTTGCTCTTTGGTAAGGTCAAATTAGGGTAAAGTCAGAGAAGCCTGAAGGAAAAAAAAGAAAATTTAGGGGTAAAGGTTGTACTTGGTTTCGGCCTTAGTGTGCTATCAGAAGTGCAGCAGGAAATGCAATGTTTCATAGACATTTCCACTGAAAATGTTTGAAAACCCTGGTAGCTCTCTGTTGAAGTTAAAGGGACTGAAGCATTTTTGCTGCAAGACATGCATTTGTGGCACCCAGTGGTCACTAATGCATTTTTGGAATGTAAAAGTCAGGCAGCCACAAAATTTAGCTGGAACCCATTTCTGGATTGTGTGGGGTGATGAAGAAGTTGGTTGCTGTACAGTCCATTAAATGAAAAATCTTTAGAAAATATTGTCATTTCCAAGGAATATGGTAATGAGAATAATACAGTAATTTAATCTTGAGCTAGGATTTCAGTTAGCTGGTTTTGGTACTATACGGATTTATTTTTGTATGGGTTGGGGTTTTTTCCCCCCTTTTAGGGAACAAATGGACACATCCTCATTATAGTATACCAGGTCTCCAACCATACATTCATGCATGCACAGCTGAAAGAAGTTTGTGTGCAGATGATGTACTTGACTGTATTCAAACTGAAAGTTTGATGAAAGATGCAAAAAGGTCTGAAGAAAATGGAGTATTTAATTCAGAAAGTTGGGCCAGGATCCTCTGTCCTAGGCAACAGAGTTTCCCTCATTATATCTAGTTTTCTAAGAGTAAAGTCAGGTTTACGTCACCTGTTACATGACACTCTAGTAAAGCTGGTGAAACAAGCCTTTTATGACACTTTTTGTGGCGTGTAACATTTTCTTCTTATTTGTAGCATTTCACAATGCAATCCTTTGAGAAGAGAAAGCCCACTTTCTCCTCTCCTGGGTTCTTTCTAAATGGGATGATGCCATGTTTAGGAAAACATTGCAAGCCTGTGTTGAAAGTCTCTCTTCCAAGTGTCAAGTATTTCAACTCAAGTTGAAATCCAGTTTTTCACCAGTTTCTTCTTAGCAGGAATGCAAAAACATATTCCTGATTCACCAGATAACTAGGGTCCATTAAAGATTAGTTGTCCATTACATTGATCATTTATTACTTCATTGCAGCAGTCACAAAATAGTCTACAAAGAAATACACTAATTTTCAGTCAACCAGCTTTGTAAAGACATATTTTAAAGAACAAGTAATGTGGAGGGAAACCATAAATTACAAAAATAGTCAATTTAGGTATTACTCTAAGTTTTCCAAGTTGCTTAAAAATAGATGTTACTCAAATGTTATGCAACGCATCTGCTCTTAAATGTGGTAGTTATGTTTAAATATTTAAGTGTTTCAATAGTGTTAAATAGTTTTATACTTGTTTTAAATTAAATTCTTCTGGCGAAGAGTTTTTTATTTTGTTTCTGTTGTGCTCCAGACTCTCCTACAGATTTTTGGTGTGGTGGCTGTGGCTGTGGCAGTGATTCCTTGGATACTCATCCCCTTAATTCCACTATTTATTATTTTCATTTTTCTTCGACGATATTTCTTAGACACTTCAAGAGATATTAAACGTCTAGAATCCACAAGTATGTAGTTTGGCGGGACTTAATGTTAGTTTGAACCCTACTTATTATTATGTGAAATGGTAGTATTTTATAGACAGTCCATCAAAGGTTTTTTTTTTTTCTTTTGCTATGCAAATAGCTTCCTTATTGCCTTGGTTCTCAACTAGTGAATTACATGCTTAACTCCTGTTTTGCATAATGATAAACCTAGGGTATGTCAGTTAACTATCTGTAAATAAAGCTAGTTACGAACATGCTAAGCTGCTGGTCTTTGGGACCTTGCATGCATATACTAATGGTATTTCTGACCTTATCTGACTCCTGTGCCTGACTTTAGCTTGACTATGATATGGAATATTAAGCATTATGCATAACAAACATGGATGCCTAATGTCATTAATAAAGCTCAAAGAATTACTTCAGTGACAGCCATTGTTAGAAATGTAAGACATTTTTGTATAAATTAATCTGCCTGGCTGTCTGACTGATTCTAGTAAGAGAACATTAGTTAAAGATACTGCATATTTATTCTAAAAAGATGCAGTGGAGTAGTTTGTATGGTTAAATATAAAGTGGTAGGATTAAAGATTAGTGTGGTACAAAAAGAATTAAATGTTGTCCTTCAGCTATTGTTAAGTTAACTCTCATTTCCCTTTGTAGCTCGAAGTCCAGTGTTCTCCCACTTGTCATCATCCCTCCAGGGTCTTTGGACTATTCGGGCTTTGAAAGCAGAGGAAAGATTTCAAAAATTATTTGATGCACACCAAGACCTCCACTCAGGTTTGTGATGAATTGATGTGAAAAATCAAATACTTTGCACTGTAGGAGGGAAATATCTTATGCCCTCAGCGACATGTATATAATGTGCATTAAAATCAGTAGGAGCTGTGCATTTGTCTCTTTAGGGTAAAATTCCTGTATTAGAACAAAAACATTATCTCTCTAGATTTAGAGAGTTTACTTTGGGCGGTAATATAATTTAGAATACCCATGCATATGTTTTAACAATGTATAAGATAAACATTTGAAAGTATGCCTGATAAGAATACTTTTAGAATAATTTTTAACATTTTCCTGGATTCCATCTTTAAGAAAAGGAAAGGTGGGGGGAGGGCAGAGAGAGATGTGGAGGAAACAAGCTATATTATGAAAGATTTGATACTAAGTAGTGTGCTAGGAATGGGCAGATATTATTAGTATAAATAATCTTGAAAAAGTTTCATAAATCTAGCTTATTTTTCACTTTGAGCAGCTTTCAGGGCTTAAATCTAAAATACGGAATTATGGAACATAATTGGAAGGTTTGAAATATTGGTATTCTGCAAGCATAAGTAATATAATTCAGGTTTGCACTGTGATTCTTTGTTATTTAAATGTTCTCTATTACAATGTTCTTCAAGATATAGCAGAATGCAAGTTTTCGGTTCTGTGTTTGTTAGGTAAGATTGTGAATTTCATCTGTTGTAAGACATACAAATATATTTGATGGCTGTTTTGTAATTTGTAGATTTACATGAATTCAGACAAGACCAGCTGAGCCTTTTTGAAGTATAGTTTGTCACAAGTTGTAGCATCATACACCCTGACCATGTTGAGCTCAGTGACTTGTGACTGGTGTCGTATATCTTCCAGGGAGGCACCTCTAGCTTTGACTTTCCCATTTCTTAATATTTTATAGTTGCTAGTTCTCTGCCCAAATCAACATTACAGTACCTGATAGCGAGGGAAGACAAAGTTGTGGTTTAGTTTTATATTAAAAGACATCTTTAGGCAATAAGCTCTGTATAGAAGTTTCACTAGACCAAGAGGACCTTGACATTTAAGAGAATATTTTTCTGTATTTTAAAGTCAGATCCAGGGAACATAAAAACACTTTCGTTTTTCAGTCAGTCTGTGCATCTCCCTAACAAAACTGTCAATAATCCCCCTCCTGGGCAGATAATAAACCTGCTTTTGAGGTCAAGCCTTAGTGCTTGCAGTCACACTCTTCTGTATACCTACACACTTTGTCTTGGTGTCTTTCCCACCCAAGCCTTTGGGGTACACCAGCTGGTTTAAAGTGTGTTTTGGTTTTGGTCCTCACTGGGAATGTGTGCGTGGACAGCAAAGGAGGCCAACTCCATCTGGGCTGTATTAACAGGAGAATAGCCAGGGGAAGGAGGGAAGTGATTGTCCCTCTCCACACTTGTCAGCCCGCACTGGGACTACTGCATCCTGTTGTGGACCCCGAGATCTGGGAAACATTCTGACAAACTGGAGTGAGCTCCCTGGAGAGGATGGTAAGATAGTTAGGGTATTAACAAGAGATATTTCCTTGGAGGTAACTGGGTTTGTTCAGTCCACAGAATACAGAGGATTTAATAGCTGCCTTCTGCTGCCTGCAAGGATGTTGCCATAAATACAGGTTCCTCACCATGGTACATAGTGGTAGGAGCAACAACATGGCTGTAAGCTGTAACAAGAGATGTTTAACCTGAATTCAAGGAAAAACTATTTCACTGTGAGCACAGTCAAGCAGAGGCAAAGATTGCCCAGAGGGGCAGGCTTCAACTGTGTCAATTTTCAAGGCTCAGACTGCATAAAGCAAGGAGCAACGTGGTCTGACCGCTGACCTGACTCTGCTTTAGCAGGAGACTGAACTAGAGATTTCCTGAAGTTGTTTTCACTCTGAGTAGTTCTTTGATAGTAAATGTGAGAAAGCAGTAGCTGACGTAAGAGAGCACCTTTCATACCAGCTCACAAAGCTGGAGTCCTGGGTTTTAAAGGCTCCTAAAGAGTTTTAAATTCTTTTCTGCATTGCAGAAGGCTCTCCCAACTAGCTATGGTTTTGTTTAGCACTATTGGCTCTCTATTTAGGCCTGAGCCTAGGACTCAGGACTCTCGATTTGAACCCCTTTGAGGGATGCCTATGAATGGAATATTAAACAAATTTTAAATCAGAAACATCTAAAAGGCAGGCTGACATTTGACTAAACCCAAGTTTCTTTCCTGCCAGTGCCCATCTCTATAAGCAAGCCCGTGAGTCGTCAGACCATGATGCGTCTTTATCAGTTCCTGTGACAGTCCGATCCCTTTCTTTATGCACAGTGAGACCTGTTGCATTGGGAGGTTGCAAAATGACCCATCTCAAGCTGGCAGTTTAATGCACCTCCCTGGACAATTACGATCAGTGGAACAAAAGTTCCATAATCTGGCTATCCAAGATGATCAGACTAATAACCATACTTACCTGCTCTCTGTCTTACAAAAGGGAGAGTTTTTTTAGTCTGAATTTTTCCCAGCACTGGGCTAAGGAACACTGAACAGTTGAAACTGCAGTGATCTTTAGCAGGGAGTTATGGCAAGCAAGGCAGAAGGGGTTGGAATGGTAACCTTTTGCTGTGACTTGGTAGTAGCTGGAACAATTCCTCTGAGTGCAGCCTAAACAATAAATAATGCCACGCTTTATTATGGACACTTTGCTTCTGATTTTGGCCCTGAATTCAAGCACTTTGCCTTCTGTATTGCAGTGCCTTTTTGTGCTGTATCTAGCCATATCTACCTGGCATGGAACTTAGCACCAAATTGCTATTTGAGTGCAGAGTGGAGATGTCCACCTGTGAGCTTCCCCAAAAGTAAAAATACACATCTAATCATCTGAATTGCTCTGTATAGCTGCAGTGGCTGTATTGAGTAGCTCCTACAGGAGCTTAACCAGCTGTAGCTGCCTTCTAAAAACATGTCTCTGACAGTTGTGTTGTGATACGTTCTAGCTAAAATCCTGTAGACTCTAGTTCAGCTACAGTAAATGCAGTTGTACTTTTGCTTTTTGTATAAGACTCTTGAGTCCACTAGAGTTGAGAAGAGGCTTCCATTTTGAATAAGTGGACCATGCTTCCAGACTTCACTGTTTTTCTTTCTCTTCTTATTGTGGTTGCTACTGGTGTGAAAGCTAAATTAGACAATTTCAGGAGAACTGGTCAGTATCCTGATCATCATCAGTCCATGCAGACATGCACTTGAAGATGGCAATGTTGTTTTTTTTTGACAACTTGTATTATTAACATTAATTAATTTAGTAGTAATTATACAACTTTGTTTTCTAATAATCCACTGGTTTTGTGTCTTTATAAAATACATTTTAGAGGCCTGGTTCCTCTTCTTGACAACCTCAAGGTGGTTTGCTGTGCGTCTGGATGCCATCTGTGCCATTTTTGTTATAGTGGTTGCCTTTGGTTCCCTGCTTCTCGCCAAGAGTAAGTACAGATGTTAGAAAAAGTTCACCCAGTAATTACCATGTGTAGTAATGCCTAATTCTTTTTCATATGTTGCTGTTTCTAGTTGTTTAAAGGCTGTAATTAAGTTAAATGTTTCTTTCTAGATCATGATCTCTTCCTTAGTCTATGGCATTGGGGCTGGATCGGCTTTCCTGCAAATACTGGAGGCAGTTCAGACATCTTCCGGGCTGAGGCATACATCTGTCATCATCCCCAAGTGTGCAAACAAACGTGCACTTCTGTAGTCTTCACTTTTGAGATTCTGGCTTTCAGAGCAGTAACAAGAAATAAATCTTACTCTGTTTCCTTGCCTTTGTCTTTCTCTTTTGGGCCTACAGGGCTTTGCTTTTCATACTGAAACACCCACGGAGCTGCCTCTTAACAATGTTTTTCCTTTGCACATGGCACAGTAGGTCAAACGGCAAGCTAAACTTCCTAGGGATACTCTTCTCATATCTTGGATCAGTGGGATAGTCCAGTTCCAGAAAGAAAATTGCCTTATAATAATACATTTTATGTTCACTGTCACTCATGAACTGTCATTAGTGTATGCATCATCCAGGATGTAATTGGGTTAGATGTACTCGAATGAGATAGTCATCTAAAACATGAAGGAAGATGTAATTATCTTGGACATGAAAATTAGTGCTAATTTGCTGGTTTTGTTTCTTTTCTTTTTTCTTTGGATAAGTTTTGTATGTGCACGTGTGTTTTAAAATTTGAATGCTCGATGCTGCACAAGTCTCCAAATTTTGAGCTAGGTTTGATGTTAGTAGAATGCAAAAAGACAAGTCAAAACAACGGTCCTGAATCTTTCCTTGCCTCTGGATAAAGAATAGTTCTCTTGAAGTCAATAGAACTATATTAGGATAAAGTTCCAATAAGTCAGAGGACATGCTTAATATTGGGGCAGACAGAATACATTTATTTTGTGAAAGTAGACCCACTGAACACAGAGAAGAAATATTCTGTCCTGTTACTTTATCTGACTGCTTATAGGAGTACAAAGTTGATGTAAATGTTCATAATTAATTTTGAAATTATTTTATGCAAAATTTTTCCTTAGGTTTAGGGCCTTATCAAATTTCTGTAGAAAAATAGGGAGGAGTTAACTAATGCTCAGCCAGACAGGGATGACCCTAACAATCCATGTAAGTATGATCTTGAGACTGAACCTCAGTTTTTAGGTAAACACCAGGCCAAGGAGAATTTGGATTATCTTGTTAAAATGTTTCCAGAATGTACCCCAAAAATGCAGCGAGTAGCTAGCTGTTCTGCCTGGAGCTGCTCATTGCACAGATAGCAAGTAGCACATAACCAAATAAAATCCTGGCTGTGATGCTTCCATCATGTATGTAACCTCATGAAAGAGAGCTTAACTGAGATTTTGCCTAATTACAATTTACCTATTTGAGTGTCATTTTCCTTTCTTCTGCAGCTCTGAGTGCGGGGCAAGTTGGTTTGGCACTCTCCTATGCAATCACCCTCATGGGATCATTCCAGTGGGGTGTTAGACAAAGTGCTGAAGTTGAAAATCTGGTAATGTTTATTTCTTCCTTTTCCCCTCTTGGTTCCTTTCATGCTTGTGACATGAAGCCTTAAGGATGATACTCTTCTTAATTAACTTAGGATATTAATACCTTAGCAAGGAATTAAGGCACCACTCTGCTGTCATAAAGAAGAATAACTTCTTTTAGGTTATAATTTGTCTGACTGGTTTTGAATGTTTGTTGAGGTGAACTGTGTCCAGGGATTGTCCTCCGGACAGGGACTGTCCAGTTGCAGTGTAGACGATTGTATTGCAACTTATTAAAGTTAAAATTAATCCCTTTCTATAAGGAAGATTTTAAATTACGTTTTTCTATTTGGTATTTATAATGTATTGTTATTTATTATTGCATTTAAAAAATATTTATATCCCTCAAGGCATTTTTGAGTCCTGTTATTCCACTGCAAAGGCTTATAATTTTTTAATTCATTCTAATGTAACACAAATGTGAAAGTATTTGTTTATATTCAGCTGAGAAGGTTGTGTTTTTTCCAAAATATATAATATAGAACATCTTTGACCGATTCATAATATTTACTAGCATGTTCTAATTTGCCTGTCTACTTTCTTAAGATGATACATAAGAAAATCAGATTGTAAAAAAAGTGCTAAACATAAAAATGGGATTTTTTTTTTGTTGTGTTGACAAGTGAAGTTACCTAAAATTACAGTTTGCTGTATGTAGTCCAGGAGATGTGTAGTCTTTTTGTAGAAGTTACAAAGCCAAGCTTAATTAATAATAATGAAAATAACGAAGGTAGAATTTATTTTTTTTTTGCTGTCAAATTGCTTTTTCAGTGCATTTTTCACACACCAGTAGAGTGGTGGTGACAGATTTTTTTTAGAAATGGGAAGAAAGCTTTCAGGTTTTTTCATGCCATTTGGGACATTTTGGAGGTGCCTGTGGGAGTGTCACATGTACTGAGTTGCTTTCTTGGAGACTGTGACTCAGAAATACATTGAAAGTCCATTCACTAATCTGGCTTTGGTATGAAATGCTGATCATTTTATGGAGCTATGATTAGCATCAACTTCTTTGATAGGTGGACATCTACCAAAAATCCCTTGTTATTAAAGGGTGACTACACCTGGGGAAGGCAAGAGCATTTCATCTCCATTCTGTTGCTACCTGGTTAAGGGAAGTGACTGTCACACTCTGCTTAGTGGTGGTGCACCCTTGTTTTCAGTCCTGTGTGCAGTTTTGGGCAGCACAATATAAAATAAAGCTGTTGGAGAGCATCCAAAGGAGGGTTGTGAGGATGATGAAGCATGTGGAGGGAAAGCCTTATGAGGAGTGGCTGAGGTCACTTGGGATAAGAGGAGACTGAAGGGAGACCCTGTTGTGGTCTACAACTTCCTTGTGAAGGGAAGGAGAGGGGCAGACTCTGACCTCTTCTCTCTGGTGACCAGTGACAGGACCTGAGGGGCCTAAAGTTATGTCGGGGGGGTTTAGGCTGGATTCTAGAAAAAGATTCTTCACCCAGGTTGAGCGCTGGAACTGGCTCCCCAGGGAAGCGGATGTGGCATCAAGTCTGCCAGAGTTCAAGAAGTATTTGGACAATGCTCTCAGGCACATGGTGCGATTTTTTTGAGGGGTTATCCTGTGCAGGGCAAGGAGTCAAACTCATCCATGTAGTTCATTTGGTAGTTTCATTCCTAGATTTGTCTTTCCAACACACAATGGATTGGTGTCATCTTAGTCAAGACTGACAAACAACTCTCTTGGCTTAATTTTCTTAAAATGTATGTATTTAGGTTTGTAATTAATCCTACTGATGAGAAATGCTTATGAATGGCTTTATGTATCATGATATATCTGAGTCTGTGGTAGGACATGAGATGTATTCTTTCCACTTTTTTAGTTACATAAAGAAGGCCTAGAATGGCACCAGATACTCTTACCTGTGTTTAAAAGAAAAGCCATGGAGTAATTTGCATTGAATCTCTATGGTAAAAATACACACACATACTTAAATGCATGCAGTATTTGCAGTGTATGCCATAGGATGAAGTTCATGTATGTATGTCTTCTTTCCTCCCCTTAGATGATATCAGTAGAGAGAGTGATGGAGTACACAGAACTTGAAAAAGAAGCTCCTTGGGAGACCAACAAACATCCACCACCAGAATGGCCTAACCAAGGAATGATAGCATTTGAGAATGTTAACTTCACTTACAGTCTAGACGGACCATTGGTTTTAAGACATTTGTCTGTTGTAATTGAACCAAAAGAAAAGGTAAGTATACAACTCTCTTTGGATATTCACAGAAATTAAGCACAGTTGATGACTTGACAAGAAGCTGCATGCTGGAAATATATTATAAAATGCGTGGATGTTAGGATAATAGTAAGTGTTCTTTTAAAAAATTAAGCTTTAGTTTTATTTAGTAACAAAAGTTACAGCCTATTTATTTCTGGCAAGTGTAGCATAAATTTGTCTGGGAACATGGTATTTCAGTCTGTCAAAACAAAGGATTAAACATACCCAATAATTTCCTTAAAAATATCTAAGATTCTTCAGAGGGTGGCAGACATTGAAAATACCAGCCAAGCCCAGAATGTTTGTTCAAATCCAAAGCAAATGGATTTGCTGCATTAGGAAACTGGGGATTCAACACAGGGAACATAATTGGAATCAGGTATGTCAACAGACAAGGTGAGCAAAACCAGTGGAAAATAAGGAATGTACATACCCTTGCACTGAGCCCAAAATGGAAGATAGAAATACAAATCAGTTTCATAACTTCAGAATTTGGGATTTTATTTCAGTTCCTTTTGGCTACCAATCCAATTAACTCTTGTCATTAATTAGATTGGTAGCCAAAAGAAACATAGAAATAAAACTCTTCCCCGTCTGCAAATTTGACTCCTCCTCCCCAATTTTGACGCTATCCCTGTTGAAAGAGTGCTGCAGGGAAGGTCTCCCCCACAGACAAAATTAAATTGGAGCCCTGAAGTCTTAATTTGTGCTTTGCTACATTTCAAATGCAGGTGTACTTTTTTGATTAGGAGGTCTTCCCTAGAAGGCTGGTTCAACTCTACAATCCTTGCCCTTGCCTCCTTTTTAACATGCTTTTGTATTCAGTTCCAAACCCATTCATTTCCTCAAGTGGGCCTGCTAATAACATGCATGTTACAAAAATTCAACCAGACTTTGCTACATTGAGGTGATTTTCTGGAATTAGCTGTGAATGAGTTAAAAACGGTCTCTTGAGAAGAGCCATGTGGGCTGTCTCCTTAGCTGTTTTATGTCCCTCCAATATAGACTAGAAGTTCTATATTTCTCAGTGAGAGACAGGAATAAAATTAAAAACTGAAGTAAGACATACTAGCAATGCATGCCTCAGTCCTGGGTGGGGACAGGAGAGGGAGGGATGACTGGGGGTATTTCTTTTTGCTGAGTAGTTATGCTGTGGTTTCGTCATCCTGAATTTGCCCTGCTTGAAACTTGCAAGGAACTGTGTTTGCTTTCTATGATGTTTTGCACAATACTGCAGTAGGCTGTATTCTGTGTAAAATAAATCTCCCAAGCATCTCTCCTCCTTATATTGCTTTTAATTATGGAGATGCATCTTCTCCAGAACCAGGTTTCCAGATGTGCTGGAGATTCTGCCCAGACTGCTGTCATTGAGAGCTCTTACGACTCAGGCCTCTGGCTTAGAGAGACTTTTGGTGGCTGCAGTGCCCCTGGAAGCAGGAGTGAGTTTAAGCTTCTGCTGTACTTGTAGTTTTTCTTGTAGCCACCCAGTTTGGGAAGCTGTGGGTACAGTGAGAATGAAAGAGGTGATTGCTAGCAAATCACTCAGAGGTTAAGGTCTCTTTTGATCTGTCTCAGCATTCAATATTTCCCTGTAGTCAAAGGAGGCTTGGAAGGACCCTGTGTTTTAAACATCTTTGCTAAAGTAGTGTGGTCTGACAGAGACAGAGCAGGGAGACCCAACCTGCTGTGCCTGTAGCTGGCAGTGATCAACCTCCTCTGCTACTATAGCTGCAGCAGGGGGAGGTTAGCATGTGTAGCATTGGGTTTTGCACACCTCTATCTTTGTTTCAAGGGCGCTCATGAATGGTTATTGGCCACATATTGTTAAATGTGCCTTCTCCTGACAGCTCCTGGATCTGTGGGCTAAGTGAAAAGGTTAGGAAGGTGCACATGTAGATTTACGGCCTGGCAGCTGTGCTCCCACAACGTACCATGCAAGGGAGGTCGCCTGAGGGATAACAAAGACATGGGCAGTTTCAGTGGAGTAGCTGACATGCTGTAAATCTCACATTTTTTGTGCAGCTCTGCACAAGTACAAGTGACACTTGAGTAATGACGAGCCCAGTGTAGCAGGTGTACTCCTGTGTGTGCACATGGCTCGCATCAGGCAGCACAATCCTGGCCCTGTGATTCCGGACAGGTGCCACTTCCATTTGCAGACAGGTGCTGTATTTGCACGGGTTGTGAGTGTGGGCCTCTGAAGAATAAAATGTATCAAAAAAATGGATAATATACTGAAATGATAGTATCATAATATCATTACTACTAGTAATACTGAGAGCTATTCCAAATTCCCATCAGTTTTCAACAGCCTGTAGTCAATTGGACCAAAGATGCAAATAGATTTTTCTAAATGTTGAAGAGCATAGTCCTTTCATTTGATGCCAAACTGAAAGTGGGATTTTGACAATATGCAGAGCAGCTGCATTTTTATTTTAAGTATCAATGTAATTTTTTAATGTTTTTTTCTTTATATCTTTGATACAATACTTTATATTGACATATAACAATTGAGGAACAATTGAACTTTCATTTTCACAACTCTGGTTGTCTGTGTTCTCTATTCAGCATTTTCTTTCTGAGCTGTAGTTTATTCAGAACTATTTTTCCATTGTTTCACTGGTGTAATTTAGAGTATTAGACATTTTATCATTTCTTGTAACAGATTTGCTTAAATTAGTCTGTTTAATAATAGGCACTGTAGAAATGTTAATTAGTTTATATACAATAGTACAATAATGAATGGTTGGATGAAATTGTTGAATCAGAATGTAGAAATAGAAAATACCTTTCAGATTATGCAGCTTAAGTTGCTCCTTGAAGTGTACTTTTTTATTGTGGTGTGTATTTTTTATCAAATGTGGGCACTGCTGTTTTGTGTGAACTTAGTGTCTCTGACTGAAAGTTTCTCCTTGCACTTTGATGCAGTTTCCTGCGCTGAATTTCATTTCAGCAGTCATTGCTGCATACATGTGAGTCTCAGGCAGTGGGTAATTGCCCTCTGGTGTCTGTACGTATGCTCATGAAGGTTTTCATCTTTCTTCCTCCTTTCTTCACCCCAATCACTTCACCAAGCCATATTATACATGCTTAATCCTCATAAATCCTTCACATCAAACCAGTATCTCCAACCCATATTAATTTTGTTTTGCACTGCTCTGAACTTTCTCCAGTGTGCTGATTTTTATTTTTTTTTAATGTGGGGATTAGAACAGAATGCAGGAAATAACAAATTCTGCCAGATCAGATCTGTATGGAGGGCTACACCCATTATCTTCTCTGATGCAGTTGATTACTGTACACTGTTTTTCTCTAAGAATCCTTTTTCTGAATGCAACATTAAAAAAAAATTAAAAGAGAATAAATATTTGTAGGGTCTTAGCTCCTTGTCATTAAAGTTATCAATCCCATATTTTTCGTTGTCTCTTTTTTCTGAAAGCTTTAATTTTTTTTCACACTGCGTATATCTTCCAGTTTTTCTCTGGGAACAAAGAGAACCATGAATCTCTGTGATTTTATTATTTGCTGTTTTTCTGTTTGAAAAGGAATTTCAGCTTGATGTCATGGCCTTATAGTTTCAGTACTTGTTGAAGATGTCTGAAGTATGGATACAATTTATAATTGTGCTCCTTTAAAGTACTTCACCTTAACCATAACTAACCAAAATCAGTCTCAATTATTTAACTTGGGAATACATTGCTCCCAGAGTGCTTTATGGGAGTGCTTCTTGGGGTTGAGTAGTAGATGCATGCTTGAAATGATTTGCCTAACATCACCCAACAAACCAGGTTTAGTATAAAAATTAGCAGTTGATGAATCACATAACTGTATGCATTGAGCCACTTCATCTTGTTTACACAATAAGACACCACACATTAAGGGAGAATCATTCACCTTTGAATATGATCCAAGAAATTGTCGTGTATACAAATGTCACCTGAATCCAAACTGATTTAAGGGGAGAGGATTTTTCCCCTTGGAAGAATGTTAATTACAGAGAAGTTTTATTTGGTGCATGTTCTACTGTAAATCCTATGATGCTGTAAAAATGTTGCTTGACATATTAATTTCTCCTGAAAAGCTCTCAGTTTAATTGTACAGGCCTGGCTTGCTCTGTAGGTTGGAATAGTGGGAAGAACCGGAGCTGGGAAAAGCTCTCTGATAGCAGCCCTCTTTCGCTTGGCGGAACCTGAAGGAAGGATTTGGATTGATAAGTACTTGACATCAGAGCTGGGACTCCATGACTTGCGGAAGAAAATTTCAATTATACCTCAAGTAAGAGAGTGACTTGGTTTGCCATGGATGTTTTGAATATGATACCATAGTGTTTAAAGTGCTTTGCTGGGATGTGTTCCCCCTGTACCTCTCTATGCAGTAGGCACAGGAACTGCAGCAAGGCGTTATTCTTACTTGAGTGAGGTCTTGATTATTTTAAGATAAGCAGAATCAATTTTGGGGACTGGAGCATTTTTTTTCCTAGTTTTGTACCCTTTCTGTTCCTTTGGAATATCTGTGCTAGCTGTATGCTGTCCTCCCATAGTCTGGGGAAAAGCAGAGAAAATCTGGTAAGTATATGAACCAATCTTCAGCAGTCCATTGAAGTCACTTGATCCTTTGGCAGCAATTCCTGCCTGAAGCTTCCTTAGTAAGGGACTTTGAAGAACCACTTTAACCTCTGTGGTCACCTCTGTACAAACTGATTGGTGCTAGATTTAGAAAGAGCAAATGTGCCGCCTAGAAGTGAGCTATCAGCTTTTGCGTTACTTGGAGGAGGTTGGACAAAGAAGACCAGGGGAACAGACTAAGGAGTAGACCATTATGACCTATAATAAATAAAACTTGATGAATTTTAGAAGCTGAATGCAAGAAAGGCTGCAGTACAGGGAAAAAACCCAGTAAGGCAGTGCTGGAAATAGCCTCATCTCTCATGCTGGAGTAGAAGATAGGCTGTTGAAAGAAATCCAGTAGGTCACACAGATCTCTCTCAGTCTTACTTTCATGAGACATTGTATCAGAGAATGGTTTTGTATAACCTTAAAACTTAAAAGGCAAAGTCTGTGCTTGTTTCACCAGCGCTCTGGTCTCTTCTGTGGATATTAGCTCTCCAATGAAGAGGGAGGTAAATTGAAAAGCTCATATGCTGCAAATGCGAAGTCATATTTTGGAAAGTAGTTCATCTGCACTGTTCTAGCAGTAGAGTGAAGAGTAGACTGTAAACCAGAGGATTTTTTTTGCCATGTTTAGCGATATTTCTCAGATCTCTTCATTTTATAACAGAATTGGTATTTAGAGTTATGTCTGAATGTGTGGTAGTCTGTTGGCAGGGTGGCAGAGTGTATTACTTTCTTTAAGCTGAGAATCTAATACAAATGGTAATGAGGCTTTTTTTTTTTCTCAAAGAATAGGAGTCAAAAAGAAACAGGTATGCTATTGGAAAAATAAAAAATAGGTACTTCCCCAGCAATTGGATTGTTGCCTAATGCAGGATGTCTTTTGTTTCTGCATGCTGCAGGCTTTGTTATTTCAGTACTCACTGGAGCTAGTCATCTTTTGTATGTAAAGAGAACTTTATATGGATTTAAATTCAGGTTTTTTGTTTGTGTCTAGCGTTCCTTTCTTGTGAAAGCAGATGATCATCAGTTCATTCAAGGTCTACAGCTCTTTGAAAGCCTTGCCCATAGCTATTGTGGGTGATTTTTACATTTTGAAGAATTCAGCCCAGCTGAACAAAATAGGATGCTGAGACAGGAAAACTGCAGGTCAAATACAGTTTCTACATGTTGAATGATAGAGATGCTCAAAGTTCACTGCATTCAATTATACATGTGAGGTTTTTTCATACACTGGTCTTTTGACATAGTTTTAATACTGTTTAAATCCAGTGGAACTCTGTGATTTTTGTCAAGTTTATATAAGGTTTGCATCATAGTCCCAAAAGTTTTGAGTGTCCAAAGGCTAGCAGGTAGCGTTTTGTAATTTTGTTTTTATGTAAGGGAAGGCTGTTTCTACTAGAAAATGAGAAACTGTCAAGTGGTGGTACAAAGAAGAGGAGGAAGGAGGGATCAAGTTTCTGCTGTGGTAAACTGTATGGTAGGCATTGTCTTGTACTGTGCTAATAGTAGTGTCAATAATAGGAACAGCAGTGTAACATCAGGTAGTTATTTTGCAGCAAATATCTTCATAATTATGTGGGCAGCTGGAAAACCAGAGAGAGAGATGCTTATTAGAATTGCAACATAAAACATGCTAAACAGAACCATTCCTAGAGAGTGATGAGGCAAGAGTGAAGTTTCCTTGTGTGTGAGTTTAAAAACCTACCTGTAGAAATAAAAATGTGCTTAGGCTTCTAATTGCTTGCTTGGATGGAGCTGTGTAAAGGTTGTGTTTGTAAATCTTTTCTATGCAAATGTTGTCTGCCTCTCTGACTGCAAGCATTTTTACAACAATTATTTACAGGTTAGTCTTATTACTTTCCTCTCATAAACCAGACTGTTTTAAAAAATAATCTGTGTCAGAAATGGTAATTAAAAAATATTCTTATCTTCTGTTGCAGTGCATGTCTGTTGTTAGGACCTTTATAATAGTTATGAACACTTTATAGGTTCAGCCTCTTCTTTTGTCAACCTATAAAAATGGATTGAAAAGGAAAATAAATTTAACAATACTTTCAAAATACGTCAAATGTTGTATTAAAATGTGTATTGTTAAACAATTTAGTTTCTAGGTGTTTTTGAAGAAGACTGTTTTTAGGCCTGGAAATGTTTTGTGTTAAATCCTTTTGCTCATTCAACAGGTTTTTAGTGACATTGCTATTGCAGCAGATACTTTCAAATAATTGGCATGTTCAATCAAGAAGTGTGTATTTTCTTTTATATTGCTTATGGCATATTCTGTCTTTTTAAATTGTTTTATAGCACTCAGATGGTTTAGAAATTAAAAGACAATAAAAGAGTTAAGGTCTGAATTCTCTTCTGGTTTGCTGCAGCTCTTTGAAGCTGGGCATTACTAGGGTTAGATGGGGAGAAAGTAATAACAGGTTAATCTCAATAATAAGTTGAAGTTACCCAGTGTAAGTTAGGTTTTATTTCCCAGGGGAGAAAGGAAAAAAAAAAAAAAGAACACATTTTGTCTAAAATTTCCCCAGTTTAAAGAAGACTGACAACATGATGAATGGTCTCCATTTATGATGAGCACTGTTACAGCTTTTGACTTGTTTTTGTCTTTATGTGTGGTATGAAGATGAGTTTAGCCCTAAAGTCATGTCAGTGCATGACTCACAGGTCTGGCAAATCCCATTACTGAATACTGATCTGTTCCTTAAGGAGTTCTGAACCAAAGTAGTTTCCCCACTTCTTAAATACTACAAGTTTCAGTGTGATTTGATTTGTGCCAGTTTGATTAATTATCTATTATTGCTCTGACTGGGAGCTGAAGTAGAACAAAACTTGCTTCGACCACAGGTAAACCCACATTGATACCTGAATGGGAGAAGGTACTGATTTGACTCCCTGGTGTATTTTTGAGTGAGAGCTTTGCCCAGCAGTGCTCCAGTTCTAAGTCAGTTTGCTTTGGGGCTATGGCAGGTTAGATAAACTTTGATGTGTTTAGGTTTTAAATGGTGAAAGCTGTTTCTGCTTAGCCCTGATGGTAAAATGGAAGGGCTTTTATGGTACGAAATGAAAAAAAAAACCCAAACCCACAGCCAAACACAGAAGGAAAACCGGAAAGGCATTGTGAGCTCTTTGATTCCTCTCTGGTTTATGTACTTAAAAAACAGGTTTTCAAAACTGCCCAAAAGTAATTTAGGAGTGTGAGCTCATTGACAGTGCTAGTTGCTGGTTTTCATTAACAATACCATGAGGATAGCAATGATTTCATGTAAGTATATATATATAGCTTGTGGCATCAGAACAGTGGCATGTAAATGCCCGTTCAAGTACCAACATAACTGTGTACAACAGTTTTCAAACAGACCTGTCCTGTTTGGTAAATTATCTTCATACAGAGTAGTTGAACACTTGCTTCTCCCACCCCCCCACATCTCCCCCTAAAGCATGCAGTTGTAATAAATACCTTTGCATTTCAAAAATGAGAGCTTCTTGTTGGCTGTTTATTTGCTATTGTTGATTTAGGTTAGCTGTGATTATCATTAAGTTACCTATTGCATTATAAAACTTGCATTTCAGGAACCTGTTTTATTCACTGGAACTATGAGGAAAAACTTAGATCCTTTCAATGAATACACCGATGAAGAGCTGTGGAACGCCTTAGAAGAGGTGACTTACTAAATCTAATAATATGCACCTGGTATTTAAAATCCACATAGCAATAACATTACAGTGCTTGTGTGTGTTCGGTTTTAGATGTTTTCATCAGGTTTGATAAAGGTGTAGCTGTTGATGGAAAAAGGTAGACTGTAATATGTGCATTTATGTATGCGTGTGTGCATGTGTGTGCAGACATATATATTGTTATATGTCTTTTATGAAAGAATTATCCTTTGGGATGATGCCTTGGTTATATTTTGATTCATATCTTGGTTTTAATGAACATTAATAGATTCTTAACAACATGCTTTAATGTTTTTAGAATTCTAATAACTGACACACTCTGTAATCCAACTTGGCACTTACTCATTTTGTGTCAGAATATAAAAGGCAAACCTTGCATACTTATTGTTGTGTCATCAGACACACAATAGCTGATTTAAAAGAGAGTTACTCATCCTACAGTATGTTGACATGTCAACAGGTGCAACTGAAGGAGGTTGTGGAAGATCTACCCAACAAATTGGAGACACAGCTGGCAGAATCTGGATCTAATTTTAGTGTTGGTCAGAGACAGCTGGTGTGTCTCGCCAGAGCAGTTCTAAAAAAAAACCGTATTCTTATCATTGATGAAGCAACAGCAAATGTGGACCCAAGGTAAAAACAAAATCTGTCGTATTAAAATGAGCTGGTTTCTCTTCTAATATGTTCATCCCTGCTTTAGAGATGAACTTAAATGCTTTGTATTTCATGTAGTTTGTATTGCTGTTTTACGTATTTGATGATACCATCATTTTTGTCTATGCAAAATGGGACGATTGAGCTTTGGCTATGGAGCAGAGGATATAAGCTAAGCACTCAAAAGATCCCTAATTTCAGTGCATTCCATAGAGCAGGGAAATTAATATTCAAAGTCTATTTGTCCCGCAGCCATAGATTAGAAGACAAGAATGTTCTTGAAAATGCATCTCTGTAACATCAGAATAGCCGTGAAACAAGTTGAGTTCTGTTGACTTCTGGAAGAAATGTTTGTTGGAAATAAATAAATACAAAAGATTTAATTCATCTCATTCCCAAAACCCCCTAAAACTAGAAAGGTGAAAAAAGGCTATGAGCAAAACCAGATACTTCTGATTATGAGATGCTGTCCTTTCAGATGGCTCAGATGCTGGTGTGGTAAGTTAGAGATATAGTGGGGGCAGGGGCAGAAAGTAAGCTGTCCGAAACACCACAGGAGTTGCAAAACAGAGTTGGAGATGTCTAAGTCTACAGGATGGACTCACTTATTCATTATTCTGTCTTGTATAACTCAGGCCAGCAGAACTTTCCTGAATTCATTCCTATTTGAACTAGAGTGTACTTCTAGAAGAACATCCAACCTCAATAGCAAAAAAAATTCAATGACAACCCTTGTTAAATTGTTCCAATAGCTAAGTACCCCCACTGTTAATTTTTGAAACATTTGAAGCACTGGTGGAAATATTTTGGAAACAATACTGCAAACGTACTGCATCAATTAGTCTGAGCTGAATATATAGTTCCAACAAACTATGGCTTGAGGGAGAACTCAAAGTCCAAAGAGGACAATAACACAGCAAGTCCCTCAAACAGATGCATTAAGGATTTTGTATGTCATCTGGGCGTGACTCATTTTTCTAACATCTTCTTGGGGGAGAAGTGGTGCCACTGGAGTAGCTTTACAGTTCAGCTGTCAGTATATTTCTAAAATCTTTAGAAAAGTGCGTTCCCTTCCCAGAGGTTCTCTTTTTCTTTTTTTTTTTTTCTTTTTTCACTCTTAGTTTATTTTTGGCTGGGCTCTGGTAGATTAACTGTGATTAATCATAGGTGTGGAAATTTAATACCATCTTACTCATCCTCCCTATTTTGGCATCTCACATGTGTGTTCTCAACTTGCACTATCCATTTAATTGATCTTGATTAATGTATGCTGCAATATATATTATAATAAGGTAAATGTTTGTTTGTATCAACTCTAAGCATAACAATACAAATAATAACTTGGAACTTCTTTGAATTCAGTTTGCATTACAGTCATTATTACCTTTTCCTTAATGTGTTGGTATAACTAGAGCCAAGTATTTTTTAGCTGTGCAATCTGATAGGATGATCATCAGGAAATGCTGATGTGGGTTGCTTAACTGAGCAGTTAGGGAGGCATTTTTGGCGCGTAAGGAAAACCTCCTCCTCCTCTTCTGATGCACAGCCCCCATACCTGGCACCCTTGTCTCTCACCTGGCAGCAAGCACACATCATATCGAGCACCTGAGAAGGGAGACCATGGCGAGAGCTGTAGGCTCTGGAGATACTTTTCTCTTTTTTTGTTTTTTTGGCTCTTTGGCTCTTGATCTCTCTCCCTCAGCAGCCTCAACTGCTGCTGCCCCCGTGTCCCTTCTGCAGTTCAACCTGGAAGCGGGTGTGAGCGTAGCAATGCATCTGAACAGCTTGGCCATAGTGTGCACCAGCCAAACTGTCTGTAGAGTTTATCAGACCCTCTGGAATTTCTCAAGGTTGCTGAGACATAAGCTGTTCTAAAAATAAGAAAGAAGAGGCTGAAAACCAAGAAAACAGGACCACAGGAGCCAGATAAGAGAGAGTGCTTGAACATCTGGACTGTAACCAATCCTGTGCCCTGAGGGATGTGTGCAGAGCACAGGGACAGGATAGGGGCACCAATGAAAAGATGTGTGATCATGTGGTCAGTAGTTTTAGAATGTATGGATAAGTGTGTAATGTCAACAATAAATGGGATCTGCGAGATCATATTGGCTCGTTGGTCAGAGGTCCTGAGCTCCTGCATGTGAGAAGGCAGGGGTTAGGGGTGGCAGGAAGAGAAGGAAGGGTGAGGTGTTGCGAGGCAGTGGATGCAGGGTGAGAGATGGGCATTGTACCTTCCCCAGAGGACTGAGGTGACTCCACAGTGTGACTTTCGTGCATGCTTTTGTCAGGGGAGGGGGGGGGGGGAAGGAGCTTGCCATAAAGAAGGTTGCCCTAAGTCAGACTACCTGCATGATTTAGGTGATGACTGACAGACATTTAATTTGATTTTATCTTCTTGGGCCATTCTCACTCTGAAGAATAGAGTCTGGTTTTAAAGCAGTTGAACTGTTCTGGAAACTTGTGTGAAATCTGGAGCAGAAAAGCTGAAAATCTTCACATAGTTGCTTTGGTGATACACAGAAACAAAATCATTCCTTACTGAGACTTTTTAAAAATACTGAATTTGTTTTAATTGTGTTAACTGATATTTTGGCTTATAGAGAACAAAACTTTTGGCAAGCAAACCACTGCCACCTTTTTACATTGGTTGTTCATTGAGTCTGGTAAAAACAGCCATTGCACGTAGTTCAGCTGTCTTAACCTTGTAAGGTTTAACCTTTTATTACATCTCACTGCTATCTGTAACTCTTTCTCTTTTGGAGAAATTATCTAAGCCTCTCAGGAATTGTGTAGTGTGAGATATGCTTTCAGGACAATCCCAGGAGGACATTAGACAGACGATAATGACTTAGCCAGTTTTCCTTTCAGCAGCTTGGTTGCTTCTCATTCAGATCATATTTATTCTTCCTCTTTAGATAGTTTTCTTTTTACACAGTCAGCTAATTCAGGTTACACCAGATCTTGGGTTGCTGGGAAACTTGGTGTTAGATCCTCAACCTGTGGTGCCTGTGGGACAACTCTACCACTATTTTGTGCTTTCTTGTTGTATTGTTCCTTGCAGTAGGGAGTATTGTGGTTCCCATTTTTATATAATCAGATTAGGATGGAGTTTTTGTCATCCAGCAGCCCTGGTTTTGGTATTCAGGTTGCATCTTTGGTTTTTAATGTGCCTGAGAGATGAAGAGGTCTGATCTACTGAAGTGGGTGATAAAATCACTTGGCACTTGCCTAGACACTTGTTGAATGTGGGTAGGCACTACTAAGAGTGCATTTATGTCCTGAAAAAGGGACAGAAATTATGCTTTCTTTGGTACTTTTCTAGTTCTAACTGGCATGTGATACAATCTCTACACTCTGTCAGCACATAATTCTGTATACAGATGCTTTTCTTGGTATTTTTAGATTTTCTTGCTTTGCCTAGCTTCTTCCTGAGATTCTCCTGGACGTTACTGATGGTGCTTCTGCCCGCTGTCCCAAAAACTATGCTCCAAGATCTACCATGAACCTTGGAGACAATCTAGCCAAGTGTCAGTCAGCGGACACATCAGCATGAGATCTTGTTCCGTGATATTGAAGATGGAGCTATTAAGTCTCTTCCTGATTACTCTGTAGTCTCATTTTATAACGTTTGTCACGCCCACAATATGGACAGCAGTTTCTTGTTAGTGATAAGCTTGTGTTCAAGAAATACCTGTTTAAGATAATAGTTTGATAGTATCTCTCTAAAAATGAGAGGTTTTTTTCCTTGCAAATGTAAGAAGAGGTAGTGCTATAAAGAAGACATATAATAAAAGATAAAACTAATGTAGAGGACAGGGATGTTCAAGGCTGAGACATTCTTTGAAAACAATAAGAATAACTTAAGTTACAAATAATTGTAAGCCTTTATAAAGTTGTTATCAAAGTTCCTGAGCTAGCTGTGATTCTGGTGTTCTGTACTAGCTTTGCAGAAAACTTAGAGCTTGACTGTAAAAGCCTGAAAAAGGCTTTCTTTACACAATTCTAGGGAGTATTGAATACTGTTTTTTTTTTTTTTTCTGTTTTGCTATTTCAACCAGTGTAGAGAACACATCCAGCTGTCTCTATGAGGCTCTTCCATAGTTAGTGTTTTCATGGATATCTCTGCTTTTATTTTTCCTTCTGGAGGTGAGAGTAGTCAGGTTATTGAGGTGTTGCTGAGGAGAGAGCGAAAAAAAGATAGATGCATTAACACTGGGGTGAAAGGACTGGTATTGCTGTGATGTGGAATATGATTAACAACTTCCTTTACTTAAGGAGATAACACAGAACTAAAGAGCCTGGCCCTGTCCTGACTTCTCTTCCTGTCTCTTTCCCTGATTGCTTACTGGCCTTTGTTCAAAAGGAGTTGAGGAACACTTGCTTCTTATTTTGTTTTTGAGCTTCTTTTAGGAAGTAGGAGCAGAAGGACCAAGCCTCTCAGACTATGGTCCCGAACACAGTTCTCTTAAGCTCATGACAGAATTTAAATTTTCAGTCCCCAGATGAAGTTAAAAGTTAGAATGCATGGAATTCTTACTTAACTGTTTATGTCTTCCTTCTCTTTGATGATTCTTCCTGTCATCAGCAAGGATCTGTCTTCTCCATTGTCATGCTGATTGCTTCAACTTAGCTTGTAACAGAAGCTGTGTTTGTCCTTCAGAGCATGTGAGCTCCTACTTTCTACTGTAGAAACTTAGTAGTTACTTCATTCCTCTAAGTGATCCAGTTCTTCCAAAGTTGTCTGTCCACTTTTTATTGCTGGTGCCTCCTGGCATGATGGTGTCAGAACAATTCTCTTTGCGTAATTCATGAAGTGATACCAGATATTCATCATTTGCAAACATGATTTCAGTATGGAGTACTACTGTCTAAAAAAATACTACTTAATCAGAGGAAGATATGTTTTATTAATATTTTATGTATTTTATTTTATTTTCTCATTGCTTTGAAAAATTTGAAGAATTAAGGCTTTACAAGCAACTGATTGCAGCCAACATGCCTGCCTAAATAGCCTAGTTTACTCAGATAGCTCCTTTGTCTTTTTTTAATCTAATCTGCAGCATTTTATTATTCTCCAGTCATCATACATACAAAAGAACAAATTCATGTATTAATAGAAATTCTGGAAATGAGGCCCCTGACTTCAGGTGACTGACTTCTAGGCTGGAGCTTCCTTGGTTGAACTAACACCAGTATATTTTGAGTTCTTTGTGTCATTCTTCTGTCTTGGATGAGAAATTTGGTTTCTGTTCCTTTTTCTTCATTTTTGCCATTTGTCTTTTGGAGTGTTTTTGTAGGCTGGTGAGTATTCACAACGCTTGGCTGGTGGTACCCAAGGCTACCTGTGCAGTGTGGGCTGTCAGGTGCCTCTAGAGGGCATTCATTGCCATATGGCTGCCTAATCCAAGTTTTCAGATTCACCTTCCAGCCATGCCTCTTCCCTTTCACTGATTAAAGAGAGGACTGTAGAGATCTCCATGTATAAGCCTCACTGGTGTCCTCTAAGTGAGGTGGTGTCAATGCTTCTCTTGTACAGTTAGTTACTCCAATATGATCCAGTTCTATGAGTATTGCCCATCTTTTGCCTTAATGCTCATTTGTAGAGCTAAAGAACATTCTAGAGTTCTAGAGTTGCCTATGTATCAGTGTAATTTTATTTCCTTTTCAGTTTTCAACTTCATTTGTGACAGTTTTAACTTTAATCCTCTTATTCGTTGTCTGTGCTCTAGCTTGGTTTTCATTCTTTACAAGTCTTACATTTCTTTCTGCTGTCCTTTTCTTAGGTGCTTAGTTCATACAGTAGGGCTTACTCTTAACTTGAAATCTTCTATCTCTTTCCTTGGGTTGTGCATTCCAGTTAATGCTTTTGATTTACACAGAATGCCAAACTTTGGGTTTTTTCAGTATTCAAGTTCTTGAGCTATTCCAGTACTGTTTTAGTTTACCAACCATTTCCTCTAATTAATCTGTGTTTGCATTTGAAATCAAGAACCTTGGTTCTAGGCTGTCTTGCGTCTGTTCTTCAGATGATTTGCAGTGAAGGATATTTACTTCCACCAATTTTTCTTCACTGCTTGCACAAACTAAATCTTGAAAGAGAATAACAACGTTTTCTTGGTGTAGAAGTCAGTAGAATGATCTGTATCTACAGAATTTTCCCTTTTCTGTAATCAAAGTCTGAGAAATTAGTCTCCTGAAATGAAGCCTATTGCTCTACTTACAAGAATAAACACTTTCCTTGTCAGGTATAAATTTTGGAGTATGTTTCATGATATGCTTCCAAGTCATCTGGTATAACAAGAGAAAGAAGCACGGTAATAACTTTATAAGCGTATTTCCTTCTATCCAGTCATGTTTGATGAAGTCATAAAACCTGCCTGCCATTCAGTTGTCCATGCAAACATCTTATTTTTGTCTGCATTGCTCTTGCTGTGTTTCAGAACAGATGAGTTCATTCAAAAGACGATCCGTGAAACCTTTGCTCACTGCACAGTGCTGACCATTGCACACCGCTTGAACACCATTATTGACAGTGATAGGATTATGGTAAGACAGTTAACTGTTTCACTTTTTTTTTTTTTTCTTTCCTGAAGAAGAATAATTTTATTGACTCTGCTTAATTTTGATCCAGAAGTGGGTAGGAGTGTAAGTCATATGTTAGGCTTGTCCAAGTTAACCTCATTATCCTAGCTACTGTGACTCACAACTCATAAAACTGTAGCTGTAATGACCTGGAAAGAATTCTTGCTTTCTCTTGCCTTGTGCTTTCCATCCCTCAAGGCACAAACCCACTGCAGGTGAGGTGCAGCAGGAGACCTGAGCAAATAAACTCTGCCAGTACTTGGAGCCTGTGAAGTCATACCCGTGAGGTTCTGGAAAGCGTCAGCTGGGTGCAGTTTTGGTGGGCCAAGGGAGGCAGTGGCAATAGTTGGTGTGGGATGTGTGAGGAGGAAGTGGTGGAGGTTCTGGGGCAGGAAGCATGGAGGTCAGGAGACAGCAGCTGCCCTGGGGCAAAGGTAGTGATGGGAGAAGTAGGACAAGACTGATGAGGTAATGAACGTGGCCAGCTTTCCAAAGCAAGGTTCAAACTGAGATGAGGCACTACCAATGCAGCAGCCTCTGTCATCTTTGCTCCCAGTACAGGAATGTTATACCCCCATCTGCCACCTTGTCTGCCCCACAGTGCATTGCAGATACATAGAAATTATGATGATTTTCATAAAGGCAGTGGTGTTCCCTGGGCTCTCAGGAAATATCTGCCTGGTTTGTGTCCTTGACATGATGTGCAGCCTGCAGTTTTACAGTTTTCTGCAATAAGAGCATGAGCCCTTTGCAAACATCTTCACAGGCAATTAATGAAATAACTGGCACAGGGGACAAACTGTGTTCATAAGTGGAACTCAAACTTAAATGGGCTTTGAGCAGAAATTAATCTTCACCTCTTAGTGGTAACCTTAAAAAATACCTCTCAACTTTTGTCTTAGGAAAGTGAAACTTGATCATTCTTTCCATAGTTTTTTGTTTTGTTTTATTTCACTGGATGCTCAAAACATTTAAAAATTTTTGATTGAGTTACAGTGGTTGCCTGAAGTACACAAAATTAAACAATCCCATCTGCTGAGGTGAGTGATGTTCTAAGGAGTAGAATGGATTGTGAGCTCAGTGATTATAGTTTACTTACAAAGAGAGAAACCAGCAGAACTGCCACAAGTAGTCATGTAATTGCAAGCATTTAACATATAATAAATAAATATTTTCTTCTCTGGTGAATACCTCCCCACAGGTCTAATGGATATGTTGGTGTTTTCTACAACTGAAATGAACAAAAGATTTGTGAGGAAACAACTGTGACCTAATTAATAGCTGTGTGTGTTTGTTAGCTGTCCAAAGGGATTTCTGTGGGTTTTGGTTCTTTAGCTACCATTAACATGGTAGGCGCAGAATTCTCTCTCCACAAAGATGTTTTCCTAGTTTTACCTTTAATGTCATGAAGTTGCAATGAAAACTAAATATTTTTACTTTTTTTTTTGCCAAAAATTGTTGGAGCAAAGTATAAAAATTTCCCTTTTCCTCAAACTACTCAGAATAATTGCCAACTACATAGCTGCTCTATTGCATTTTAAGTGTCTGTACATTATTCTTACTCTTATGCTGTTTCAGTTTAGTCACTATTAAGATTTCTAGTTTCCTAATTGTCTAATAGTCTTTAATGCTTTTGGCCACTTTGGAGTAGTAAAAAAGAGACTTGCAAGAAGATGTCTCTTTGAGTCTGCAGTCAGTAGTAACTTTTAAATATTTTTCATCTTTTTGCATTGCTTCATTTTGATCTTACAGATTTCTGTAAACTGGGGGAGAGAGGAAGGTGAGAAGCCTGATTAGAAAAAGGAGAAAACTGAAATGTAACTTTGTAACAATGCCTCTTTTTAAGGATGCCTATTTTCTCAGCATCCTTACTCAGTTATTGATTCTGTTTAGGGGCAAATTAGAATTATCATCTTATATTTAGAATGATCAGAGCTATGGCAGGTGTGCTTATGTTACACTTTAATTACTTGGTTTACTCAGGCATGTAACTCCTAGAGGAACTAAAGCAGAATTTTGGAAGAAAAACATGTTAAAAATTCCAAGAATAAGAATATTCTTCTAGAAGACTATTAACTAATAAGGGCTATTAATAAAATTAGAATTAATGGAAAATTAATTATTTACTTAAATATCACAAAACTTGAGAAGAGTTAGCTAAAGAAAGCTTTTAGTGTGTTCTATAATTTGGTTAGTCAATGGTGTGTTTTAGTAATTCACAAATTTAACTTGATGAAGATTGTGTTTCAAGAGTCAGAAATACAACAAAGAAAGTGCATTGTTATTCATTTACCCAGTATTATTAAAAGGCCTTGTTTTGTTTCTCCTTTAATTGAGACCTCTAGGTGCAATAATGCCTTATTTATAAGCTATCCCAAATCTCTCTTGTTTGCTATCCTGATAAGTTTTTTTAGAAAATGAAGGAAGAAGAACAAAGATACAACCTGATAGTCAATATATTAACAATTGTCTTTTGACAAATAATAAGTTATTTTTCAAACAAATTTTGGGCAAACTTGTTCAGCTCTCTTAAATCAATCACGAATGTTCAAGCCCATTCCTGAACAAGTGGATATCACTGAGGACTTTCCACCCTTCCCATTGAGTCAGGTTGAAAGGAGCATCCTGCTCAAATCAGGGTCAGCACTAAATTCACATCAGGTTGCTCAAGACTTTTTCTATTTGAGTCTTGAAAACTTTGAGATGGAGATTCCACAGTCTCTGGGCTACCTGCTCCAATGCTTAATTATCTGCTAATTAAGTCTTTTTTCTCCTTATGTCCAGTGAAAGCCTTTATTCCTTTTATGGCAATTGTTTCTTGTTTTCCCACTGTGTATCTCATTAAAGAGCCTCTGTCTGTCAGTAACTTCTCTGTAGATATGGGAAGGTTGCTGTTAAGTCCTCTGAAGCCATCAGTTCGAACATGCTGCTCCATCAGCCTCTCCTCATAGGTGCTCCAGTTCGCTGACCACCCTTGTAACCCTATTTCAAGCTTGCTCAGATTTACCTTGCTTTTTCTTGTACTGGGGGTCAAAACTGGTCATCATGTTGAGTGTGTTGGCTGCAGTCTCCAGCTTGGCATTGTCCATGAGTTTTTCATTTACTTCTGTTTAATTACTGGTTAAAGCAGAACTTTCCAAAAAGAAAGAAAAAATAACCCTGAAGTTCACCTTTAGGGTTAATCCAAACATTAAAAAAAAAAAAAAAAATTAGAAGAGAAAATAATTTTGAGAAAGTCATGAGAAAATGTCAAGTTGGATGAGTATGGAAATAGGAACTGAACGTGAACTGTTGCATGTCTGCTCACACCCGTCGTAATAACCGGTTCTATTTTAGAAGAGAAATAAAGACTACTCAAGGAGGGAAAAAAGGAAGAACAGAATATATTTTATACAACTGTAGACAAATCTGGCCTCAGGAGTTGTTTTAATTCTCGTTTGTTCCATTCCCAAAACCATACCTCTGCTTTCATAATCCAGGTCACGCCTTAAGAGTATTTCCATTATATCTGTCTTAGTGATAAACACATTTTATCAGAACTTCAAACGCTTAAAATCATTGAGGGAAGAGCTGTATTGTGTAACGTGATACTCTCTAACCCAATCGCCTCAATGAGTAATGCTACATTGCACTTGCATAGGACCTTTCATCTGGAAATTGTAACGCTCTTTATAAACATTAATTAATTAAACTTCAAACACCTGGGTGAGATAGGGAAGTATCCTTACAATCTTTGGAACCAAAGTTGGAAAGACTTGTTAAGTCAGCCCATCGAATAATACTACCATAAAATTATAATCCAGCGGTTTTCAAGCTCCTTTTTTTTTTTTCTTCCCTGTATGCTACTCCAGCATCTACTAGGACACTTTCTCATTCCTTTTCCTTCATTACTTTGAGAAGCCAAGTTGTAACTCTTCCCATCAGGTGCTAGCAGTACCCATTTTGGCTCTTTGGCACAGGTGGGCACTCTGCTGTGTGGTAGAAGGGGGGGGTAGGATGAAAGCTGCAGTTACCTCTTCTGTCATGGCAGATCCTGGCAGAAGCTCAGCTCAAGCTTGCTTCACTGGTCCCTCATTCCCTGTAGCTTCCCCACCACCTCAACAGCTTCTTCCTTGTCCCATCCTCACCACAGAGGGCAAAGACCTTTTATGTAAACTGCGTCTGCAGCTTGTGGCAGCCAGTGGGCACCACTCACAAGACTTCCAGGGGGATTGTATAAAATCCCCATTACCCATTTCTTCTCTTCCTCTCTGCTTCCTTCTTCAGGTTGAGAAATTACTTTTAGAAACTCTGTTTTTACAGAGGGGCAAACAGAAGCATATAGAAATTGAGGCTCACCCAAGGACATAGTGGTTCAGTAGCAAATAAAGTATGTGGATCTGGCAAGAACCTGATGGAGTTGTTTGCTGTATATACTATGCTGTGGCCTCTCCAGAGGAAAGTCACAGTCAAAACTTGTGCTTTTTTCAATGACAAGGATGTTTCTCCAGAGAGTTTTCATATCAGTGCAATACTTCTTTGAAATGGAAACTCTTTATGCAAGCCGAACTTGATCTAGTAATTAAAAACTGTCATTCAAATAGGAAGTTTTTGATGAGAGAATCATGGGAAGAGATTTGATTTATTTATGTGAAAACCTGTTGTGGTTACATTCTGAAATGACTAATATTCAGAGTAACAATACAATGCACTTCACAGCCAGACCTGAGTTGTTTTTTTTGGTCAACAGAAAATTACTTCCCACGTCTTTCCGATAAGCCTCCCTACTTCCCACGTCTTTCCGGTACGCCTCCCTCATTCGATTATTCTCATTTTTCTGATGTTGTGTTTGCCATGATGGAACATCTGGGCCTCATAAGTCAGGAACTGTGTTTCTTACACTGTAGATATCTAACTTCAGCAGAGCAATCAGTCCACCAAGAATAAGTATAAACATCTTGGAATCAAAGAGAGAGAGAGAGAGATCCAGGCAGTGTGGTGTGTGGTGAAAAGGGCGTCACCTACAGCTAGATAGAAAATGCTATGCAGCAGACACGGTCTGAGTCTCTCTCTGGAGTTACCATATCTGACCCATTCATATCCTTCATCAATCCAGATGGAGATGAGACAGTGGTGATAGACATCTAAGTGAATATGATAGTGATGGCCATACTGCCCTTCCTTACCATGGGGATCAATCACAGCATTCTTCCTGGAAGTGCAGTAATCTGTGCTGTCTGAAGAGGTCTGGAAGCAGTGCTCCCCATTCCCAGGAAAATGTTGTGTTCTCTGTGTACCCAGGGCACTCAGGTTAAAAAGCCTTCCTTTTGAAAAATTGCATTGCCAGAAGTGCCAGAGTCATCAGAGGATAACATAAGGGAGTCTGAATCTGCAGCCCAGTGAGAGGCAGAGCTCCTGTAGCCCCATCTGTCCTACTGATACCTTCATGTGAGCTTTCACTGCAGTTCCCAGCTTCAGATGGAGATGTGGAGAATGCAGGAAAGTAGTGATGGTACACTTAAATTAGTAATACTGAGTTAAAATTAGAAAAGCTATGGTCTGTCAACTCTTCTTTACATGGCTTTCTTTTCCACTTAATACCAGTGCTGGAAAAGGAATGTGTTTTACAGCAAATCTCAGCATTCTGTTTAGGGAGTATTACATTAAGTCACAAGACACAGAACATGCAGTCCTTGCTTTAGAACAGTTCTTGTGAAAGCTGTGTCCCACCATTGGTGTTGACTCTCTGGTCTTCAGTGTGTCCATGTCAAAGTGTTTCCTTTGGACACACTTTGGTGGAGAGCTGCCCACTGTCAGACACTGGCCCTCAAGTGCTTGGGATGTCTAAGAGAGGTCAATTGATGAGACCATAAATACTCCTGGACCCTGGGATGATAGAATATGAAAATTTATTAAAATAAGAATTAATTATGACTTCAAAATTCTGAAGCAGGACAACTGGATGGGTATAAGATGGGTATTGTTGTTCTGTAACAGAAAGGTGGAAGAGGATTTGACCTTTCATTAGCCCAGTATCTGGAGTGTGGTGAAATATTATTGGATGTTATGCTTGAACTATTGAAGTCTGTTCTGTTAAAGAATGTAAAAGGAGCTTAATGGATTATAGTAGCTAGAATGGATGCCGAATTTTTGTAACTAAGCATCTAATTCTTCATAAAAACCTTAAAGTACCTTGTGGATCTGAACCTAGTAATCCGCAGTAAAATTGCTACATTAATACTGGTGCACCTGCTGTCATTAATCAAAAGGAACAAACACTAACAAAACCCCTTTTTTTGGCTCAGCCTCTGTCTTGAAAATACGGAATAAGGAATATTAGAACTAAATTAATTCTTGTTTTTATTCAACTTAAGAAAGATCCCCACTGAGTTCTGGGACCAAAGTCTCTTGAGTAAGGAAATGTGAAGACAGAAATACGAAGGATGCTCATAGAAGGGGACCTGCATGGAGAGCAGAGGGCCTGGAAACCATAACGTTTATCCTTTCTTTTGTTAACTCAAGACTTCTGGAGCTTCTGCGAGAGCTGAGCATTTGGCAAATGATTTTTCAGAAATGGTCAGTTTTATTTTGGTTCTGAACAAAGGCAGATTCCGCTGTTCCCAGATCTTCTGAAACTGGGTTGATGTTTACCAAACCAGAAGAGAAAACAAGATCCTTCCATTTCTTTCTTGGAATTTATTGAATTCCACAAATATTAGCAGTGAAAACATTGCTTTCAAAGCCACTTAATATATGCATCTTTACCATTAAGAGAAGGTGCTATATAGGTGTTTAGGCCAGGTTTTGCATAAGATACTGAACTGTGTGCCATGGCCTTGTATCAGAGCAAGACTTCTCATATGACATGGAGTGTCTGTGACAGTTGTAAATGTCATACCTATCTGCCTCTAAAATCAAGTCAAAATCCAAAAGAACTTGAAAATATGCTAGAGTTCTTGATTCTCTTTGCCAGTTTTAAGCTACACTTCTCTAAGATATTAGTATCTTTAGTTCTTAAAAGCTGCTCCCATTTCAAGAGGGCTGCCCAGCAAGATTCTTCTTTTGCCTAAAGAGAACAGCTAATTATTGAGGCAGTACTTCAGCTGGAAGCATTCAAACAAAGAAGTTGAATTTGAATTTCTGCAGGAAGTGAAGCCAATGTTTGATGAACATTGGTCTCTCGTTCTGTCAGGCATTTGTATGTGAAAGTGTTTCATCAGTGTAAGAACAGAAGGGTTGTATCATGTTTCTTTAAAGACAGTGGTATGAAATCTAGACTGTACTAGAAATACACATCTTTAGAGAATTATTTTTGCTTGCTCAGAAATACTGTATTACTGTTTAAAAGCAAATTAGCACAGGTCATGTTGGTGGCTGATGCCCTGAGCAAAGTTTCTGATAAGGTGAAACTGTGCATGGCAGCTGAGCCACAAGTTTGTTGTCATCAGAAACTGATAAAACCAGGAGACATGCTCAGTCATCTGCAACAATATTCCTTAACCTCTTTAAAAGTATAATATCCTTGTAGCTTATCTACCTTTCTAAGACCCTCAAAAGCCTTATTAAAGAGTGGGATTTTTTAAACTGAAGTATATCTCATATCACTTCAGGCCACATTTAAGTCATTCTGCAATCCCAGTTGAGAAATGTGGCTTTACAGTGATGGAAGCAGTCATTACTGATTGACCAAGGGAGAGTTTTGTCAGCACGTACATGTTCATGTCAGCTGTTGGTAAGCACTGGCACAAGGCCCCTTCATACCCTCTGAAGCAAGGGTTGAACTTACACGGGTATATCAGATGTTTGGAGGTGAGGAAACTGCGATACAAGATATATTTGCAGTGTGTGGTTAACAGACTTCTTCAGCGACACACAGAAGGAGTTCATATCGAGTGATTATCAGTAGAATAAGTCTCATTACTACATATGTCATTGGTATTTTTTCCCCATGACATTCCATCCAGCTTAAGGTGGCATGCCACCAGATGGAAGAAAAGAAGGTAGATTTATTAATCTCTGCAAGAAGCCTAAAGAAAACCTGTGTGAACCAATTTACCAGGCAATGCTGCATGCTCAATTTCCCCAAAGTTACAGCCAAAGAGTAATTTGAGTTTAAAAAAATTGATTACAGAACAAGATGTCTAAAGTTGACTTTTCTGTGAAGCAGGGGATAAGGAAGTATGTTTCAAATCCCAATGACCAGTGACAAGTCTGGCATTGTTACAGCAAAGTTAAACTCTGCTGAGGTGAGTTATTTGGAAAAATCAGAAATTAATAATTCAGATTATAAGAAGGTAAATTCCCAGGTTTGCTGTGCTCTGTTCATATACATTATTTGACACCAAATATGTTTGGAGTCACTGCTAGAATAATTTGTATAGGAACCCTGAAGGAGCATGGGGAATGACTTGAATAAACATGAAGGCTTAGGAAAAATAAAAACAAAAAAACCCCAAAAATAACCAGCCAAAGCTTCACCACCAAAAATTTAAAAAAAAAAAAGAGAGGAAACTTTCAAAATAAAAGAAATCTTTAAAATGGTTTCTAAGTTATATTCACAGCCTTCTCAATGTGCTTCGATGTTCATAAACATGTTTAGATAGGTTGATATTTATAAATGATTCCTCAGAGAAGTATGTGCATGTTTCTGATCTGTTTTGACAAACCATGATGAGACAGAAGAGACAGAACATGCTTGCATCTGAACTTAATGCCAACTGGAGTACAGGCTGTTGACTCTTTCCCACAAAGCTATGTATTGTCTTGGGTGAATATATTTCTTATAATATGATGTAACCAGAAGCATCTCCTGAATATTCTCCTCTTCCCAGGACTTTATTGAAGATCATCTTGATGTATGCTCTCTGAGGAAAACATTGTTCAAAGTTGTACTCCTAGCAGAGTTTTGAACTTTAATAATGATTTTGTTGTTTGGTGATGTCTTCTCCAAGTCTAAATTAAATCAGATGTATTCCCAAGGAGATAATTTCCTTGAATTATTTTTCTTTTGAATAGGAAATAAAAACATTTATGATCAACTCTTAAATGTCCCATTTCCCCTCTGGCTTAATGGTGAATATGAACGTGAATAAGAATACTAGTCATTCCTCAATAATAATTGAAATAAATTCCCATGCCCCCCTCCTCTGTTGCTGAACACTTCCAACCTTGGATTGTTTTTTTTCTCAGAATGTTTTATAACTATTGTTCTCTTGGTTTGTCTGCTTTTGTTGCTGAAAGTTAGAAAACACAGGATTTAGAACTTTGTTTTTTGTGTCTATGGATAGCTGTAAGTACATGGCGTTTGTTACAGCATTTTAAAAGGCCATTTTTCTTTCTCTCTCTCTGTGGCTAATGACACTTCTTTTACATACATATATATTACAATTGTATATATATATTAATTATATATACATATTGATCCACAAAGAGGATTGTAAAATTCACTTAGAAAATTAGTGTTGGCTTCTCCAAAGTCCTGTGCAACAGAACAATATAGATTATTTGAGGAATCATCAAGCAGAAAAGGTGTTCTGGCTCTACTGCCTAAGTTTCTTTTGGAAACTCAACTATCTTGATGCTCAGCTATCCTTGTTGCTTGTTGTTTTGTTTCTCTCTTTTCATGGTGAAATGAATTTCCTGACTCCTTTCTCACCATTTTACGTTTTACTTTTTGTCTTCCTTCCCCTGCTTTTTTGTCTTGGTTAATACATTAAGTTGTGAATCTATGGGAAATATGGAAATACTGCAAGTTGGGGGGTTTAGGGAGGGACTTAGGGAAAGCAGGGATAGATACCCTGGTAGGTTACAGCTGAGGCAAAATGTAGTGCTCAAATCTTACCCATATTTAGTTCAACAACATTTTTGTGGCATAGACAAATAGTCCTGTGCTAGTTAAAGCTAACATAAACACATTTCAATGTCTAATAATCTTCTCATGTTTGATATTGCAGGTCAAAATCAAATACTTCTTTTCTGTTTCTCTGTCCTTCCCTGTCATATTTTAATCATCCCCTTTTTGTGTTAATTATGTGCCCCAAATATCAAGCAAAGTGCTGTTCAAAACTTCGTTGTCTTCTACCATTATGGTTCTTATGGTTCTGGAAAGATCACAACTCAGATGAGCAGTCACTGGCTCAGACTATTCAACCAGGCTGAAACATAAGGTGGAATAGAATTTTAGATGGCATGAGAGGATTTTACACAAGAGTAATACATCATTAGAGCCTTTTTGAGAACTTAACATGTCTCTATATTGCTGCTTGAGCAATGCTAATTTGAATAGCTGTAAGTAAAGATGTTTTCACCATACTTGGGGAGGTGAGCAAATTCCATTGAGCAGCAATTTTCCTGCATGTTTTCTTTTGTATGATTGCCAGCAGCCAATTTTGTAAATTTTGTGCTGTTGGAATTACTCTTTCATATGAGAAAATCCTGTTGTAGTCATAAAGGTGGTACTACAAAGGCAAGAACAGTGCAGGCAAGGTAAAAAAAAGCTGCCAGTGCAAGAGGGTTGAGAATCTGGCCCTGGTTTACATATGACCACTTTGGGTTTATATAACTCTTTTGTGTTTGTTTTTATTTCACTCTGGGCTGTCTAAGCATTTCACAGGCAGTTAGCTCCCACAGAATGATCAAGTTTTTATTTCGTGTATTTTACAAAGAGTCAGAGTGAGGAGCTGAAAAGTTGAGTGATTTGCACAAAACCCCTCTCTCAATATCTGCACTGAAGTCTGTGATGAAATTCAAGTCTGATTCAGAGTCAAGTGCTCCTGTGTGTCTTCCACAATCTCCCTGCCGATCTGATTTCGCCAGCTACAAGCTTCTCTGGCTCTTCTGTATCAAGTTCCACTGGTACAACTGCCTTGGAACGTATCTGGGTTCGATTCTCTTGTATTGTGCAGTGATAAGCGTTGCAAGTTGATCAGAAAATATGTGGCTGGTAAACACCAGATTCCACCTTTCCTGAATGATTAGCTGGCTTTTTGAAGTCCTAATGATTTTAATTTGGCTTGGAGTCAGTGAGTAAGAGTATGCAAAGCCTTAGCCAAAGTACCTATTTATTTATGTAAATCTTATCAGCACACATTTCTTCAAAGAAGAGTACCTATCTCTTTGTCTAAGGGCTTTTAAATAAATATATAAATACATAAATGCATAACTACCAAGTAAACCAGCTTAAATTTTCTCCATTGTCTCATAGATGACAGCAGTTAGTAGAAAGTGGTTTTCCTTGGTGAACAGGGTTTATAGTGTTCCTGATTTGCAGGAATGATATTGTCTGTTCAGTTTCATTCTTCATTTTTCATTTCAGATTTTTTTAAAAAGTAACACAGCTTTTTTTTCCTATGGCTGTTCTGTCTGTCTTTATAACACAAGTTTGGGTTTTATTCCCATAGAAAGTCTATGAATAGGTTAATGATTTGTTTAAAATGTGGATGAAATTTCTCCAGACAGAAATTGCTCGCTCTATCCATTTGTCTTCTGGACTTGACTATTTAAAACTTGGAAGAATAATTTTTCCTTTCCCCAGGTTCTCTGGAGGGGAAAATTGTCTCTGTTTGTGATTGTTTCAGATATTTGCAAAATGAATGCTATAATTGCAGTACTGCAGTAATATAATTTTTTAAAACCCTCTACTTGTCTGTTGCAGTTCTTTACTTGTAAGAGACACATTTAATGAAGATGCTTTTTGTTTCCTTTCTTTGGGAGTGCTCCCTTAATCTAGTGCTATGCTGGAAAAAGCTTTACTTAAAGGCAACAGAGATGTTCTATGCTATGGCACCGTGATTTAAGTGTTGAATTGTATACAATAATTTATTGTATTTTTAAGGAAGCAAGGTCCTTACCTGTGACATACAGTGGCTTAAAAAAGATTGTGATAAAAGATATATTTATAATTAATCATTAAATCATTAACTCATTAAATATTCAGAGTAAATCAGATAGGACTAAGTACACTGAAAAGTCAGCATGTGTGCAAGTATACTTCTGCAGGTGAAATACTGCATCTATTAAATTACTATATTGGGCTGTGCAATATTACTGATATTTAAGATTTTTGTATGAGCACTTTCTTCAGCTGCAATTCCGAACGATGCTGGAAATTACTTGCAAAGGAAATTCATAATACAGGCTGAGTTCTCTAAGAGCTTTTGAAAATAGCAAATATCTTCTTGTAGGTTGCTGTGCATACAGTTCATAAAATTAGATGTAATTATACTGCTGTTTGTTGTCTGAGTTATTTTCCATTCAAATGCCATGTACTTAATTGAACTGGAAGAGAAGGAATTGGGTCCCTTTTCCCTGGTGCTGGGTCTCTGGTGTCAAACAAGTTGACAGTGATCTTGGCAGTGCGGTGTTTTCACACCAGTGCAGGCAAAGGGATCAGCTCAGCTGTGCCCCTTCCCTGTGTGTTTTGTCATTTACTGGGGTTCAGACCGCTTGGAGATCTGCCAGCCCTTGGCCATCAGGATATTTGGCTTTATGGAGCTGCACAGGCAAATGACACATTTGAAAGTTTCATCACAGGACTCTGAATTAATCTACAAGCTTGTTGGAGATTCTTCTTTTGAACAGAAGTTTGCACGCTATTTTGTTACTTTGGAAGTTGTCCTCACAATATCTTTTATTCATTTCTTTCCTGAAATCAACAGCTCAATTTTTTTTTTGATCTTTCTTTTTTTTCTCACAAGTATGTACACCACAATTATGGCTTGAGTTGAGTCCTTGAAATCCTTTTGTTGTGGCAATATCGTTGTCAATAGCAGGCCTGTGTATTCAGTTTTTATATTTATATAAGAACAAAAATATTTTCTGAATTATTTTCTCACATAAATTCTTTTCCTTTTTTTTTAAACTCCATTACTCCTACTCATGGCGTAAAGTACTGAACTTGCAAACTAAAACCCAAATCTCCTTCTTGAGTCAACACCATTAATTTATAAGCCAGTTAAGTATTTGAGTGCATTGCATTTGTCAATATTGGCTTTTCCCTGCTATTGTGTTTCTCATTCTCTTAGGTTAGTTAGGTGTATCTGAACCTCTGGTCTAGACTCACCTGCACATTTTTGTGTCATTCAAAGGTTTGTCACTTCTCTGACACCTCCTTTTTCTGATGACTAACATAAGTAGTTACCACCTATGCCAGAACAATATGGTTCCTACCAGTTCCTGCCTGTTCAGCTTTCTACAAAGAAACCTGTACTGTTTAATTCAAATATCTTGTTTTCTGTCCAGGTTTCTGAAAAGCTTTGTTCTTTTAGCATGGTTATTTAGTTACACCAGATATCTTTCTGAAAATCCATATAAACTATTTTTCCTTTAGTTTTCTTCTGGTACATTAAAAATTGTATCAGATTTGTGATTGCTAAAACTGTGGAGAAGAAATTCTACCTGTGATCTATGTGTCTTCTTTTGTTTTAATGACTGTTTCAATTAATTTGATTAATATTAATCTTATATCAAAATATATATGCTAGTCTAAAATTTCCTTGAATTGATCCTGTAAAGACTTTTAAAAATGTAAGTTCAGTGTTTGCTGCCATGCAGTCCTTAAATGAAGCCGCTAGTTCTGAGAACAGTTTCCTAGAGGTTCAGTCAGCTTATTCTTAATTTTTTCCTATATTTTTGACTGTGTATATTCTCTGTGGATTATTGACTTTAATGCTTATTTAATTTCTCTGTTGTTCGTTCTTTTTCCCTTCCCCTCTTTTTGGGTACCTGTGTCCATGGTGGCATCTGATCTTTTCTTTATGTGGAAAGAATAGGGTGAGGTTTAAATATCTAATACATAGTTGGCGAAAACTGATGCAAGAAATTGTTTATCTTTTCAGCAACACCCTCATTTTCTTTAATTACATCTTCACCTATAATTCAAAAGACCTACTTATTCTCCCTTAACCATCTTGGTGGTTATTGCGTGGTTTTTACCCACAGCTGTTTACTTCAGAGCCCATTTTGGACCTCTTTGTTTCCTTCTTACACAATGAATCTTATAATCTACTTTGTCGACTGCACAAACATTGTATTTCCATATTCTGCATAACTTCATGTTGGAGTCCTATAGGTGGAATGGCTAGAGGGCACTTCAAAATTGTACAACAGGTCTGTAAACTGAGAAAGCGCTATACTAGTTTGAAGAGGACAGAATTCATTTTCAGGGTATAAAATTCGTCTTAGCACTAAAAATGCATACATTTCTCCCTTGCCTGTAGTTGCCTACATTTGGTTTCTAGTCTCTAACATTTAGTTGTTCATTTTCTTATGTTAATACATTGGTTTCTGCTGATTTAACAGGTTTTAGATGCGGGAAGACTGAAAGAATATGGTGAGCCGTACATTTTGCTGCAAGAACAAGACAGCTTGTTTTACAAAATGGTGCAACAAGTGGGCAAGACTGAAGCGGCTTCTCTGATTGAAACAGCAAAACGGGTAATTTTAGAAGAAGAGATAATTAAGTTTGTCTCTGCAGTTTGTTTATCTCAAGTTAGCATATTCAGTGTTGCAGTAAGCCTTCCACTAAAGGATCTGTCAGTTTTGCAAGGCAAAGCCATAATTTTCAGTGGGATATACACAGACTTCCAAATGATACATGTATTTATATACCCTGAGTTGAAAGACTGGATTTCTTGCATCCTTTTGTGTGTACACTAAACAGTAAGTGTAAATAATATAGGACATACTCACTTGTGCTGGGCATTGATCTTAACTTGCTGTAAAAAACATGTTAGGGCTGCAGAATCAAACATTTATCTGTTATGCCTTTATTTTTTAAAGGGTCCATCAGATTTTAGGTGGGGCTCAGTACCTGTGACCACGCCGTGGTTCCTGAGGGTTTGATCACATTCCTTCTGTTGCATATTCATTCCCTTACTTCGCTCTCGTACCCTGGCTCTCTGTTCTGAACCAAAGATGAGCAGGGCTCAGCTAAGAAGCAACTGTTGAGTGTTTTTTCGCCTTCTTGTTCCCTGCAAGGCTCTGTTCCTGATTCACTGTGAACTGTTCAAATCCTACTTGGAGTACAAAATTATTAATGTAATTGTGGGCATTCCTCTGGCAATCAAAGTGTTTAAGAGACATCAATGGACTCATTTTCATAATATGCCTGTGAGGTGAGGCTGTATCATCTCCACTTCTCAGATGGAAAGCTGAAACAGAGATAAAGAGATAAAAAAGAATGACCTGTGATTGAGGATCTCTTTGACTAGCTTTGGCTTGCTTTCTTTTTTCTTGATAATTTACCATGCAGGCTGTCCAGAGCAAGATTTTAATTCTCTCAGTGCCAGCAAAGTTTTAGCATTGCTTCAGCTGAGACTGGCAGTGCTCAGTTTGGCAGCAGCTTGCTTGGAGCTCATGTAACTGTGCTTTCAGCAGCCGAGAAAGGCACTGGTATTAAGCTGGTAACAACCTAAGAGAGCCTTTTACAGGCCAGAGGCAAAGCTCTTTAGCCTTGCTGCTTTCCTTTCCTCAAGTTGCTGGATGTGTGGAGCAGGGCTAGAGGAGCACAGAGTCTAAACTGTTACCACAGGGAAGCAAAAGACCAATAGACAGGGAACAACACACAAAGACAGGAAACAAAATAGCAGGTGCTTGACTATTTTCCAGTAAAAAAATAGATGAATTTCCAGCAAGCTGGAAAGAAATGGAAAGTTGTGCTGTCATGGAGGCTGTGTGCTCATGTCTGGATGCTGTTTCACTGGACTTTTTGGAGAGTAGGGAAGAGATTTCTGTGTCTGTTCGTATTCTCGGATTTTACTTTTTAAGGAGTTTTTCAAGTAAAGCACTGTAGCTGAGAGCATACCCTATAAATTCTTGTGTAGCACAAATTGCAGACATGCAAGAGGAAACAATTTTATCTTGAACTAAGCAGTGTTATGAATTCTGTCCACTTCCACTGCTTCATTTATTTTCTTTTTAGGAAGGAATGGCTTAGCCATGTTTTCTGTGGTATGTGTATGACAATCTGGAGGTTATATAAATGGTATTTAAAAGGGTAGCTTCAAATTCATGTGACCATTGTTTGTCTGTAAAGTGAAGGCCAGCTTCCTAAGGCTTTCTCCTTGGAAAGGCAAGAGGTGAGGCTGTCCAGCTGTCATCTATAGAAATTTAGCTATGTCATGCTGTCATTCCTTCCTTCCTTCCTTCCTTCCTTCCCCGGAGCCCTCCCCAATTGCACAATTGCATTCAAAGATGATTCAAAATGTATAAAAATAATTGCCTGATGTTACTTGCCCATATAGTCATCTGCAGTTACCACATCAATGTTATGTGATTTTGTACAGGAAGGGAAGAGATCCAGGAACCGGTCTCTGCTGAAATGTGGTTTGATGAAAAAGTTTGCTAACTCCCAGGCTAGAAGGCAGATACAAGCCTTAGCATCTGCCAAGAATGCAAAGCATGGTGCTTTTCCACACTCGGACCAAAAATATGGGAATCAAGAGACTGTATCTCTAGTCAGCAGCTACCCAGAAGCAGAGTTATAGTTCTTTCTGTTTGAAGGACTTGGACAATTCAGGGGTTTTGTTGTTGCTGTCCCTTGTGCTTCATGCATACTTTCAGAGAAGTCGCTTAGTCAGAAGAGCTGATTCCAATGGTTTTTCTTTTTACACTACTGAGTCTGCTGCATGTATTGCTGTTGGCTTCCCACATTCCTACTGTGGTTACTAAGAACTGTTTTTATGAAGAACAGCTTGCTTTCTGTTTTTGGAAAACAGCATGCTGCACATAAAAAGAAATGGTAATATGACATACATACATACTTTTCAAAAAGCATTGCAGTGGGTTGCTAAGTAAAATGGTTTGGAATGTGGTTATGCTTTGGCAATGATTATTTGATTTGTTATATTTTGGACTTGAATCTTGATTTATTTCATTTTGGACCTGTACAACACAAACGTGTACGAATATCTTCTTTCAATAAGCTGAAACTTCAAATGCATTTTCTGGGAAAGTATTGATTCTGCGTATATCCTTTAAGTGCAAATTAAGAGGTACTTCACATCTTAAACTGGGAAAACTAACTTGGACATATTTAAGAAACATAATTTTAAAAAGAAAATCTCATGGGCCTCTTAGCGAAGCATTGCAATACTGAGCTGTTGCTGGAACCTTAGCTCAGGCTTCCAAATTGAACCAGTTGCTATTGTATGGCTCACTTGGTCACTCAGTATCCCCATTTTTTTGTGTAAATGTCAAAGAAAGCAACACAGGCACAACTCAAATGGGCGACTGCTGAGTATGTATTAAACAGCCCGTGAGCCTGATGGCAACTGAGTTATGCTTGACATCATCATGAGACTGTTTTTATCTTTGCTCAATTTACAAGAAGCTGCTAGGAGAAAATCCTATGGGAAAGAGAGAAATAGTCATCAAGCAATGAAAAGAAGAAAAAAAAAAAAATTCTCAATTATTCAGATAAACAGAAGTTGGTGTGTTCTCCCTGCTCTTGGCAGTGTTGAGAGAGGCTTTTCTGCGGGCTCTGGTGGCATCAGGATAGGGATGGGTTTCTGTCAGTCAGGTTTGAGTACTTTGAGGGAAAAAATAAGGATTGTTTTATTTTACTTTTAAGCTATGACAGATGTGTAAATATTAAAATACTAGGTGTTATCTCACCTCAGTGGTTACTTTTAAAATGGTTTCAGCTCTGTTGGCAGTGGAAGAAACTTGTATAAAGACTTGGGCATTTAATATCTTGAGGGATTGGGCTCAGGGGAAGAATTGCAATGAGACAGTTGAAAAGCAGCTGCCATTTCATTACATCTCTAGTAATGTGCCAAGGTTTTCTATTAGCTTTCCATTAAAAAAAAAAATCACATTCAAAAGCTGAATTAAAAGTATGCCAAAGTTTTATGTTTTAAACCAGGAACGGGACGGGAATACTGAGGCTGCTGTCTGCAGCCTGTGTACAGTCAGCAGCCTCATTAACTTTCCTCCGTTGCATCCGATTGTGACTGGTTACTGAGGAATGCCTCTTAACAGGACTCCCAATTCTTCTGTTGATTCAAATCAGACTTGAATATTCTTTGAAACTTGTAAAAATGCATATACTCTGCATTAGTGAGTGCACAAAAGATGACAGTGGTACTTACAGGAATATTTTTGTAGAATGACTATTTCTTTTTTATCTCATGTGTCTTATATATGTATTCATGTATGTGAAAAGGATATTATTATCAAACAAACTGAACTTTGTTGACAACACTCTTAAATATAAATTGCAGAAATGTTTCATAAGCTGTACTCAAAGCAGTCTGACTATGAGACCTAACTCGTGACACATGTCAGCTTCAGAAAGATAGTGTATTTTCTGTTTTTAAAGACTCAAACAAAACTTTTCACATTCTTCTTTGAAAAAAAAATTGCATTTGAAGTCCTTTTTCACCCAACACATTTTTAGATAAGAGCACACAAGTCTTGACATTATTTCATTTTGTTATGCGCATCTGTCAAGGAACAGAGATATGATACAGCTGCTAAAAACTGATGATTGTGGAACAGTGAAACTTGACAGCATTTCATTTCCTTTATGTTCTGATTATACATTTATCAGGAAACCTGTATCTCTTCTAGTTGAGCTAGAAATTGGTAGAATTCAGGAACTCAAAGGCTGGGCAAAGAACTGTCCTATTATTTGGTATCATCTTACGTTTTAGAGAAGTTGCTTGGTTGAGTCATTGTTAAAGCTTTTGCTTCTTCTTTCATTATTGTGGTTCACTATCCTGAGATCACATTTCTATAGGCCCTATAACTGCTCTGCAGCACAAATTAAAGGCTGGGATATTTCATACATATACCTCGAAGTTTCAATGGTTGTCAATCACAGTTTGTAAAATATAGGGATTACAACCTGATTTTAACATCCAAATCCATTGTGTTCATTTTATGTGTGAAAATGAGAAACCCTTGTGCAGACGCAAGATTTCACAGCTTCTTTGTCATCCTGTTTTTAATTTATCTCCATGTTTTGAGCTAGTAAAATGATTTTACTTATCAGTTTAATGTAAAGTGATAAAACATATCTATTCATCTGAATTAACAAAATTTGAGGGAATTGACAGGTTGTGTGGGATTTTTCTCACATTTTGTTCTAATGTAAGTTCATATAGTAATTTTACTAATTTTTCAGTGACATACATTTACTGAATACCACTAACCTGAAGTTCCTGTTGGGATTCCTTAAGGATATGTATCTCTCCTGTATTTATCTCCAGAAATATTGTTTGAAGCTAAATGGATTTTGGTGCCTAATTACTCATGGAATCTAATATTTTCCCTAGGTATACTTCAGTAAGAATTACCCGGAAGTTGTTCAGAATGGTCAGCTTGCCACAGACTCCTCCTTGGATCCTTCCTCAGGATTATGCATAACTGAAACTGCACTGTGATTCCTCATTGCCTTAACTGTTCTCCTTAGAATGTAAACCTGAGACCATCTAAACTCAGCGACAACATTTGCAAGTGTCAACAGGCGAGGAAAAGGAGGGAGGGAGGGGGGCAATTCTTTGCACTGGACATCCTTCCTATTTAATACTGAGAAGAAAATTTTTACTGTCCCTGTTTCTTGCATTTCAGTGCAATATGTTTTTCTTTCCAACTAATTATGTTTGTATTGCTAAGGAAATTAGGCGGATTGAGTTTTAGTTTGAAAGTTATGTGGTAGAGATCTCTTTTATTTAAACAGGTGCAGGACACCTAACAGGTCTAGTGTGCATATTTGGAGCTTAGTAAAATAATTGGAATGTGTCCTTTTTTTCTTTTAGAAATATTTTGAGAGCAAGCAAAACCAAATTACTTTCAGTGTCACTTTAGCATGACAGCTCTGTCAGAACAGCAGATTTGGTAGTGTGCAACTTACTTGTCTAGAGCAACTGTCTTTCTGCCTGTCACAAGTACCTATGCAGGCTGGTAGGAAAAAAAACTTGAAGAAGCCAAAATCACTTTTTCTTTTTGATAGAAAAGTACTATATACTTTTATATATATATATATATATATATAAACAGTTCAAATAATGCTGTTCAAGATGAATGTAAATATTAGCTTTATTTTGCTAAAATCCAAGTGCTGAAAAATCTATCTCAATCTTCTGTACTTCAGAAGAAAATTACCACATTTGCACTGAAGAAATATTTAAATAATTTAACATACATTCCTCTTTTTACCCAGGTTATCAAAGAAAAAAAGGTATTAAAATAACTTGAGGAAATGTTTGAATGACATGTCATTATACCTAAATACTGTTTAGTACAAAGTTATCTTCAACACAACACATTGAAATGTATACATTATTTGCATTTATTGTGCCTTAATATTTGTGCCTTCAAGCCAAAGCTGTAACTGCAGGGTACACAACAAATTCATTGGATATATGTTAAAAATATGTAACTTTAGTATGTTTAAAGTTTTGCATCAGGGGTTCTGTTGAACTTCAGCTGTTTGAAGTTACCATCCTGCCAGAATAAGTAAGAAAATACAAGCTGTAGTTTCAAATGGTTGTTGCTGATAGAGAGGAATGCAGTGAGAGAGGGGTTCAATATTCATAAGTTATGTCCTGATTCAGCAAAGCACTTTAACACAAAGGCACTATTCCCATGTTTAAAAAATAAATCAAGCAAGTGCTATGCTGCTTCAGATTTTTTCAAATTTAGTGAGCTATTCTTTGAGGTCCAGTAGAAAATACATCTATTCATCTTGCTGTTTAAAGGACACAGGAGAGACTAAAATGCAACAGATTTCTTCAGGACATGAAAAATATTGTGCTTTTTAAAAAATACTGAAGATGCTTGCTATTACCTTTGTAATGCCAAACAAGTGTTATTTACTCCAGTGTTCATCCAGTGGCCTAAAAGTAAGGCAAACACGAATGTGTCTCATTTCAAGCAGTTCAACTGGTGTTTAATTTAGTCAGATACAAAGTTACTCCCTACTGAGAAGTAAATTGAGGCCAAAGCCTCAACCGCTCATCTTGGACATTTTTCTTCTGGGAGACAGACCAATGGTGAGAATCCTTGTTCTCCTGTCACAGCATCCTCCCTGCACTGGGGCTTGCTATCCTGCTGTGAAATCCCAGGAGAGGGGGAATTGTGCCTGCAGTGCCACCAGCCAGCTTTCTGAGGGGCTTTTGGAGCTTGTGGAACAAACATCAGGTATCTGTGCTTGCTGGTAACCTCCTCTTACATGCTTTGAAATCATTAGGGGAGAGTTACAAAATGAGACACCTTTGCCCCTACCCCTTTTTTTGTCAAGTCCTAACACTTCTCCTGCAGTGTGTAGCATCTTACGCTGTAACAAGTTCCACTGAGATCAGTAGAACTGAGTGTGACACAGTGATGTGCAGCAGGAGGCTTGTGCTACATCTGATGATAAAATACCAGCCAGCCAGGGGCAGCTACCAGCCACCAAGCCACATGGCACAGGTGTGCTTATGTAAGCAGTGCTTATGGCAGATCCTTCTGAGAGGACACCAGTTATCATCCTGTGTGTTCGATGGCTGTTTTCTTTTCCTTTCAAGTTGTCTGAAATAAGGATTGGGCTGTAATGCCACTGAGTGAGAACAGTGGTTGCATTGCACAGGTATGTGAAGGAGTAAAGTCATGTTAGATAATGCTGGGGGACTGTGTAGCATAAAGAAAGTTGAACCTCATGGCCTTGTCCACGACTGCCTTTTTGGCAAGGATCTATGGATCCATGTCCAAACTCTGCTCAAGCTTTGCTGTGGAAAGTCCTGGTTGGAGTGGTGCAAAACACAGCTAGGGTGAGCTGACCAGTAAGGCAGTGCACTTTGTCAAGTTGGGAGTTGGAGATGCTTTGTTTATCTTCTTTTTTTGAGCAGTGTGAATATATTCAGGGTCTGTGTTCTATAATATGGAATCCTTATTATTTCTAAACAGTTCTTATAGAAGAGGAAGTGTGATGTATAATACAGAGACTTTTATGTACTCTAAGAGAATAGTAAGTTCTCCTGGCCATACATACCTCGAGTTTATATTTTTTTACCAGATCCAAGGATATCTGCATGCGTAAACCAAGGGTATAATTACAGTTTTAGTTCATTTCAACTCTGAAATCAATCTATGGTAAGTTATATTTCAGAGCAGAACTCCAAAACGCTGGCTGCTGCAGACTCACTGGTATGAGACCCTGACAGATCTAGCTATCAGTCTGTAAGCTAGAATTAATTCGATCCTGTAGCTTTTTGAATGCGCACAAAAATGCTAGGTATCTCTGAAAATTATGATTCTGCTTCTTCACGTGTTTTTGCAGGACACTACTTGCTGTAGGTATCAAATATCAATATCAGACAAAAGAAATTTATTACAAAATCACACTTGAAACCCATAAATTGCTGAGTAGATAAACTAAAAGCAAGCAGTTCATGTCTGTCATTGGCATTATTTCATCTTTTTGGTTTAAAGCAACAAAAATATTTTATTCAGGAAACTGGTTTTGCTGGTATTGTTGATAGCTGTTCTGTTCAAATGTTGATTAAGACCAACTGACCCATTTCATTTTAGTTAGGTAAAAAAGGTACCTGAATGGCAGAACTCAAATCAGGGGAAGAAAAAGACCTACATGTGATGAAAGTCTTGGTCTGTTAAATGAATGCATTGACTTTCCAACAAGTGTTTTATGTTTCCTTATAAAGAAAAATGTAAATAGTTTTAAACTTCCATTTTGAAAAATGGTTGTTTTGAAAAAAATTGTGCTTTATTTGGAAATAGTAAAGCAGGTTACTCTAAGTTGCATACTTGGAAAAGTATGGGGATCTTGGAAAAAGAACTCAGTCTCCTGAGTTATTCAAGCCTTTAAAGTATTTCTTCGCCATGAGGTGCCTTAAACTATTCCAGAGTCTTATTTCTAATAAATATAATTTTATATGGTAATACTGAAAATCATCAGTTACTGTTGTTTCTTAGGTGTAAAAATCTAGGAACAGCCTCTACTTCTGATCTTGAGAATTGGTTTTCACACATTTGTTTTGGTATGTCTTTGCACCACCCCTTCTCAAAAGACCACTGTGAGCCAACAGAGCACGTTGGCATTTCCAAAGCCACAGTTCACCAGGATAGGCTATTTCATGTTTTACTTATTTGCTTGTTTTAAGGACAAAAATTCTCTTTAGTGAACTGCACCATTTGCCAGATGGTCATAATCTTCTGCGATACCATTAGTACTGCCCTTTGGAAGAGGGAGGACTTTTTGATCAGCCTCAATAATGCTGGTTACTTAAGTAATGTTGATGGTTTCTTTCAGCCTTCCCAATAAATATGTGAAATGAGATTGCAAAAAGAATCAGAAGAAATGCTGCTCTTTTTTTTTGTTGTTGTTGTTAAACTGACCCTTTGAAATATCTCACTTCAAAATTTGCCTCTTTTTTTTGGAGAGGAGAAGAAAGAGTTGAAATCACTGCTTTCCTGTGATGGTGATAAGCATAACAGTTTTGCAGAAGATGTGGCTTTCTGTGTATGTTTTACATTGTGTAACAGCTTGCTGCTTTTTCATCATTTTAACTCTGGTTTTTGTTTGGTTTAGTTCTTGCATTTGTTGTAATAATTTGATTTTGGTATTGCTATGGAATGATTTCTTTTGTGGATGTTCATGTGACAACTGCTGTCATACAATAAAAGGCGTTTCTCAGAAGCCTGTCTTAAGTCTGTTGTCATTGCAAATGTGTGTCTGAAGGCAGAAGTTATGGGCTGAGCTAAGTCAGGACATGTCTGACATCTCCAAACATCTCTCAGTGGCATCAGTAGCCCCAAGACCTGAAAATCCACTTGGAGGTACAAAACACAGTAATACATGCCAGCTTGGTTTTACCAGTTTTCTCTAGTCCGAGATCTCTCAGATCACATTACCAAGATTTTTGCTTTAATTGCTAAGAAGTATTGCAAATAGATTTAAAAAAATGTGATGGGAGAACTACTAAAGTTGCACCAGTGCAGATGCAGTATGGTCTCTGAAGTAACTGGCAAGCTCACTGGGCTGGACAGTGGAAATGCGGAAGGTCAGTGGACAGAAGTGAGGTGGGTTAGCAGCGTAACTCCAAAATCTGTTGTTACCTCTCAGTCCTATGCTTCTGTCTGAGGAGTTTGTTGCTTAATTTAGGAAGACACTCAAAAACTGCTTTTTTCTGAAAACCATGCAAAATTCCTCCCTATGTCTTCCAACTGTCTCAAGTACTTCGCTCTGCTATTTTGATGCAGGATTTTTAGTACAGCATTAATTATGTGCATTTGCCAATAATCCCACAGTGCAGCATGTTGCAGGACCTAGTAACAACATGAATTGTCATCTCTCCTTTTCTGCCATGGAATATGTGTTAAGAATTTCTCATATTTTTACCAAAAGTCTACCTCACAACCACCATGCAGCTGTCTTAGTTGCCTCTAAGCAAATTTGGCTTGGGTTGTCACAGCACAAGTCGCCTGTGGGATGTGCAATATTCACCTGGAGCTATATTGTCCCAGAGCAAGCACTTGCCAAATGTGTGTGCTCCTATGTTAATACAGCAGTTTTAGAAGTGGAAGAGGGAGATTTGTTCCCTTGCCTGAAAGAGAGCTGCCGATAAGTAGCAAAGCCAAAGATGCTTTTTAGGAATCTGCTCACAAAACAAGCTTGAATTTCATAAACTCAGTGTTTAAAGCTGCTTCATAGATTTGGAGCAATATTAATGTACAGATAATGAGGGCCATACTCTGATGTATGAAAACGGGTTTCCACTGTCTGCACCTTGGCACCAGTTGACTCCCAAACTGGCCTGGAATCAATAGCTTCATCTGTTTTGAGATACAAAATTCCCTATGGATCTTAGCCATGGATCCAGCACATGCTGAAAAGTACAATATCCTTGAGGAGAAACTGGAGGTAGTCCCACTGCCATTCAGGAGCCAGGGCACATCCTGCTTTTAAGTTGCTGGGCTCAACATGGATACTGGGATTATACCTGCCTTCTTCAAACATGTGAGTTAAAAGCTGCACCATGCTCTCCTGCATGGGATACCCTGTTTTTTTAGAGCATACTTTTGGGTGTTGCACATTTTCCTTAGGCTGACCTATTTGGATCTTCCCATCTAGTGCATGACCAAAACATAATACTGAAGACTTTTTGATAGGAATGTTCACCATGAGTGAATGACATGGGGGATTGTTTACACCAGGACAAAGGAAAAACCTATATTCAAGTCCAAGTTCCAGGGAGTATTTATGCATTTTATTCAATTGTCTGTAGAAACACCAGGAGGAGCTGGGGCTTCTACTCCATTCTGTCAGCATAGCTGAGATGATCTTGGGCAGCAGGATCCATTTCCTTGTGTTCACTCCTGCTCTCTGGCCCCAGTGTGGCGGTGGTGGCCCAGGCTGCAGCTGCCACCACACAGGTCTGACAGGTCTGCTCTTTGCAGTCAGTGCTTCAGCTGTTGGGCAGCTCTACCAAAGCAAACTCGCTTCTCCTGCCTCCCTGAGGATGCTGTTGCCCTGAGTGCCATTGTTACCATGTGGAGCTCTGCTCTGGAGGTGATGCTCTCCATGCCCAGCTGTTCCTGCTGCAGCTGCTGCTTCTCCGCTATACGGGCAGTGAGTCTCTTATAGACGTTCTAGACCAAGCTGTTCTTAGAATCAATAATGCTCCTAACAGAAGGGCTTTGGAATACTAGCTGAAGTTTCTGCATTCACTATACCCAGAGAAAAAGCTCCCAGTTTATGCAATTTAAATCTTTGTGTTGCAGCCGACGGGATGTCTATCACCTGCTCACAGTAACATCTGAATGTGGTGCCTGAAGTAAGGCTGGTGGATTGTGGTCACGCTGATCAGGCACATGAGACTTAAAATGAGCTATGGTGCTTTTTTTATTTTTTTTTCCTCTCTTTTTCTTTCTGTTTTTCAGTTCTGGATATTTGCTATAGGGATTTAAAGTGAGGTGAAACAATGAAAAATAGTTCCCTTTATTTGATTCCAGTAAGCTTTGTACCTCACAGTTCAAGCACAGATAGAAAATAAAGGAAGGAGTTATTTATCCTGTATATTCTGAAGAAAGTAAATCTTACTAGTGTTCATGCCAGTGGATCTTCTTCATGGTCTTTTCTGTTTTCCAGGAAAAGACCATAATTATCTTATGGCACTAAATTGAGTTGGTGGGAAATACAGCCTCAGATTTATTAGTCAAAGTTTCACTGTCAGCAAGAGCTTGTTCTTCAGTATTACAGGCCTGGATTTTCTTTCCAACGCAAGTGCCAAGCATGAATAGGACAAGTGAGCGCTGTTGAACTGTCTCTTGAAAACATTGCCAGGATACCAAAAGAGAGGATTTCTCTCCCTCCCTGCCCAGCTGAGAGGATTTTTCCTCATTCTGTACCAGCAGGAAGGCAGCAGCATTGTACCAAGAATATGGACCGCTCTGTGTTTTGGTTGATTTAACATGTATGCACTTTTGCAGAGTAGTGATTTCCTTGAGTGGAGTTATGCAAGTAATTCACCGTGAGTCATTCATGCAGTGAATTAAGTGCCTCTTCCCACAACCAGGTCGTCTCCTGACAATCTTTTTTTTTTTTTTTTTTTGGAATTACTCAACAAATCCTTTTGCAATTACTTTTAAGCATTCTGTGTAGATCACACATTTATGTATGTGGTTAATGTTTGTTGATTTTTTTGAGTCATATTCCTAATACATCAGAGAAAATACATTGTGTTTTCTCTGTATCGTTTGGAATAAATATCCGTACCTGCAAATAAAAAATTTGTTTTCATCTAGTTTCAGGTGAGCATGTGCCTGTTCATTTCTGTTTGTATCCTCGTCAATAAAACTAGATTTACTTGAATGGTGTGTCATGTTATGCATATACATCAACACAGAAGGGAAGGGAATCTGCATTTTTCAAATAGTTTTATGGAAAAGTCTCTGCTGTTTTTTTCTAGCAGCAAGTGATAGAGACCATCAAGGGCTTGGGGGAAGAGGAAGATGCCTCTGCACATGCCAAAAGAATGTAAAGAACAGCAAGATGCTTGCAGTCTGCTTGGATCGAGCAGGGCTGGCAGGAGTCCCCCTGCACAGGTTTTACCTGCCTATGTTCTTTGTGCGTTTCTGTGCATGTGAGAAATTGCAACAGACCCTGTGCAGAACCAGTTCAAGTTGCTGAAAGCAGAAAGTGAAAGGCCAAGTGCTGCTGGTAAGCAAGAGCAGGTGTTTATCCTGTGCCAGGCATGGCCGAAGCCTGTTCCCTGCAGGTGTTGTCCTTACAAGTGCACTGACTGACTGCCCCATGGGAGTGATTTAGCTTGTTTTGGAGGAGAAACCCCCCAGAAAGGAGAAATTTTTAGGGAGGGCTTCCTAGAGCATGAAGGAAGCAACAGTGAGGTTTCCCTCAGAGGTCTCCATCTCGCAGGAAAAAATTCTTCTTTTCTGATTTTCAGGACATGTGCTGGACCCTACAAAGCTCATGGGTGCTCTGCAAAGAAGTTGTAACAGCCCACAGTGCTCAGGAGGACATCTTAATGGGCTGGTTAAGTGGCTAATGGGGATCCCTTTGCTGCAGCCAAATGGATTACTTAATAGAGAGATGTAGATCGTTGGGAGATGACTGGGCTGCCAAAAGGAATGGGCAACAAACCAGTTGGAGCTGCTGATGCTGTTGTCACAGATTTACCAGAAAATCTGCTTTTCCTTCCAGCTGAATTTTTTTTTTCCAAAAGAAGTGATTATCAGTTCAACCTTTCCCTGCAACTGATATTGAGGCAAACTTCTGTCAGATATTGCCAAGTAGAATTTGCCTTTTCATGATTTCTTGGCTCATGATGGCTGCCAAGCTCTCAGGATATTTTGGCCCTTTTACTGAATCTGGCTACTGTTGTTCGTAGCTGTTCAGGACTCCCATTTGCCCATCCTGAGGGAAATACAGGAAGACAGAAGAAATAAGGAAGACTGGTCCCTGCTGTTAAATTGTTTGCATAATTCCTTTTTTACTTTTTTTTTTTTAACTTTTTTTTCTATTTTTTAACTGGAAAAGTCGATCTTAGACTGGAAGAAGTATCAGCAATGCTAGGGTTTTAATATGAAATCATCGTATCTGAGTGAGATGAGTGTGTCCCTCTTCTCTCATCCATTGCCTTGCAGTTGAGGAAAGCGCTTGATTTCCCACTTTGATTTCTCTGGACAACTCTTAATCCCAAATTTTAGTGAGGAGCTGATTTATTGTCTAGCATCAGGGAGGGGACATTAATTCCATCTGCCACCCAGTGTGCCTGCTTGGAAAGAAAGAAACCTCCTCTGCTGTAGGTAAGATCAAAACCAAAGGGTATAAACTGGGTTGAAATCCATGTGTTTAGGCAGCTTGTCTGGAAAACACAACTCTACTGCTACTTAACCCTGTAGTTGCCTGGAAACCCTTGAAACACCTGATTCTTTAACTTGAAGCTCACCCAGGTGCCCAGAGCCACCCCCCCTGGCGTCCTCAGAGCTGCCAAAACTTGCAGCTTAGTGCCTCATGCCCGCTGGAGCCTCCCTAGCATGGAGAAAACAAGGATTTTACCTGAGAAGGGGCTCGGTGGGCCCTGGTAGCTGCACCTGGCACCTCCCCACGCAGCGCCGTGGCAGCTCCAGCTCCGAACCACTGCTCCAGAAGGGGTGTGAGAACACTTACAGCAAGCAGGACAGGGCCAAAGGAGACCCCTGCCTGCTGCCTCGCTGGAAGTGCCCTCAGGAGCAAGGATGCAGTGCCCCCTTGCTAAAAGCCTTTCCTAGAATCATGATGGTGAGGAGAGAGGAGGACTTTGGGTGCCAGAACCCGCAATCAGAGTGTAAACCTCCCGGGATGGCAGCTGCCAGGGCAGTGAGGAGGCAGCCCGGGGCTCCCCGCTCCCTGGTGGCGGCCTCAGAGCGAGGTTTCGGCTTTAGGGACACTCTCCCTCCTTGCTCTCCGTCGCAGCCCCCTCCGCCCTCCCGAGTCTGAAATTCCTGGCTGCAGAGTGTGGTTGTTTCAAAGCAGGGGTGGAGGAGGCTCCTCCGCCCAAGGTAGCCTCCAGCCGGGTTGTTGGGGCACTCTCATGGGATGTGGGAGATGTGGGTTTGGGCCCCTCGGGCTGAGGCGGGAGAGGAACCCGGGCCTTCCACTTCCTCAGCATATACTTTGAATACCGAGGCATTATATAATAAAAGCTATCACCACCTTTTCTTCTTCCTGCTTTGTGTTTTAAAAGACTGATCTGTGTGGAGTCTTTTGAAAGAAAGGGCGTAGGTACCAATCTCCAGGAGAAGATTCCAGACAATGGATCCCAGGCAGACAGGGTTGCCTCACTCCAGCCTCAAGGGGCTTTTAGTGCAAGAGAGAATTGCAGATACACCCTTGTCCTCCACTTTTCCTGTTGCCTCAATGCTTATGCCTAAGCAGCTGCATACTCCCTTCAAGAAGGTCCCACTGTGTCTTGCCAGCTCTGTTGTGTTCAAATCTTGAAGCACCCAAATTCTGTCAACCACGCAGAGATTCTGAGTGTGGCTCATGAGATGCCAGAGGCCAGGTCATCTAAAAGTCTGTGCCCAAACCTCTCCTAAATTTAACCTTAAATTCTCTACTTAAATCAGCTTGTCAAATCCAGATGAAATTACTTGTCTCTTTGAAAAAATACTGGGGATAGAAGCTAGATCAAGAGGGACAATCTTGCAATGTAATTGCATAAGCAGGTAAAAATATTTTGTTGCTTTGAAAATTTTAGAGGACTTCAGACTAGAAATAAATGTCCACAAGTAGTCTTAATCATTGCACTCTGTGAATACTCATTTGAAACAGTCTTGGCAATCAATTCTGATGTAGCTCTTTGACTGGAAAAGCCCAGACAGTCCCAGATGTCTCTTTGATGCAGGAACACACAAAGATTCAAGTTTCCATTGCTCTGATGAAGCAAGATGTCCCTTGCCCTAACTAAGGAGGAAGAAGTCCCTGTGTCCCAAAATATAAATGTGTTGCACATGGTGCCTATTAATCAATGGAGTCAAGTCTGGAGCAGCATCAACTCTTATAACTTGTACTCAGTGGTAAGATTACACAAATTCATATGTCTCTTCATATATCCATATATCTTTCCATGATATTTGAAAAATGATGGTAGTTGGGTGAAGTCCCAGGGACCGGAAGTAGGGAAATACTGCGCTCATTTTTAAAAAGGGTAGAAAGGAACAGCCTGGGAAATACCAACCTCTCAGCCTCTGTGCCTGGGAAAGTCATGTAGCAGATCCTCCTAGAAGTGCTAAGGCACATGGAGAATGGGGAGATGATTTAGGACAGCAACCCCCAGAATAAATGCAATCCGGAAGATGAAGAAATAGAGAGCAGCCCTGCCAAGAAGGACTTGGGGGTGCTGGTGGGTTAGAGGCTGGACATGTCCTGGCAATGTGTGCTCACAGCCATGAAGGCCTGGGCTGTATCCAAAGGTGCATGGACAGCAGGGTGAAGGAAGAGATTGTCTCCCTCTAGTCCTCTTTGGTGAGACCCCACCTGGAGTACAGTGTTCATCTCTGGGGCCTCCAATATAAGAAGATTGTGGAGCTGCTGAAGTCAGTCCAGAAGAAGGCCATGAAGATGATCAGTGGTCTGGAGGACTTCTTCTATGAAGAAGTTTGGGTTCTTACACTTGGAGAAGAGAAGGCCCCGGGAGATCTTCCTGTGATCTTTTGGTACTTCAGCAAGGTTTGTAAGAAAGATGAGGATAAACATTTTGGTAGGGTCTATTGAGATATGACAAGATGTAATGGTTTTAAACTGAAACAGGGTAGATTTACACTAGACAGAAGGAATAATTTTTTTTATAATGAGAGTGGTGAAACACTGGAACAGGTTGCCCAGAGAGAGTAGTGGTGAGTACCCCATCCGTGGAAACATTCAAGGCCAGGTTGGATGGGGCTCTGAGTAACCTGATCTGGTTGAAGATGTCCCTACTTCTTACAGGGATGTTGAACTAGATGGGCTTTAATGGTCACTTACAATTCAAACTGTTCTATGGTTGTGTGTAACCTTGTTTTGAAGTATTCCATCTATGAAGCTCCATTATTTCCCCTCTTTTTCTTGGCAGAAATCTCACTCCAGAGGGATGAAAGCCAGCTCATCAGTGGGTCTTCATGAAAGATGAAAATCTTTGGTTGTTTGTGGTAGATACTACAAATCAAAGGAGATCAGCAACCAAAATGAAGAAGGGATGTCACTGTCGTTACCACACTTTTATCAAGAGAATTCCCCAAAGGATGGCAAAGGTTATCTGCAGACCCCTCATTCACATCTTCATTATCATAAATTGCCAGTGGAACAACCATTGCAAGGGACACCAGCTCTGGTAAAGGGGATTGATGCTTTGTCCACTCTTTGAGACAGTCAAGAAAGCTGAAAGGCATGAAATAGAACCTCCCCCAGGATGTCCTGGAAGTCAAAGCGTATGTCTGAGGAAGTCCAACCACAGCAGAAATGGCTGGTTACCCTGTGCCTGGACTGACTGTCCAGATATGATGCTCCATGGACCCTTGGGTAGTTTTTGCCAGGTGCTGTGATGAGATGCTTCTATGATATCATCAAGAGATGCTCATGGCAGAGAAATAAAAGAAAGATACTATAGAGGATCATTTCAATACCTGACACTCTTACACTTGGCTAATTGTATTTGTTCATTAAGATAGGGATCAGCATTCAGCTTCTTCTACATTTAGGTCAGCCTTCCAGTCCATTTGCACTTGCAAGAGAGAGCTGCTTTAATGAGGGATAATGAAACTTGCCACACATTGCATCATAACCTCTGTGTTAATATCATTTGCACATGATAAAATGCAAATAGTATTGACTGTCAATGCACAATCATGCTTAATCCTCTAAGCCCCCCCCCACACACACACACGCATGTGCTAAAATTAATATCCCTAACAGTAAACAAAATATACATCTGTTTCTCTCTCTGTCCTCCTGAGAACATTTGTTTTCCCTAAACTACAAGATACATCAGTTCTACCTATGCAGCTAAGCAAATAGACTGCCACTGGCTCCTGTAGGTACCCTTATTCCCTGTTTGCACTTCACGAAACCATGACAATGCAGTGCAGTGCACTGTAAACAACCCTGCCTTAAACGGACCTACACTCTGCATTACAGGCATTCAAGGGGCATTTCTAGTGCATAACTCTAGTTGACTCTCCCAATGCATTTTGAGTGCCCAAGGCCTGCTTGTCCATGTTCTGCAGGCATCCTGAATTTTGAAATAGGCATCTTGGTTAAATGATAGGTGATAGAGATGCTCAAACTCTTTTTCATTTGGGATTTGTGCTGCTAGAAGGGTACCTGCATACTCTTTTACATCTGGATTTTGTTTTTGGAAGGTATGACAGAAGGCAAGGTATAAAGCTGAAGTGGGATCAGTTAGTGACTAGCCATCATCAGTGAATAAATGGTCCCTGAAGGTTAAATAGGTCCACATGAATTTCAAGAAATGCAGATTAAGCACAGAGTGAAAGTTAAATGTATTTAATTATAATTCTGTTGTGGGAAGTTCAGCTCACAATGTCAGAATCACTAAATCACTTTCAGGTATCTTAATACCACATAGATGTTTGTATTTCAGAGGGAAAAACCTCTTCAAGTTGCACTACTGGCTGAGAGTGCTACCTATGAACTATATGATTTTAGGGGTATTCTGTATCTCTGGTTCCCTGAGAGCTGCAAAACTTTTTTGATCAACTTTTCTCACTGTTTGAATGTAAAAACTCACATTAGTTCAGGACTGGTGAAGAATTTTATTTGGAAATTTCACACCCATTATATGAAACACAGCATTGCAGCAACTGTTTGCTGTTTCTGTTTCTCAGTGCTATTGGCAAAGTGCCGCCTTGGGTTTTAATAATCCAGAAAAATGCAACAGACAGCAGTTGTCTGGAGAAACCATAGATTTGTGTAGGACATGATGCATGGGGAGGCGTCCCACTGCTAAAGAAACTCTGAGGAGCAGCTGAGCAAGCTCAGTGCCTTTGAAAGGCACTCTTCTCCTTTGATTGCACAGGCTCTTACTTCAGGAGGGCTGCTTTGTGAAGCTAGTAAAATTTAGCTTCACGATGCCTACCGGCCAAGTCTCGCCATGAACAAAGACTGAGTAAATGAGGTTTGCTTTTCAGAGAAGGGAAGTGTCCTAACCTTTGTCACCAGCTGAACCTGACGTTTACAGAGCTGGTCCGAGTGCTCGGGGTTGAATACAAATGTGCCCCTTAGACACTTCTTGGCCCATTCAAAGCTTTGCACTGTATTTCTGTACCTACCTGAAATCACAATGTATTCCCCCAGCAGCCATAAAGTCAAAACATTTTTTTATTTAATACCGATGAAGCAGATGTTATTCAGCATTTACTATGCTTCCAGTGCCTGGGCATCTGGAAAGACAAGTGGGTGCCAGAAGTGTTAGAAAACACAGCCTACAAATCCAAGCTACAAAAGAGTGCAGGTGCAGGGGCAGCATCTCCTCCAAGCAGACCAGGCAGCCCATGGGCCATGTCCGAGAACCTCAAGACACAAGCTCCTCAGAGCAGCTGAGCACAGGCTCCTCTCAAGCGGACGTGCACTCTGTTTGAGGATTATATATGTTAGATCCTTGCTTTGATACCTTCACTTACGCAAAGCCTTGGTGCTATCAGTTCCAGCATAGTCAAACTTGAGTGAATCAGCCTCCCTCAAACCATGCAACCTGATTCACATGCTAGGAATCCAGCCTCTCCTTGCTGCAGAGTAATCAGTGGAAGCTCCAGCAGTGGAGCTGCATTTAGTATCAGCTCTGTGGGCATTTTTGTCTGCACACCTCAGGGGTTTTTTTGAACTCTAGCTGTCGTGAGTGTGCCCTGGATAGTTTCAACTGACTGGATTTGTAGAAATAAGCATGGAGGGTGAGCTTGTGCTCCTAAGGAAAAGAAGTGGAGGTCTTGTCCATACCTGTTAAGCTAGAGGATGTAAGTTCTGTGCTGTGACCAGCTACACATTTTGGTGTGTGTTCCCCAGCATGGCTTTGGCCCATGAGAGCTAACATCCTCTGAGGTACTGCAGGGTGTGGCACACATCAGACTGATCTCCATAGGCCACATGGATGAGGTCAAGTGTTTTGGATGGGAAGGTGTGTTTACTCATGCATCTGCAAGTTGTGCATGACATAAAAACAATTTGCCATCTGGGTACTAGAGACTTTTTTCACAGCTGGTATGTGCAAACATACACTGGACTGTGAGGTATGAGCTTGTGAGATACATGTGCATGTGTATACACAGATGTGTATTTATATACATGCACACACATAGACTGTACTTTTATGCAATAACCAAGTTTAATGCTTTAATTACCTGTACTGCAGACTAAGAATCATGTCCTCTTTTTCTGTTTCTTTTTTTGGAGAAGGTCAAACCATGCTAATTTTAACAGGTCTCCTTTTCTGAGCATCAGTGGGCTTCAATGCCTCCAGCACAACACTGTGGTGAGCTGGTTTTTATCCTTGAAGGGTGACAGAACTGGGTTGAATAGTCATAGTGCTACAGCCCCTCTGCATTTTCTGTCCTGAGTGATGTTGCTGAAGTCTAGCTCCAGCTTCCCTCCCATCATTGTACCATTATGTCTGAGGTTACCTGCCTTTTGTGTAATTCTCTGGACTCCTCTACCGCCAAGACTCAATTACAGGCAAAGAATGCCGTTTGCCGAAATTCTCATGGATGAGAAAATTAACATTCCCCACCCCCCTCCTTTTTGTTGTTGCCATGGTCACAGGAAAGGAATTAAAGCATCAAAGCCTTCCATTTCCCGATGATGGATTAAGGAAATTATTAATTTGTCTTATAGAAAGGCAGGTTGTGTCTCTGCAATTAATGTTAGAAGGCTCTTCATGAGGGGAATTTCAGCCTCCTGGGCGGAGAAAGCTAAAGCATCTGCTTGTTCACTAGCTTAGATAGATGGGATGGCTATGGGGGTCTCTGCCATAATTCCTTCCTTTATTAGTCACTCCAGATAGTATTTAGCTACCTAGGCAGTGGTTTCTTTGGGGCACAGTATTAAAAATTCAAACTCGCCTACAAATTAAGTCCTCTCCTTTATCCATTTTTTTATTCTCCATACACGACCTCTCAGGCTTTTTTCCATTGGAGCTTGAGGAAGAGAAAACCCAGGGAAAAACCTACTTGCACATAATTGTCTCTGATATGTTCCAACTCATCTGTTGCCCTGCTTTCCTGGCTCCATGGTGCCAGGTCCTATCTACCTACTGTGAGGCAGCTGTTTATATGGGACCACTTTACAAACATTAGCTTCACAGTGGGATGTGTTCTCCCAAGGGAGCTGCAGGCTTGGCCATGGCCACTGTAATTGACCTAGCATGGGGCATAGAGACTCAGTCCCGTAAAGACTTCTGATGGATCCGGGCCTCTTTTACCAGCTGCGTCTTACAATGTTTCTTGGTGACCTGTCCTGGCTAGAGCTGCTTATGCTTGCAGGAAAAGATGAAGAGGAAAATATCTTACCCTGTCTGCTTCTGGTGTCAAAAATTCTTTCTTTTGCTTCACCTTTTCTTCTCCATTTCAATTTTTTAATCTAAACAGAATAAGTGCTGAAAATACATTTTTTATTATGGCTTTGTCTTCAAAATTAGGAGACAAAAAGTACCAGCATTAAAAAATGGTGATTTTGATATTGACACTCATCAAAATTCTCTTGGCTCCACAGAGGGTCACATTGTCCCAGGCTTCTTTCCAGCAGCTTCTCTGAGCTTAAAGGTGCTGCTTTGGCCTCCCACTGCCAGCAGCAGTGCTGTCTGATGACAGAAAGCAGCATGCCACGCAGTCTCTTTTAAATTCATCCTCTCATATTTCTTCTTGGTGCATTCAGGTAATTTGGCCTCTTTATTTACTTGATCCCCTTTTCTTCCTCCTGAAAGAGAGTGTCTTAGTGCTTCCCATTGAAACCCATGGAGGCAAATTGTTGGAAGATAATACCTGAGCAAGTGCCGCTGGGGCAGAGGTGGCTGAGCAGTGCTTGTGACAGAGTGATGCCTCATGCTAACCTCGTGGCTCATCCCTTTGATATGGTGTCTGTCAGGCGCTGTGCTTTGCCTACCTTGCTGTGGGAAATGAGGGAACTTGTTTGTCACTTTTTCCTATGCTAAAGGGGCACAAGAAGGAAAGGATCTTTTCTCTGAGTGCTAAGCTCCCATTTCCCTTTGATCTGCTTTATGGGAGTACCTTTCCTCTATGAATGAGCAAAATGCCAGGACTATTTCTTGGAAAAGCTGAATGCAATTTGGAAACTCAACAGGAGTTTGCATACCTGCCATATTCCTATGAATAATACAGTGCTGCTCTCCCAGCAACCACACTCAGCTCAGATATCTGTCTTGAAGACACTGCTGCTGTCAGGAAGACTCCTTTAGCTGATTGAAAGATATGAAACCCTTGTTCCTAGGTCTGATGGGTCTGTAATTAAGAGCTTTAAAACCAATGTTGTAACACCATGAGGGACATTTCTTTGGTGTTAAACATGTCAAATGACCTACTGCTCTCAGATGTTGAGCTTAAGGTCTCAGTTGTTGGAGAGAAAATCCATATTTACATCTACATTTTTGCTGTAGTCATGGGGCCTGGTGATATTGGTATCACAATAACACTTCAACAAACAAATAGATGATTTTGCAAACACAACATAAACCTACAAAGTCTTAAAAAGTAAAATGTTTCACCAGGTATACCCTGGATATATTTATATGTTAGTTAAGCTCACTTTGAAGTGCTCCATGGTATACCAACACCATTTATTTTTCCTCTGGTCAACAATGGGTATACAATGTGCAGGTTTTAAAGTAGGACCTAAATGAGTTTACCTTCTCCACAGATAGCCTTTGAGGACTCAAAAAACACAGATGACATCTTCTCTGTTATGCCTTTTCTCTCCAGCTGAGCTGAGTAATTGAGCTGGTAGCCCAGGTGGCACCTCAACACCTCCACAGCCCTTGATATTGAGATTCTTTTGGCCAGCCTGCAGCCAATATGCATTGTGCCCTCCTGTTAATCCTTATTTTCTCTGTATTCAGTACCAGAAGGCCATAATGCTCACCATAATCTCTCCTTATGTTGATGTGAGTGTCCAAATGCTGTTGGCCACATGCAGATTTATCCTGGTGTTCAACATCAGGGGTGTGGGGAGAGAAAGATTTATCTACCTAAAGAGAGGGAAGGAGATGCAGATATCATGCAAAAACCCTTTACTCACACCATAGTTTATATTCTGTTGTAAGAAGGAATTAAACTTACACATAAATCCCTTTAAACTGAAATATCCACTGTCTAATTCAGAAAGAAAACATCTTCTCATCTGTCTTCCTTTTTTTAGGACCTTCCAGACTCAAGGGAGACCCACCACAGGTCCAGAGGGGAATTTTGTAAATGTCTTCTTCTCTATGGCAGGCCTGCTGTTAGCAACACAAGCTTTCTAGGGAATGTGGAGGATGCTATGTGCCAGATAAACTTTTCTCTCTCTCTCTCTTTTGCTTTCTCTCCTGAACTCCAACTGAAGATTTCCAGGTCATTTTCATGTCCATGACAGCCTGCTCCACAAGATAAGTGAAGCTGAGAGCAAACACTTCAGTCATGGAGTGACTCCAGCTGTCTTTGACTCCTTAGGTGATGCTGATGGAGACACACAAAGATACAAGTATGCCTGTACAGACCTGGTAATCCATTTCCAGAGGGATATACACCATCTTTTGTAAACATATGGAAACCAGAGAGTTATGTTGCTAAACTTTGGCTGTGGAAAAGTCAGTACGACATGGGTTTCTTCCTCAAGTGCTATGAAAGGAAGTACTCAGGATAGAAATTGTGACAAGACAGCCTTATTTCCAAAGGAGAAGTGCATGCTCTCAGCTTTGGAGGT
>NC_031768.1:40553084-40681377 GCF_001522545.3 Parus major
CAGGAAGGCAGGAAGGCAGGAAGGTTGGTTGGTTTAGGTGCATGGCTTTTCAATATAAATAGTAGAAATTGGTTGGTTACATCAGGAGAAAGATGGTGACATGACAAAACCCAGCTGGTATATTGAGATGATTTTTTTATTTTGTAGGCACAACAGGTAGAATTTTTCTTTAAAGCCCACAGAAAATACCAAGGAAAGTGTTGCAGCCTGATTAAATGGTTAAATATATTAGAGGGGGGAAAATGCAATTTCCTGCTCAATTTGCTACCAAGAAGCCAGATGGCAAAATAGTGGCAAAACCTATAAACTCCACAGACAGTCTTACTGTGGCACATGGAATGTCACTACTGAGGCACTCTAGGTTTTCAGCAACAGGAGGGTGAAACTGGTTCCTCTTCTGCACCATGGCAACATGCAGGACACGTTCAGAAAGCTGCTGGTTTTGTGATGGCTTGAGCAGGACAGGATGGTGGCAGAACTCATGTTTCATCAAGCCCCTGATGCTGCTGTTCCTGTGGAAAGGCAATGGGGTTGGTGGGAGGGCTTTTTCTCCATGCTTAGGCAGAAGGTGTGTGCATAAAATAATTGTGGCATCAAGAGATGCACAGAAGATTTGTAAGCAGGCACCAACAAAGGGGAGCTCCTCCTTGTCCACCTGCACATAGATTTAAAGGTCAATATTTGAGAAGGCATAGTGGGGAAGAGTACCTTCAAAGAAGTTGCTGCTTAGGGGAGGGTAAAGAAAAGTCACTCTTGAAAGATGGGAGACTTAATAAAAATATTCATGCTGCGGACACAGATAGTGCTACAGACTGTAAGACTGGGATAGCCAGTTTAGAAATATTCATCTTGCGCAAGATGGATAGAAATATAATCTGGTTAACACCCTGCATAGTGGGGTGAGACTGAAGATGAAGCTGCATGTAGGATCATAGCAGAGTGGTTGTCATCCGGCTTTGGCAGTATTAAAAAATCATTCCATGACGCTGTGCTAATGCACATACCAGTGCTGCTGAAGATTTAGAATTCCAGAAAGATTGGAAAAGCTAGGACAGGGCTGGGTACCTGTATAGTAGCAGGAGGAAGATACCAAGCGCTGCAAGAGCAGAAAAAGCCAGTGAAATTTAACTAGATTGAAGCTGGAGTAGCACTGCCCAGCCTCTGCCCAGCACCTGAGTGCATGGCCCAGTTCAGGTCAGGTGCATTCCTTTAATAGGACACTTCTTGAAGGAGTTTTTCCACCCCAGGTACCTTTGGTGGGGAGAGAGCCAGGCACCTCAAGTTAGGCAGGTTGACTAGGGATTCAACTATGTGAAATATTCAAGGACAGGATCTCTGGATCCCGAGGAACGTGAGTCACCCTTTCATATTTGGCACTCTAGGTCCCACCACAAGAGCATGCTTCAGCACATAGCAGAGAAACTTTCAAGTCTTGGGATGTGGCAGGGTGTTGCAAAAGAGTGTCATGGATATTATCTCAATAGTGATTTCTGACCACACCAAAGTGGTTGGTTTTTTAAAAATGGTTATGATAATAGTTTACCAGGTTACTAATTAGTCTATTAATTTTGAAATGGTTCAGAACAAGGTTGAAAAATGATGATTCATATGTATTGTTTATCAAGAATGATTTCAGAGAAGACAAGTACTTATTACAAGTATATCACATTATGAAATCAATAGAAGAAAAAAAAAATAAAAAAAAACCCAGAAAGTAATAAAAAAACCTGAGGAACACCATTCATCTCCCAGGAAAAGACAAAACAGATCCCACTGTATGCTCAGAAAATTAATATGAATAATATGAAAATAAACTACAGACATAGCATTCACTAAGTTTTGTAAGAAGAAATAAACTTATGCCTCTCATCTTCTCCTCTTACTATCCATTGTTTCTTTTATGTCCTGATGTAAGAGTATACACAATTGCCTTTAAAAAAGGGTCATCTTCCTGATATTTTAGCCTCTAATACTAGTCCTGTGTTCAGATGTAATGGCATTTCTCAGTCAGATTTCTCAGTGATTAGAATCCCTCCCCAGAGACAAGTTAATTGACAAACTCCAGGAATTAAAGCAATGGGAAAACTTCCACTTTGGTTCCAGTAAGGTATAGGAGTATTGCTGCTGGAAAGCTGAACTTGAGGCTCTTTTTACAGCTCCTGATGTACCTTTATGACAGAATCACAGAATGGGTCAGGCTAGAAGGGACCAGAGTGTTGCCATCTGATCCAACCTCCCTGCTCAAGCAGAGTATTCTTAGAACCCACTGCATAGGATTGCAATAAGACATGATCACATTCCTATTGCCCCTGTTGCTGGAAGATGCCCACTTTGCTTGCCATGCAGAGCAGGAAGGGCAGACACACTCCCCAGCTGGAGAACCTGACTCCCAGCCCAGGTTTCCCTGTCTGGTAAGTACACTCTAATTTACATTCCTCCTGAGTTAGTAAGCTCGAGCCTAGCCTTGAATCCTTCTTGAAAATCCTGGACTGATTCATTTTCCCCCTGAAGAAGCTCCTCATAAACTCTGGCTCACCCCACACACACATACATTTCATTTTAATTAAAAAATACCTTGCTGGCATGACAAGCTATACAAGTTTCACTAAAATATTAAATAATAAAAAAAAACCCCTCTGAACCCTCAGGTCTCTGTCACAGAGAGATACAATACATCAAACATCTGTCCAGAACAGAACTGAGGATAGTCATAGCATTTGGAGGTTTAACTTCTTTCCATTTATCATTGTGACGTGTTTCGGATTTGGAGGTAAGTTCCTTTGCAGCATGATCATAGGTCACTTTTTCTTTTCCCCCATAGCTGTATGAAAGTTTTCCTCATTTTTTTTTAATGGAAAGTCTTTTACTACTTTAAAATATTATTTTTTTGAAAAAGAAAAACTCCTCCTCACATTTCCACCTGTTTTGGGCACAGAAATAGGATGCTTTTCTCCATTTCAATTCCTCTCCTATCACATTAGTTGTGCAGTGATTTCTTTTTAGTTCTGCACTGTGCTTTGCCTCTTCCAATTTCAGCTCCTCGTTTACAGTCATTGATTCTTCATATGCTGAGGATCTACTCCAGGCTGGCACATTTCAGCCTGTGAAGCTATCCATTAGTCTCAAAGTGCTATTTAAAACTCTTCAGCAACTCCATCTTTGGGACTTTAATATATCTGTGACAGTGACCTGCATATAGTTTTGTGGTAAGGTTAGGTCTGGGGATGGAGACATGCTCTTGCTCCACTTTCTCCAAAGTCCCAGACTCCCTGTCCCAGTGCTGGGGGAGGAGATATAATCCACAGAAAGTTGTATGATGCATTGAGAGCTGTGTAAGCAAGTCCCCAGAAATGGAGAGCAATAAGGTGGAGTGTAGGTACCACCCTCTGGTGCATGGGAAGGCACATCCAGCTGCTGGGGTTCTCTTTTTAAGTGTTGGGAGAGAGCAACTGAAAGCAAGCAGTCAGGGAAAGGCACACTGTAATGTAAACCAGCACAGGGACACTGCTGGATGAGCTCTACCGAGGTGCGTTGAGATGTTGCTCCAGCTGGACAATTAACCTGATGTTGTAAGCCATCTCTGAAGATGCTACTGGGGCATCTTGGCATTGTGCTGTGTGAGCACTTCAGCTGCAGCCCACAGTGTGAGAGTTCAGACATCCAGCAGAGCCATAAGGGGTCTGGGTGAATTCCTAGGGAGCTATTTCTGCTGCCTAGAGAGTAGTTAATTGCAAGGTGCTGGTGCACCTTGGACTAGAGCACCTTCTGACCTTCTTGGGTAAGGTGAGTTACTGTGCAGAGAAGCTGCCCAATTAAGTGAGACCAGGAAGGTGGTGGGCAAGTGCTAAAGGGAGTATATGCAGTGTGCAAGTCATTGGTTTTGTCAGGTGTTGGAATCCTGCTTTTGTTATGTGTGGACCTTTAGCTGTGATGGCTTTCCTTTGCTGGTGCTGGGGATTGCCTTGGCTGCATCACGTGTTGCAGCTGCTGGACATGTTGAGTGTGCTGGACACTGAGGGCTGAAACCAGGAGCAGCACAGTTAAATCAATGCAAAGCTGTGCTTCAGCAGCTCAGCTTCTCCTCTCAGCCCAGCCTTGCTGACAGAGCTATGCCACTCTGAGCTCCACTACTACTTTATTACATAAAGATCTTCCCACTGTACTTCAGTTCAAAGCTTACACATTCTTAGAAGTGTCCCTAGGGAATTTATCTTTGTACCAGGGTACATGTTGATATAATTTCTTACCATCCAAACTAATGTTTTAATTTGTTTTTGAATGTCTCTTTCAGAGACAGTCCTCTGGAGTGCATTTCTTGGCCATATAGATTCCTTTCCTGTTCATCCATGCATTTAATTTCAAGAGCAAGCCACCTTCATGGCAGAGGTGTTCCACCTGTGAGCCATTTTGCTGAGATTTCCAAAAGTGTGGTCTTGTAAATTAAATATTTTTTGTTATTTGTAGGACATTTAATACTTATTTATTGCCTGTATAGTAATAAACATGTTTGAGGTTTCCAGTAGCTCAAGAAAACAAAGTCCAGCTAGACAGCATTAACAGAATGCATACAAGAAGAGGAGGAGGAGGAAAAGCAGCAAAGAAATGTCACAAAACTGACATTTCTAACATATATTTGTAGTGAAAAAAAAAACCCAGAAAGAGCAACTGCAGGTAGTCTTACCCAATGTCTGAAGTCCTAAGCAGCACTGCATATGGTGAAGTAGGTAAGAAATTGCATTGTGGAGAATTGCAGCTTTTATTGCTAAGGGAAATTTGCCCCTTAATTCTTACTGTTGAGTTAGAAAAATGGTATGGGTTATATGTGACTGACAGTGTGGCCAGGACCTTCTCGTTTTCTCTCTTCTGCACCAAGATGTCAGTTCATCATGTCCTTCTGCAACCACAGGACATGGACATAATGTAAAATAATTTTGTAGACAGTTTCTTTGTGCAACTAGTCTCCTTGTGTTGGAATGTGTCCTGGGTTTTATTCCAGCTAATGTATCACAATTCTCAATTTCTATATAAACACTGGTCCATTTTAAAATCCTCTCTTTCTAACCTCAGCAGTATCTGTGGCTTAAGGATTCACACATTAATTACATGTTGTGTAATAAAGCATTTCCTTAGCAGCTCCTTAATTTATACAGCAGAAAATGTCTACTAGGTAGCATTTCATCTACCTTGCCTGTGTTTCCTATTATTAATTTACTCTCAAAACTGGCATCCCAATTTTCTTGTCAAGCATTTCTTTCCTTGTCAAGTGCTTTCCCTTAACCATTTTGAAGTCAGAGAACATCCCTCAGCACCACATCCCTTTCAGTGGGTGCTTTATGTCATAGTTTCAACATTATTTCTTAAATAGTTTTGAAACAAGTTAACCTTGAGTTGCTTCAGAATTTCCTGGGCTCCTGGTGCTCCTGTTCTCCATCCCTCTCAGGTCAGCCATGGACCTTCCTCTCCCCATCCCTCAGTGATATCCTATGCCAATTGTCATGCAGAAAGTCTAGAAATTTTTGTCTTCTGAGGATGCTCCAATTACTTAAAAAAATGACAATTCTATTTGACTCACATACTCTTGCCCATTTTTGGAGAAATTGACAGGAAAATCAGAAATTTCTCTGGAAAAAGGATGAAATAAGCATAACCTTCTCAAAGATTTAAAGGGGTTTATTGAGAAATTATTTCATCCCACTTACCCAGTTTTGGAGTTTATGTAATGATGGAGAGTTTCAAAATTTCTGTTTCATTTCATTATTGGAAAAAACTTTTTAAAAGACAAAAACAAATTTTAAAAAAGACAAATTTTGAAAGACAAAAAACACATGCTTGTCACTTTTTTTCCCTAGGGGAGGTACAAGGAATTTTCCCCATTTCCCACCCTGCACTCTTATTCAGAGACAGAAAACGTTATTATCAATTAAGTGGTAAGCAGTGAGAGGTACTGATGAATTTTTTAGGTTTAGAAGAGTTTCTGTACTGCACTTATGGTAAAATTCTCATGCATGCTGCATGTGCTTGGCTGACAATGTGGCACACCCAGGAATTTAGCTACCTGTATAAACCCTTGCAAAAAATACGGTCTGACAATGTTTTCTTCTATGGTATGATTTTCATTCTTTTGTCTTTAAATGTCTGTAGGTGTTTCCAAATAAATCAATTTTTCAGAGAGTTAAGACAGCCACAAAAATGTGCTAAGTCTGCAGATACTGAAGCTGTGATGTTCTGATCCAGATGGAATTTTTAAAAGTGAAATTTTGCTCAACTTTCAGTGCAGGATTTTTTTTCCTGGGTTTTCTTTGTGCTGAGAACTTTGAGTCTGTGACTCTGTGTGTGTTTGTATGTTTGTGTGTTTGTGTGTGTGCGCATGCATCTGTGGTCTCTGCTATTTCAAAAACTATAATATTGAGAAAGCATAACCGTTTTATAGACCGAAGTTCACACTGAATTTTTTTCTTTATCTCTCTGTATCAAATTTATTTATATGTATGGTTTTAATAGCTTCACCCCTAGCTGTAAATAAATAGATACATAAACAAGCAAATGCTGGGGTTTGGCATGCTGGAAGGCGTGGACTGAAACTGGATTTGTGTGGCTGAGGATCTATGCACTGAGCTGAATGTAATTGCCTCTAGTTCCTGTGCACAACATCTAATTTGTGGATTTAAAAGTCCATAAGTGCTCATTGCCATGATGGATCATAACAGCTTTAGAGGCAGTTTTTCAGCACCAACATGTTAAAAGATATTAATTTAAAATTACTCTGCATACGTGCATTTTTCTGCATCTTTGACAGACCATCAGTACTGACCACTGTAATGAAGGGGGTCCATTATGGACTCTCATTTGTTCCCGGAGGAGAAATCATGAAGGACAAATGAAGGGAACTGTGTGCTCACACAAATTTTCCTATTGTGCTGATAGGCTTGAGCTGAAATAGGACAGGAATAAGGTAACCTGGTACCTCTTTCAGGCTAAGAGGTTAAAGTGTGGGAGCTTGAGCCCAAACTGTTGCTGTACGCTATAATCTGCATCAGCCCCGTTTCAGGCTGTGAGAGGCAGAGTCAGAGGGTTTTTGTGAGCGTGCCCTTATTCACCACATCTGCACCTAGGTACTGCAGATAGTAGAAACTTCCATCAGGGGTCTCTGGCTAGCAGATGATCTTTACACACCACGCCAGCGATACATGGAAATTCAGAGAAGTGTGAGGAAGGGGCTGAAGCTTTCTCATTCTGTTTCCATGAGGGGCAAACCCTTATGGCCAGACAGAAGTCTTTGGCCACAGTGCAAATGTGCCAGCACAGTAAGCTCTTGCATGGACATTCCAACTACCCAGTAGTGCTAAGCTCCCTGGAATTATCCTGCATGTGTGTGCAGAGTGTAAAAGAACCACTTAAAACACAAAAAACCTCATCACAATCTGCTCTCAGGGGCTACACTTTTAGCCAAGCTGCTAAAAGTCATGGCTGCCAGATACTGTAAAAATTACAGGATCATGTCTGGAAGAGACACATGTGGGGTGGCAGGCAGCCCCCTTTCCTGTGTCTGTTTTTATGGCAAGTGTGTGTGTAGGACTGAGAGGGTGACTGCATGTGTGTTGGTGTGTGAGGGAGTTGGAGACCAAAAAAGCACATGCAAAACTGCAGGCTGCTGCTGCTGGAAAGAGGTCCCAGTTTAAAGGGGGCTTTGCCCAGAGGATCTAAGCTGCTTCTTGACTAGATAAGCTTTGGCAAGCCAGATGAGGAACAGATACACCTGAAAAGCACAAATCTAATCACTTGGGTTTAAATTTGTTTTTCAGATTATGAAATATGGAAGTGGGAGTGGTGAGGAAAAGGATCCTGAGGAGGCACAAAATCCAAGTGACAAAAAGCCAAGCACTTCTTCAAGGAGGATCTGTCTTCTGCTGTGCACAAGCATGAAGAATCATGAAGAGATATGGTAGCTTGAGGGGATGGTTTAGCAACATTCCCCTTCCTTCCAGAAATCAGGTCCTCTTCGCAGCTGGCAAAAGCTGCAGACAGCCCCCTCCTTGTCTGTGTGGGGATCATTTCTGTATAATGTAAACTGAAGGGGAGGGAGAACATCATTTTCCATTTACAGTAATTACTTCAGCTTTCAATAAATACCCAGGGTATGTGTACAAAATGTGTTCACTGTATGTAGCACCTGTTTAATGTATGATCAGAAGTTACTGTGACACCTGTGAGAGAAAATAGACACATACAGCATATTTGTAATATATGTTGCAGAGTTCAGTGTTTCTCTCTCATGGAAACTATATTATCTGTATAGTATATTATCTGTACATTTACCATGTTCATGCATGCTTATATACTTACATATTTATATTTCTCTGTAGAAAGAAGACTGATTTTTAAAATTCTACAACATGGATCAATTGTATAGTAAGTACAGGTCAGATGACTGTTTTGATAATTTTATAGTTTTGGAGATTAAATTAGAAAAATGTAAATTGCTTAGAGCCTGAGGAGCCTAAGTCTCATATTCAGAAGTAATTTCAGAAGAAAGTCTCTCTCCACCATGTAAATGAACTTTTTACTGGCTTTTCTGAACGGAACTTGATTTTATATATATAAGTATTTAAGTATGACAAAATGTTTATATATGGTCTCTTTCTGTCTGAATGTAATGATTTGAATTTTTGAGACACACAGATAACAGCTCTAGTGGGACCGTAGTCCCACTGTTAGAAAAATTTTTTAAAAAGACATGCTTGGCAACTGTACAGAATTCAGATTAAATCTTAAGTGTCATGTACCTATGATTTTGTGAAAGTGTTTGTGATGGAACAATAAGGCTCTTCAAGGCCTGTGTGTTGTCAGGCTGACCTGCAGTACACACAGGCTTCCAGTACTGCTGTGTTTCCATGAAATACTTTCTGTGTGGCATCATGCTTTTCAGTCATGCTTTGGGTCATAAGACATGGGTTAATGCATCCTTTCCCAAACAAGTGCCAGCAAAACCCTTCTACTCTGCCCCGACATGGACTATTCTGTAAATGTTACCTTTTATTAAATAAGTATTTTGGAACAATCGCAGAGGGTTTTTAATAACATTGTTGGCACTCCAGCCTTCTGCCTCTAAAGCCAGATGACTTGGGGCTCTGTAAACACTGGCAACACTTTCTTCATGTCAGTAGCCTTAATGACTTCAACTCTGTACAGTACCTGTAGCAAAACCGAGAGTGCACCTCAACCACATGAATAGGGTTTTTTTCTCCCCTTTAAAACTTTTCACCATACATCATGTTGTCATAATTTTATATTATAGGGAAGCTCAGGAATTTCCAGGATGATGAGCAAGCATCCCACAGGAAAGGAAGAATTCTCCCCTCACTTGGTGGAAACATCTCCACTCTCAATTCACCTCACAGGAGGTGCTCAAGCTGGTCCCAAGCAAGTCCTACATTGAGCCTTGGCTATTGCAGTCCTACAGAAGTCAGTAGGACTAATGCAAGGATGGGCAAGTTCCAGTGAAGTTTCAGGAGCTTTCTGTATGGGATTCCCAGTCTAGTGCCTGCTGCAGTCAGGAGGTGGATGTCATCTGATGGCAGGAGTCATGGTGGTGGTGTTGGTAGTGGTTGCCTCTTGGGCTAGCTGAGGCCCTGAAGTACTGCAGCCCTATAACCGCCTACAGAATTAGGGATTTTGTGAGAAAGAGGGGAATTTTTACCTAGAGGTTTGAATAAAAAAAGAAAAATAAATAAATGGTAGCTGTTTTGTGCTTGGGAATAAGGAGAGCAAAGCCAACAGCAGGGTATAAGAGGGGACAGAAAATGCAGGAGACTATGTCTGGAAGGCATAAAAGGGTAATTTAGTATGCACCTTTGTGATTTATCACATACCGATCCCCCTGCATGTGTTGTGAGGAGTGTGTGCAAAGGTGGGAGAGTGCTGAGGGCATGTGCATACACGCAAACCCATGAGCACACAGTGGGACCCCAGGGAACCTGCTGTGGTACCCTGAGTGCCAACACTGTCACCACCCTCACCACCATCTCTTTGGGGCTGGAAGCAGCCAGATGTTCCAAGAGGTTTTACCAGCACAGTGACAGGAGCAGTGTGTTTTCCCATGTGCCTGCCAGCTGGCTTTGCTCTCCCCAGCACAGCAGTGCAGAGGGCGCTGTCTTTTCCCACTCGCTGGGGTGCAGGAGCTGTAGGAGCAAGCCACCCCCAGAACCTAGCTCACTGCATCCAGCTCCCTCTGAGCAGCACTGGGGAGGCAGAACCTGTCCTTCCCCTTACTCAATGTGCTGCTGCTGCTGTAGAGAAAAGGGATGTTGCCAATCCCTCCGACCTGGCAGGGCTCCCTTGGCATCTCTGAAGCTCAATCTGAAAGCAGTGGGGCCATGTGGATTTGGGGGTGTCTGTGGAGGGATGGCAGGGCAAACTGGCACCTTCTGGCAGGTGACATGCAAAAAGCCCTTAGTCCCCACATGTTTTCACCCAATCTATTTGGAATCTAAACCAGGACTGATAGTAGGGGCTGCCTTCAAGCCTGTTGTTGTGGCTGTCCACACAGCTGTCTTGGTAGGAAATGCATTTTGGAGTGTGCTATTTTTCGCCTCCCCTGGCTGCACTGTGAGGGAGACAGCATCCTACGTCCCATGTCCTGGACCCCACACCCCATATCCTGCAACTGGCATCCCTCATCCTGTGTCCTGTGTCTTGTATCTCACACCTGCATCCTGCATCCCACATCCCATTGAGACTCAGAGGAGAGAGGACTGGGACCACTGCCTGTTATCACTTGGGTGCACTCCCATGGTGCTGGGAAACTCTGAGTGGTCCCAAGGTGCTTTAATATCAGGCTGCCCTGCATGATCAATAAAGTTACAACAAAAGGCATGGTCACCAGTGCAAGAGAAGGACTCTGTGGTGGCACTACCTGCAGCTGAGCTCCCAGTTTTGTGCTAGCTCTGAGGAAAAATCCTGAGTGGGTGGAGGGGGCAGCATCTAGGAGTGCATCCTGCCTGGCCCAACGAGCCCAGGACTGGGATGTGCCTCCCTCACAAGCCAGGCTGTAAACAGGCTCCTGAGTGTGTGTCTGGCCCGAGTCAGCCCCTGGCTTCCCTCACTGCCGCCAAGGCTGCAGGAAATTTGGGCAGCAAAGTCCCTCCCAGGACTGCCAGGCTCTTTGTTGGGAGCTGGGAAGAAAACCCGTCAAAGTTGAGGAGGAGGAAAGGTGTGCCGAAAACTGAATTGCAAAGTAGAAAGGCAATTTCGACTTAGTCAAAGAGTCTTGAATTTCTTAGTCGGGAAAAGAAAAAGCAGAGTGTGAATCTGCAGCTTAAGAGCCTTCCTAAAAGTGTCAATAATTTCCATATACAAAGAATTTATTTTAGCCTTGGATTTCAATGTAAAGTGATTCAAGTACGGAAAGTAGGACCACTTTATTGCTGTTCACAAATTCACATGCATTTATTCTGCTGAAAATTTGATATAGGGCATTTTTTGTATTCCCATTTATCGCTTGCCAAGAAATAATTAAGAATAGGAGCTAGAAGATTAATTTTAAATAAAAAATCTTCTCAAATGAAAATGTCAGGTCATAAAAATTCCTTTTAAATCATAACAGCATATAAATCTTTGAAATTAACCATGTAATTACAATGTCTATCAACTTTTACCTTGAGCTTTGAGCCTCTCTTTTTAATCTCCCATTCTTTTTTAATGAATAGCTATTTTGAAATTAAAAAGTACTGTTCATTACACATGCCCCACTATAATAGGGTTTTTATCATATTTGCTCTATTTAAAAATACTTGCTACTTTGTAATTATTCACACGCCGATCCCTTCCTATATTGAGTAGAAAATAAAAAATGAAATAGAAGTCAAAGGTGCTTTAGAGCTGAATGATTTACACAATTCATTAAGGACGGTGATTTTTCAGTTAGCATCAGATTAAATGGTTACTTACTCTCAAATAGCCCTTGGGGAGTTGAATTGCTGGGTAGCAAACAGATTAAAGTTTGCATTGAAAGAAAAATTGAATTCAGAGGTAATCAATAGCATAATAGGGGCAGTGAGTGGTGCCTGCTGCCTGAAATGAAATTACCATATTTTTAATCTTAATTTTCCACTCTGTTTATCTGACAGTGTGGATGTGCAATCCAAACAGATAATGAGAGAGTGGGATATTGACACTGCTGTCCTCTGGAGTGCTTGTTTTCAGTGATTAAATGCTGTGATCTGTGATTACTTTGTGCAAGGATGTCAGAGCTGCTGGCCAGGACTATGGGAGGGACACTAGCTCAGCAGCTGTAGCTCTCTGGTCTCTCAGGTCCTAATGTCTGAAATTCATTTTCTGCTGGCTATACGGGGAGGGGGGAAATTGCCTCTTTATGTATATACTTCTGCTGCACAAATTACAATAATTAATCCCATTACTATTGTTGTCCTGATTCAGAAACGTTTAATTAGATCAATATGTAGTGCACCCTCTCTGTAAGTGCTATATTAAGGAGCCGCCAAACTTGTGAGGGATAGTAAGACATGAGTTATTATACAAAGCATGACTAGCAAAGTTTGGAGGTAAAGTGAATTATCTTTGTAGCAGAAGAAGACGGATAATGGAAAGCGTGATTGTACCAGAGATCCAGCAAAGCCAGTTGGTGCAGATATATGGAAATCTGAAATGTAAATAATACCCATTGTAAGTATAACATCCGCAGTCTTTTAAAATGCAAATGTAATGATAGAGATGTTTTTGTAAAAAACATAGAAGGACTTGGGAACAAAACATGATTTAAAAATTGTAATACATTAACATAGCTAACACAAATGAAATGCAGAAAAATATAATGATGCAACCCCTTTTTGACAAACAACCTTGAAGATTTCTCAATTCTATGAGTATGAAATCTCAAAATATTCCTGGTGTTTGTTGCTTAACCCAAATGCAGTGTAAGCCATTTGCATTTTGATTAGAACCAGCGAGATAGTATGTTCAGTATCAGGGCCTGATCCTGCCTGATAATGGGATTACTGGCATGTAGCAAGGTTGTTTGTGTTCCTCAGTCTTTCAGGGATCAGGCCCTGGAAACAGAATTTAGGAAGCCTTGAAGTGTGTGCGTATGTGTGATGGATGGGTGGGTTACTTGAACCTGAGTATGTCAGGCCTTGGCAGTGTATTTATTGGCGACAGCTATCATGTTCTCTGGAGAATTAGCATCTCTTTAGAATACAATTTCCATGTTTGATTACAGTCTGAATTGAACTTCTCACTTTTTAACATCGCCACTGGGAGACTCTCCTTGTGCATCTTCCCAAACCTTTGTATCAAAGATTACTTTGGTCTAAGGGAGGTTATTGTTTCAACCAGTCATTAGAAATTTAGCCATTTTCAGGTATTTTTAGGTTTTGCATTCTTTTTTATCTTTTACTACAATGCAAGGTAGAAAGCAAAGTTTTCTCAAGTGTTAGATTCTCACAGCTACTGTTGCAGACATTACTGCCTGCAAGATTTCACTCCTCCTGAGAATGAGGTGAAGTATCAAGAGCTGAAGGACTCCTGAGTGCAGCTCCGAGCCGTAAGAACAAGACCCTCACTGTCCATGAGTTCCTGTGTCTTCAAGGGGGTCACATTTCTTGAGATCTGCTTTGACAGAGGGTAAGGAGGATACACCTCACAGCAGGTACTTCAGGAATGTCCAGAAGTCACATCTGTCTTTCCTTGCACGTATGGATGTAAACATGCGTGTCTGAGATTGATTTCCATGGATGAAAGATGTAGTCCACAAGCATCCTCCAACTTTGCCCCTCTATAGTAATTTCTACAGGCTGCAGCAGGGACATGGTCCATGAGCTAAAATATAGCTGCTTCCTGGTCAGGTGTCCTTCACCAGACAGGGCTGTCTTTGTCCTCTCCCTTACAACTAATTCAAAGAGATGTCATAATGTGTTGAGTCATTCTAATTTTACCTTCCCCTCTCTTTGAACACAGTTTGGATGCTCAGGTGGAAACAATGCAAAAGAGCTTCTTTAGAGAAACCAAATCTTGGGAACTCTGTAATATCAAATCCCTGAAGGCTCAGAGAAAGCCCTGTTTTACTCATAGGGAGCAGAAATAGTAAAACAGCTGCTACTCCCAGGATTAATATAGAAAGTGGAAATTGCCACAGAAATACCACCCCATTATCAAAAACTGATACATAGCAAAGTCATGAAATTTCCTCCATTGCCTTCCTTAAAAAAGTACTTAATTCTTTAGGAAACCTGTTCCTACTCCATATAAAACCAATAGTAAAAAGGACTTCAAAGGGAAATGAAAAGGAAGGTAACTGAGAAAAATACTTTGGCACATGTGTGTGTCCCCTGTATAGGTGATGAATTACACCGTGTGCAATGCCCAAAGGTGCAGATCTGGAATATTTCCATGTAATTTCTGCATGTGATAAGAATTTAGAGTTGATTAAAAGAAATAGAAAGTAGTAAAATGCATGTTAACTAAGATATCTGCAGGTATTTGTCAATCCCTGTTAATAATTTTCTCTCAGTAAATCATAACTGGCCATGTATCTTGCATGGTGCTATTCCTTCTCCTTTACTTAATTTTCATGAGGATGAAGATTCTGATGCAGCACCACTGAAATCTGTGGGTTTTATCACTGACTTCTGTGTGAGTGAGACCAGGATCAAAATGCACATGGAGGTTTCCCCAGTCTTAATTCCCTGTTTGTGACTAACCCAATGAGAAGATGGGACAGAACCATGAAACAGGTTAGTTTTTTAAGGGCACTCTAGCACAAAGTGTCATGATTGCTAAATTATAGTGCCTTCTAAAAGAAATACTTAAATATATGACCTTGAAATTTGCTGCTTTTTTTGGTTTGGTTGGTTGGTTTGTTTTGTTTATTGTTTATTTGCTTGTTTGTTTGTTCTTTGTTTTGTTTTGTTTTGCTAATACCAGTAAAACTGAAATGCACTACAGTGCTTGGAAAGTGAGAGTAAAGAGGTGTGAGTGAGGCTGAATCAAATCCAGTCAAATGTCTGATCAAGCATTCATGACAGTATTCACCCACCTTTAGTAAGAAGACAGTAACCAAAATATTCACATAATTACAACCCATGCCTTCAGCAGACATTCAAGATGACATTATTCTCATATTAATCTTTGAACAGTGCATTGAGGTGATACTTTGTCACTTCCATATGGTCAATGACGTGAGTTCCCCTCAGAATTGCCAATATCTCACTGAGTCACTTGCTTTGCCATATTTCTTTGAAAGTGTTTTCTCCTGAAATTGCTATATCTGCTCTGTTTGTCACATCCATTAATATAAAATACAATGAATTTATATTAGCAATATTTTTTAAAATTGCTAAAAAATCCTGACATGAGAAACTCCTTTGATTCATGACATGGGGTTGAGATTTGTTCTCCTTATTCTGCAAACTACTTTAGATAAAGATGATAGAAAGGTAGGTGTTTTCCCCAGTTATTCAGATTTACAAACATGCTGAAGCTGAGGAGTTTGCTTGAGCATAGTGGAGTAAGAAACTGTCTAGAAGAGGTAGAAGCAATAGTGTTCCTGTTGTTTCCCATATATTAACACCCAGCTACCATTTTTGGAAAATTATAAGCTCAGATGTGAGCAAGACTTAGTCCTCCAGCTTTCTTTTAAACAGGGATATGCATAGTCATTACTGCACTTTGCAATGTGTTATCTGTGTGTGTATCAAACTCCTTATCAACACTTTAAAATGCTGTCTCTGGGATTCAGTGATATTGCTAATAAACACCCATTGAAATGGAAAGTGGCTAAAAAACTGTTTGAACTTCTTTCCTGTTGTCTGACTATAGAGGTACAGCCCCAGCAAACGCTGGGGTTTATAAGAGCACAAAAGCTTTCTTCTGCCCATGTACCTGCAGTCACCACTCTAAGTATATTGAGCTTCAGAGCACACAAAAGAGAGGCAGAAAATCCAAACCAATCTCTTCCCTTTCACTCCTTAAATCCTGACATGCTCCATCACCTCTTCAAAATAGTGAGCTGCCCTTCCCCAAAATGGAGAAAAGGAACAAAATCAAATGCAAAACAATGAAGGAGGGATAATCTGATCTTTAAATAAGGAGACATGTTGCTTGGGGCTTAAGCAGGGTAAAGTTTCACAATGATGTCACCTTCTTCTGAGAACGTGACCCCCGTGAGAGGTGAAGGGTGAAATATAAATACCGCTAATCCATTGTGTTCGTATATCTCTTAAATATGTGCCAAGTTTGGCATGGCTGACTCCACCAACTGTCTGGCAAACTAGGAAGTCTTCACTACGGGCTTTGAATGAGCTTTATTCATGGAATCTGCTGCTCTTTTTTTTTTTCCCTGACTGAAGTACACCTCATTGATGTATTTTCTTTAAAAATAGGCCTATTTTTCTGTCTCATTTCTGACAAAACTGTCTGATTTTTTCAGACGAAAGCAAAAGAGCCATTGCTTTTCACATAGACAGCAATATCCTCTACGTATAATGGTTTCCACAATCCTAAGTTAAAAGTCGAGTGTGTGAGGTTCACAGTTTATTTGTTTTAAAAACCTTCTCCAATCCAAACAGGAATGTACTCAGGAAAGTCACACTGCCTGTGTGATAGTGGCTGTTGGAGGGGTGACTGGTCAATGCCAGTGGGTTAACAGTTAATGCCTGGTTGTCAATGTGTTGGTAAAGGTGGAAGGGAGCTACAATAGTAGAGATTTCTATTTTTAGGAAACATTCATGAAATACATTGAGATCAGAAAAGCTTAAGATTTTTAAGGATGTCAGTGATTAGCATTTTTTTGTTGTTGTTGGAATACCCTGGGAGAAATCTCTTCGTCAGTGTGGTGGGAGCAGAGGTGGAAACTGATTGAGAAATCACTCTTTTTCTATCAGCCTTGTGGTACCTGTCTACTTTTAAGACCAGCAACATAGGAAGCACAAATATAGATTTCATTTTAATGATATTTTTACTTGAAAGCACAAATGCTTATAGGTATGACAGCTGGTAAGAGGACCAGAAGCTGCTGCCCCACCTCAGAGAACAGGAGCAAAATCTGTGACCTACCACTTGGGCCAGGAAAGTTTTTTAATCCAACATTTCTCTGCAGAGAACTTTCCTGAGAGAGAAACACAGAGAGAGGGGGGTGAAGAAAAAGGAAAAACTTTCATGTTTTTAAGAGAAAAGACAACTTTTGGCCCAAATATTGTATCCCAGGAGGCACAGCTTTTCCAGGTAGATCCTGCAAAATGCTTTTCTGTGAACTTGAGAAATGCTTTTTTGCCCTGCTCCCATCTAGCCAGATCTGCAGACATTTTTGTCTCTTTGACTCACTCTCTCCTTTTTACTGCACAAAAAAGGTTTGCTTTCACTGGTAAGGGCTTTCACAACCTGTTGTCACCCAACCTTTCATCTTTATTTTAGGTAGCTCCCCACTGGTTTTGACTGGGAAAAACATTGTCTTTTCCATGCTAAATTTGCATGGACTTGCATAAACAATTTCCCAGACTTCTTGCAGTGTCTTAAAGTGTTGTGATCTCAAGATTATCAATCAACACTGATTTCTTTTATTTCTCCAAGTTCTGCCTTTTCCTTGGAGCAAAGACATTGCTAGTCTCTGTGCTAGTCTGCACAGTACTGGTCATAACCAAGTCCTAACCCAAGGCTGAGGCTCCTGGTTGGTCCCATAGTACCGATTCAGTAACACCTAGAGCATGAACAGCTGAATATTTGCACATCACTTTGACCCTATTGCATGTAGCAGTCTTCACTGCTGAGACTCTGAAGGTCAGGAACTTTCTTTTACTGTCCCTATGTGCAGGGAGATGGATAAAATCACCTAGTGACTCGACTCAAGTGAATCTACAGTGATTTCAGGTGTCTTAGTTGGTGAAATACATCCAAATGGGCTAGGAGGACACAGAACCTGCGGGAGAGGCCACGGAGGCCAGGTAAGACGCCCCAAAGCAGGTAACATGATCCTGTGCACCTCTCAGCTTGTGAAGCCCAGCAGAGGACTGTCAGTGAGCTGTGCTAGGCAGCCGTGTCAGGCTGAAGGTTGTCTCTGCATGGGTAGCCCTCCACACAGGCCAGGAAAGCTGCCAGCAAACAACGAAAGTACTCGAGGAACATTAAAGTTTCAGCCTAACTTTTATTTAGCTCTTAATTAAGCCGCTGGCTGTGTCTAGACGAGAGGACCTGGGCGTGCTGCCAAGCACCCGTGCATGGCGTGTACCCACCCTGCTGCATCCTGGCTCCAGCCAGGGTGATGTGTGTGATGCCCGTGTTTGCTGCCCACAGTGCCCGGCCCCACCAGGAGCCCCAGAACATGCTCAGCACCACTGAATTCAGGTGTTCCTGACCACCTCTGGGAGCCTTGCAACACACAGCCAAAGGTTATTGAGGACACGGCCTCTGTCAAATAGAAATAAATTTATTTTCCAAATAAAATCCCCTCAAGTGCTAGGTTGAAAATGTTGAAAAACAGTCTTCTAGTCATGCTAATGAAATGGTAATAAAATAATGCAGCCAAGTCCCACTAGCTTTGGGGAATTAAGCAGTCAGTTGAATTTAGCCTATGATAAAATTAAGTGATATTTAGTGATTTTGGACAGACACCAATTATCTGAATTTTTCCTTATTAGCAGAAGGAAAAGCCAAAAGTTGTTACCCTGTATGCTGAACCAAAGATATAGATCAAGCAATCAAATTCATGGGCTTCTTCTTAGGCAGAACAAAGAGGTTGCTTCACTGCTTAAAAGTCAACAGTGTTCATTTGCTCACTCAAGCTGCAGATCTAACTTGGTACAAAAATCATATTTTCAGTTTTGTTTTGGATCAATAAGGATATCTCCTGGGGTGGTAACAACATCTGAGGTACACTCTAGATAACTTCATGGCATACTTCACTGTATGTGGACTAATACAAGAAAACTGTGAGAAAGAGGAAGGAAACCTTGTCAGGGAAGCAATAGGAAATATAAGAACTGGTAGCAGGATTTGATGGCAGTTTAAGGACAAGGACAGAGCAACCGACAAAAAGCAAAAATCTTGTGCTGCTTGAGTAAATCAGCTCATATCACAGCACTTTTGCCAGGCTGGTTTATAGGTCTCAATTTAGAAGTGGATGATAAACCCTGCATGTTCATAAGGCCAGAGTCACTTTTCTCTCTGAAACTTATGTGCCAGCTAGAGGTGGCATTTACCCAGACACCAATGAAAAACAGGAAGAATTGTTTAAGAGATTTATCTGATCACAAAACATACATCTAAATGAACATTTCTCTGAAAAGCGTGCATTTTTCTCCCTTGACTGAGGTTTCAGAGCAGCTGTCTCATGTGCAGCCATCTACAAGTCAAGAAAGAGAAAGCTGGTGCAAATATTTGTTGCCAAGCAGAAGGAAACTGCCTATACTCTTCTCCCTCTTCTCCTCACATTCAGGTCTATGCAGAGTGCAAAAACCAGGTGCTACACCGAGCTCTGCTTCCTGAGGACATCCAAACAGCAGGAGCACTGCACCCAACACTTTTGTCGTGGCAGCAGATCCAGACCCTGTGTTTGTTTTGAGGAACAGAGCCTGACAAGTGCTGGGAAAACCACTGAGATAGCATAGACAAAAGAGTGTCCAGTCAGTCTTTTGTGGTGTGATAACATCAGCCTGGGGCTTTGCAGGGCAGCTTCCAGAGAAGACCAAATCAGCCACACCATCTCAAGACACTTCAAGCACAACCCATCTGCCTCTGTTTTGGGGTTGGCAAGAAAGTGTCTGTCTATAAAAACTGTCTCCCAGTTTCCAGAACTGAGGAATAGCTGTACTTCAGAAATGGACCTATTTTAGACATGAAAGGAGAAAGCAGATTCCCTTGCTGTTCATATAGCTGTTCCACCTAAACCTTGTATATACCAAAACTGTATATAATACAGTATTACTGGTAAAACAGACCTTTTATATGCTGGAGTAAAATCTTGCTATCAATATAAGAAAAACAATCTGGAACAGGGACACCTGCCATAATATTATTTTCATTTGATACTGTATTTCATTTGAGCTTGACTTTAAAAAGACATGTGTGCCTGGGTGTTTTAGAAAAACCATAGATTTAAGCATGGAAAGTGGAGTCAGCAGTCATGAAAACTTTTACCATGTGACAAATATATAATCTCCCTGTAACACCAGACCATAATATATAATATATAGCTGGGAACTGAGCAGAAAGGAGAAAATCAGTCATTTACAAGTAGTCCCTTGTGTCTTACCTTTATTGCAGAAGGGCTTTACATAAAGTCTGTCTTGCCAGCTTTTAGTGTACCACTCTGCAAATGAAAGGGAGGAGGATTGCCAGGCAGCGAGCTTGCTTGACACAGGTTATAATTTCTCTCCCTGTTAATGGTGAGTCCTGTGAAAACAAAAAATTATTCACCCAGTGTGGGACACGTTACCTACTGCATGTATAGGTTAGCAGTGATACAGAGCCCTGATGATTGTGGCAAATGAGGAGTTAGAACAACTAACCTGGATGGCTGCAGGTCTTACAAGTACCCTCACATTTGGATCAATATGTAACAGCAATTCACATGCATTTACTGGACCAGGATCTGTAAAATTTTACTGACTATGGCTGCACAGATATAAGGGATAATTCCTCTAGGTGTTAGCAGTGGTAGTAAATATTTGTATTTATATTATGGTGGTGTCCAAAAGAACCAGTAGGGGACCATTATGAATAGAACTACATAAGAAAGAAAAGATATAATCCCTTCCCTGTGGAGCTAACCATCTAGGGGACACAATTTAAAAGTAGAAGAATGCGAATAAAATGTACATTGAAATGAGTATAGCAATGAATTGTGGCAGCTTTGTGACTTGTATGACTTTTTTTGTTATTCCTCTAAGGAAGAGGAAAACATGCATGATGGTTGCTATCAAGTCACTGCAACATTCTAGGGGTCTGGAATCCATTTCTGTTTTAGAAAAGTGGGTTTATGAGAATTTCCTAATTTTTTGTTTTGTTTAACTAAAGGAAAAGGAAAAAGGTAAATCATAGTAATTTCTGTTTCTTTGGATGTATAAACTCTAGACTAGGATTTTATCAATTAGAATATGTTAAGAAATGAGCCATAATTTTCAAGTCATGTGCATATACATTCAAAACACATAGGACCATAAGACAGCTGATCACTGTCACATCTGGTTTTAGTGTGAGCTACAGGAGTAGCACAGCAGTAGCATCCACCCCTTTTCTCGTGGGGCTGTGTGGAAAGCAAACATCCCACAAGGGGACATACACACCTGATGAGCAATTCCTGTTCCCTTTAAGAAAAAGAAATCAAAAAATCAAGGCTAAGTTTTGCCTCTCCCCTTTCCAAGCGATGGTGGAAGAGAGGCAGGAGGAGGGTCACCCTGGGCAGGCTGAAGGACTGATTGACATTGCTCCTGGACTGCCACCTCTGTGACAGGGGGAGCTGCCCCACTCCAAAACCTGTCCCTGCTGCCCATGGGAGCAGCTCTGGTGGCAAGTGACCCTTACTAGGAAAGAGGAGCATTCAGATTTGACATTTAGCTCCTGAGCTTCTCTCCCTGAATTGTTGATTGTTTACCAGTTAAAGTGAAGTTCTTAGGGTGGATATTAGCAAAGAAGGAACTAATTAGGCAACTTCTGTAATCCTGTCAACACTGTTCTGGCTTGCTTGTGCAGGCTGAGGCATTTTCACATTTTATTCTTCTTTAGTCTAAGCATTTCCCAGGTAACAAGGAAGGTGAAGAAAATTATCACCTTTTAAAACTGCCTCCTTGTAACTTACTTTGACAGAGAGATGAAACTGCTTTTTCTCATGTTTTCCTGGCATAATCCTTTCCCTCTTTTATCCTTTATTTCGTGGCGACCTGTAGTCCTGCAACTGATCTAAAGAGGCCATGTTTTGCATGTATCTGTGTCTTATAAAATGTTTTCTTCATCAGGAAAAAAAAGTTGTCCTAGGACACTGGGAGCAAAGCAGGGCTTCAAGCAACACAGTAACAGTTTCATTGTTTAACTTAAATAATGAAGGCTTTGGGGTTCTGGTTTTTATTTTTAAATGTTGGAAGTGAAATATGGTAGTGATGTTTGAGTTATGAACAATGTCACTTATTCTTTTACAGCTTCAGAGTCAATATTATAGCAGTGTTCTGGGCTACAGTGCTCTTAGCTGTGGGCAATATTGGTTAGCTAGATTTGGGGCATAAATAGGTAGAAAAGAAGGATGGCAAGGAACACTAATGCTGGATTGTGTGCTACTTTCTGGAAAACTTGATTCTTGTTTATTGTACTTTGTCCTTTTTCAACATGACAGGAGTAAGAGTTGATTAAAGAAACAAAGAACATGCACAAGCATAGTATAAAGTTGGCAACTTAGATTTGCATAACTTAAATTCTTAGTTTAAGAGACATAAATAAGGAAAGAAATTCCCTCCAGGAATTCAAACAAAACTTCTTTGGATTTCGTATTTTCCACATTATAAACAAAATCCTCATTGCCCAAAAGCAGAAAAAACTTAAAAGACTATAGCTGCAGGAAAGGGAAGAAGGAGATTTAAGTTTCTGAGACATATTAGAAATTCATTCTAAGATCAGAAAGACAGACATTTTTATCTGTTCTGACCCTAAATGGCTTTGTCTGATTGTTTGTTTCTTTTGTGATGGTGCAGAGAGCTACTCCCTTGGAGGAGGCTGTTTAGCAACTACCAGTGCCTCTTCCTAAATTACTGACAAGAACAGTCTCCCTCTGGTTGAGTCAGGTTAGAAATAGACCTCCCTATCATCCCCTCTCTGGACATTCTTTTTGTTTCTCTGCTTTTAGTGCTGTTTCTGCTTATGGCATGAATCCCATCTCTCTCCCCTGCAAGTTTTTCATCACATATGGGTTTAGTACTATATTTTTAAAGTTTCTTTTTTTTCTATCAAAGTTTCTTGTTTAGTCTGCGAACACAGTAACACCTCACAGCTGAAGGTATTACACTGAATCAAAGAGCTTTCTGTTTTCTAGCTCAGAAATAAAATACTACAGGTGTGTCTGCAAGTGTCAAAGTGAAGAAAAAAAACCCCAAAACCAACACAACAAGACAACATGGAAATGGTAAAAACAGTAGCAGCATTAGAAGGGTTTGATTATTCGTATGATAATGGGCAGCTTTAATGTGAACTTTTTATGTAGTTGAGCCAGTGAGATCAATTTAATCCGGGTGGGTTATTCTTCTCCTAATGTAAAAGACCATTGATTCCTTCTATTGGCTCAGTGAGGGAGCTCTTCAGCACAGTGGCACACTGAGGAAGCTGGTTGAAAGCCACTGAAATCAGCAGGAGCTTTTTAATTGACTCTGAATCAGGTCCCAACACTGCACATAACTGCTGTCCTTTCACAAAACTTTCTGTTTCTTGAATACAATTGGATTACCTAAATAAAACTTGGTTTCCCTGTTAAATATTCTGTGTGAGTCAATTCTTTATGGAGAAAATATTTTGCCTGCACTACATTTGCTGTGTGTTTAAAGTCTGAAAGTGCTGCCAGTTATAATTGCTTCATCATCTTTTGTTCAGGTGACTAATTATAATAAAATATATTTTATGCATAAACCAGTATGAGACTCGTTTTTATACATTTCATTTAATTACTTTTTACTGTGACAAATCACATTGTTAGAAATGTACTAACAGATGGGGTGGATTTTAAAGTCAGTATAAATTATGACTCCTTAATTTTTGCAAGTGTTGAAGAATTTAATTGTCTCCATTCAGATTTTTGGCTTAACTCCTGTGGTTTGACTTGTTAGGATTCCAGACATGCAACACAAGGAGCAGAGAATTTCTGGACTGTGCAGTGTCTTTTGGGGGGGGAAAAAAAAAAAGAAAAAAGTGTCCTAAGAAGGAAAGGAAGTTAGGACAAAAGGAAGGTCTGAACAGAAGTGCTCAAAATGGCCCGTCCCAGAGCGAGGGTTAGGATGTTGAAGGGCTCTCGTTGAATAGCCCTTCTTGTTAGGGACAGCAGAAGCAGTGCTTTCTTGTGTTGCCCACATACCAGCTGCAATGAAATAAAGGCTCTGAGTATGACCCCAGCCCAGGAGTGGGGGAAACTCTTACCCAAGTATAAAATCAGTGCATGGGTAGCTGCAGCTAGCAGTAAACACTGCATGGTTAGCAATGAAACACTATTTCAGAAAGCCTTTTCCCTTCCCTACTTTTGGGATGCAGAAATTCTTTCAGCTTCAGTAATTTTAAATTCAGAAGTTCCTGTTGAGACTTCTCTGGTATTAGCTGCCTTCTCCCCTGTCCTTCAGTCTGCTCCACAGCTGTGTTACTCCTGACACTTTCCTCTCCCTCCCTTCCTCATACAGAGCAGATTTTCCTCTGGCAAGCCTGGGCAAGTGGCCACCATGGGCAAAGCCGTATTCCTCACCCACTGCTCCAAACCTGTCACTGCTCTTGTAAAACCCTCCCACACTCATCCTTTGATATATCACTCACCTGCAGCTCTTTGTGGTGCTCACCGTGGTCTTCAGCCTAAACTTCAGCCTGACTGGTTCACTTTATCTAGCAAGCATCAGGATTTGTTGAGAAAGGTCTCCTTGATCAGGTGATGATTATAAACTGTGTCAATGGGAGGCAAAGAAACAGCTAGGCTTTCCAGAGGACCAAATTGAGCATGACAGACCCAACTGCCTCCACGTGTCCCATCAGCCCCTCAAGTGATGATCTACATCATTCTCTTTCTTGGTAGACCTGTGCTTGGCATATTCATTCCCCTTTTGGATCCAAAATTCTCTTGTAGTGCTTTCCAGAGGCTTGGTCACACTGTCACCTGAAGAATGGCTTGTGCTCATAATCTCCAGTGGGTGGAGGACTTAGACCTGTGCCCAAAATGAGGCAGAGATACTGTTTACATTGGCACTTGCTGTTTTCAGTGCCACTAATGTCTGCCATGAGGCTTCATTCATACACAGAGTACACACAATACAGGTGTGTGGAATAAATTCCACTAAGTGTGCCATTTTACTTCTGAAGATAAAAACCACATTAAATTAATGAGGAATGTCGTCAAGTCCTAGCAAGTGATTAAGCTCAGAGATCTGTGGCTGTAAGGCTGTGGTGCTGACTAGCAGGGTGTTGTTTTTCCATGCCTGCGAGTTTTGAACTGCTATTGCAGAATTTGGAAACCCCGGATTTAGAGTCTGGCTTTCAAAGTTCAGCTGATTCAGAGATCAGGAAGCACCAGTACAGCATCTTTACCCATTATCTCATGATTTAAATGTTCTCTGTTTTACATTAGCTAATGATTTAAGTGCTATTAGATATCTTTGTATGACATTCAATATGAAATAATCAACTAGCTTAGTGTAACATTGGTCCCATCAATCAAAATCCCTGTTCCTCCCACAGCATTGCTAATGAAATGTTGGTAAGAAAACCAACAGACCAGACTATGGCATTAGAGTTAAGGGGTGAAAGGTGACATTTCATTACTCAAGTTTGGTTTTGTTTTTGGGTTTTTTTTGTCATGGAGTACCATTTCATTTCAACAAGGAATCCAGAAGGCACATTGGCTCAGAAAATGTTTAATAACTCCTAAGATATCTGTCCTAACTAGTATCTGTGTTTAAGCTGATTATATAACATTAAATGGAGAAAAAAAAGTCATCATATCCTTTAAAACATACCTGATACTGGAGCTTGACATGGTTCCTTTGAGAGGGAGTCCTGGTAGGTCTTTGTATCCTTGTGGTCCTCATGGTGAGATGGATGTCAGCTCAAAAGTAGTTTTGGTGGAGACAAATGTGACTGTTATTACATGTGTGTTTGCCTGACTGATTTGTAGGTGAGGGTGAAAATGTGTGGATATGAGGATAAAACATTGTTATATGTAGGACCAGAGAGCTGCTCTCAGGCCTTCCAGTGGAGTCCTCATTAAAAGATAACACACCAGTAAATTAAAAACAAACCCAGCACTGTTGCACACTGTCACAATAGGGGGCTGAACAAGGAGGAAGTGAGAGGCATGGCAGGGACCTGGACCATTTTGTCACCTTCTTCTCCATCAGCTGAAGCTTCAGGACAGATACAGAGATCTTCTGCCTAGGTGGGAACTGAATGGGCAATAAGGAGAGGCCTTTGGAGGCAGAAAGAGAGTGGAGCTGGAGTGGGGGAAGGTCCAGGGATCAGTCAGTCAAGAAGGGCCTGCTGATTGTAGTGTGGACTTATGTTTTGTGAAGTTAATAATAAAGACAAATCCCAGGAAAGTTGGAAAGCAAGCCTGTCTGCATCTCTTCTTCTGTTCAAAGTAGAGCAGGAACTCGAACTGCTTGGAGAGTCACCTTTCTTTGAAGCAATTTTGAGGTGAAAATCTGAGGCCTTTGTGCAAAGAATTAAACATTTTCTAATTCCCCTTTAATATGGGAGTACTCAGAAAGCTCTCAGCACTTCTGCAGGTAGCTGGCAGGCTCTTTGCCATTCCTTAATGAGCTGGTTTTTTTTATTTTACTGAGACACCAGGTTTGAATTATCATAATATACATGGAAGAGAGATATTAATTCGTTCCAAGGAAAAGATGATTTTTAGCCTATTTTTATAATTATTACCTAAAGTACATAAACTCTCATCTAGGACTAGGTTCTTTAAAGGCTGTTTCAGATCATCATGAAGTCTTTTTCAATCAGGCACAAACTCCACTCAGTGAAAAAAGCCAATGTCTCTGCTCTACTGCCTTGTCCCAATACTGTACTAAGGCACAGCCAGCTGTAATGGAAAGGCTTGAGATTGCTGGTTTTTTCCCCTTTGAAGATTTATATGGTATTAAATAGGAAAGAAATGTGTCCTTCTGCTTATGAAAAGAAGGACACTTTAATAGGTTCAGACTTTTTTTGTGTGGAGGAGTAAAAATGTGACACTGAATTCTGAAAAGTGTTTAATTAACAGCTTGGTTTTGCCAGACTTTTCTAGTGAAGAACTAACTTAGCTTATGGACTATAACTCAAAAAAAGAACTATTGATATGTTAATTGTATATGATTATGAATGGTTATTTATGGCATTGGATCCCTCTGCTAAACCAATTATGCTCTATTTGTGAGATTTGCATTATACTGCATCCATGGCATTTAATTGAACTTCTATTTCTCTTCTTTCTTTCTTTTTGTTTTCCTTTTCCAGCCTTACATATATGATAAACTACACTAAGTCACACAGTGGCTAAAGCTAAATCAGCTATTCATTTGATCATTCACATCCTACTCTGTTTATTCTGCCCAGAAAATCTTAGCTGTGCCCCCGTAAACATTAACTACCCAACTCACCAGCTCAAGTTCAATGAAATTTTATAATTGCATTTTATGTACTTCTACAACTAGATACAGCAGTCACTCAAACTCTATTGGTGAAAATATATTATAATGTATATTTAAATATATTTATATAAACATAAAGGAGATGTTTAAAAACAGTGTAATGGCACAGCATGCTGTAATCTGAGTTTCTTTTGGTCTCCCTCTGCCAGTTAATAAACAGCATGTAAATTCAACTGCATAACCAATGCTCTAATTCAGAACATATCAAAAGGTTTGCGTGGGTGAGGTAAACTGGGCTGATAGTGAGTCAGGAGCTGGCCAGATCCAGCATTCATTCATTCAGAGCATTTTTAATGTAGAACTAATTTTCAAGTAGTTGAATTTTTGCAAGGAAAATTAAATCCTTAAGGAGGCAATTCAGCTAAAATCCTGTGAAACACAGTTCAACACGCATTGCCTTTTCACAGCTGTTTTGTGCGGTAAAGGATCTTAGGTTTTCAGTCCCTCAACACCTGCTTACTCTTTCTTTTCTGAAAGTGTATCACAGTGCACCTAGTGAATGAACTGTTAGGATTTAGTGGAGAAAGAGGTTGAATCATGATATGGAATATAATTCTTTGTTACTTGAAACTTGCTTTGCCTCCTACTCATAGTGTCAGTGCCAAAAAATTTGGTTTGGGGCTTTCAGTGGTTGAAGTGTCCAAAAGTGGGAGTAAAGAGAGCTATATCCATCCTCCCTGCAGCCCCTTGTGCGTCCTGCTTGCTGTAGGGGCAGGGTGCAGAGAAATCAGGAATTCAGAAGCTGATCTTCCAGTGCACATATATATATATATATATATATATATACACACACAGACATGCACAGATATATCTGGTTCCACTGTCCCTGCCCAGACAGTGGCAAACAGCACAGAGCCTGTTCTTTGGTTTCAGAACATAATAATATCTTCTTCCTGGCCACAATGCTATTCATCACAGCCTTTTGCCAAATAACAGGCCTAAGTGGCCTGGAGGTCTTTCTGTGGACACTGTTCCAGATTCAGTCTCCCAAAGAGTATTTTGAAACATACCAGCCCTAAAATATTTTCAGTCTTACTCAGAAAAACTCTCACTAACTAAATTCTGCTCTTGGATCTTTGTTCTCTAAGAACCTGAGTCCCTTCTCAGAAAGGAGTTTTAGCATCTTGCTTGCATCTTTAGTGCGTAATTTAAAAGGTTGGCTACACAAAGCAGGAACAATTGGAAGCTTTCTTCTGCGAAAGATCCCTATGATCATAGGGATGGGAGAACATAGTTGGAATAATTGTATCAGAAGGGAACCTTTTTAATTATGTTCATTCCACCCTAACACATAAGCAAATAATGTAGGACCACTGCAAAAGCATTGATTTAGCCTGGTTGTCGGGGCAAGTACAGAAGGGTTGATCATCCTGACATCACCGAGGCAGCCGTTGTTAGAATATAGCTTGAAATAGCTGAAGAAAAAAAAATGTAGCTCTTATTTCAATTGGGGCAATTTGCAAATACCCAAATCTTCTATTGTTAGAAGGGTTTATTTTGTGACAGAGAACCTACAGTTACTGCACCCCAAAAGTTCTTTTTTTTATGATTAGCTGAAGCACAGACAAATCATGAAAAGACAATTGTACACTTTCTTGTGTTGCTTTATGGGCTTTAAGTGCCTACAAAAAAGGATTCCTTATGCTTTAATTTCTCTTTATTTTTTTGACTGTAAAGACCCATGGGGTAAATGCCAGTCCCACAATCCTGCAGTTATATGGTTACTGTCAGCCTGCTCAAATGATGCTTCCTGTTCATTAGGCGTCCTTTCATCTGACAACAATGTACTGGCTTTGCTGCAATTCTTAGTCAACGCCCATCTCTTCAATAGCCTGTGAATAGTATTAAATAGTGTTTATGCTAGCTATTGTTGCCTTTTGTGTGGTTTGTCTAATTCACAGAGAAAAGTCTGCTTTTGTGGTCTAAGGCTGGCTACGTCATGGCACGCCATGTGCCTTCTGATGGGATCCATTCCTGCTGAGTGATAACATTACAGGTCTCAACTCCTTTGCAATACAATCCAGCATTCTTAACACAGTCAATACACTCACAGGCAATCTAGTTTACTCTTTATATTAAGAGGTTTAGGGAGACAAAGCTCATCTAAATACCTGCTCGTGAAACAAATAAGATGAGTTCAACCGATTTGAGAAATACTTCCCAGCTCCCACACAACTACACAATGAGCACCAGAAATCAAAAATTTAAAAAAAAAAAAATACTGAAGCTGAGCAGGGAATACCCAAATACCCCAGGTAGAGTCATTCTGCACACAAACACGGCACATTTTAGCGTATAGGGTGGCATTACTGTTCCTAGTTGAGATGAGGCTTAATACTGGAGTCAAAGCAGCTGCTTTTCTTTGCTTAAACTACTCACAAAAGAGAAGGGATATTGTAGGGATCATTACATTATCCTGTAGCTCAGGAGCCTTGGCAGGGCAGGTATGTTGCTGTGCCTTGAAAGGGCTTTTGATGTAAGCAGATCATTAAAGGCTCAGTGTGTAACTGATCCTTGGCTGTCTCTGGCTTTTGCCGTATATGGGTTATTCTTATCTAACTGTATGCTCCCTGTTCTAGGTATCTAAAATCTTATTGTTCTCCTTCCCTCTCTCCTCTCAGTCCCTCCCTCCAACCTTGTCGCTGTACAGCTGAAGTTGGTTTCCAGCTTTGCCTTGGGAAGCGCACAAATACATACAAATGCAGCTGGAAAGTGAGGCTTACACTCCTAAATAGTGCCATTTGTTTGTCCCAGGAGTCGTTATCCTCCGTGCGTCACACTTTGAACAAGATCAAGAGTGGCTTCTAAAAAATATGGCAATGAAAAGAATGCACACAAATAGTAATTATTGCTCTGTAGCTGCTCAAGCTATAATACCCTCCATGGCCAGAAGCAAGCAGGGAGGCAGGGGACTGGGTGGGGCTGGAAGTAGGTGGAGGCTGAGCTTTGTTCTCTGTACATCACAGGAGAGCAGTCAGATTGCCCTTCTGATCAGCATAACCATACCTGCACTTCTCAGCGGTGTTGTGGGCCACATGCACAAAGGCATTCAGGACTGTGAAGCTCCTGGCAAACAAGGGGCACTGGGGTGAATACCCACAAACAGCCTGAAGGTAGATTTCTCCACCTGAAGTGGACACTCTTTTGAGTTAATTGGAAGAGACTACTTACTTCATCCTTGTGCTGACCTCTGACATTGTTCTGTTGAAGTACACAGCCTTTTCTTGCTGCTACTAGTAGAGAGTGGGGTAACCAGCACAGAAATAGACACTGTAGGCATGTTAAGTCTACAGAGAGTAGATGTGTCCTACCCAAATGCACTTCAGTCCAGGTTCTGCTGCCTTCAGACTAAAAGCTGCTTTTTCCAGACAGATAGCATAGAAAAGGTATGATGTCCTTATTAATTATCTCTTTTATTTTTAAAAAAATTTTTTGGTCTTCTAAGTGCCTCCAAGCTACACAGAAGGCATTCATTCTTTCTATCTAAAAGTGAAAAAATAAATACAAAAATCTGTCATAACAACATGAAAGCATTTCCTGAATTACAACCCTGACTGCTGAATGAGTGTATTCACCTGAAATGAGTCAGTACAAGTCTGTTGCCAAAAAGCAGGGAGGAACCTGACAGTCTAGAGCAGTTGCTAGATAAGAGTTTCTCCCTGTATTCAGATCACCTTCCTATGGAAATAAGTTGAGCAAATGCTCACCCAGAGTCAGTAAATGAAAGAGAGTCTGTATCCTGAAGAAATGCAGTACCTTATTCTTCTCCTGAAAATGAATGAGGTGGGCTTTGACTAACGCTTTCAGCAGCAGGCATTGGGAATGAACTAGGGTTGTCAGGAAAGATCATTGATTTTGCAGGACCCTTCCAAATTATACGTTTTAGTTTGGAGAAAGCACTCCCTTTTCAAAAGATAATTTTTCAATGTACTGCCCGTGTTTATGCTTTTGTGCAAGCAATAATGGTTTCATAAATGTTTTATGTGATCGGGGTTTAGCTATACCTGGGAAGTTGGCAATTCTGACTAGATTTTACAGATACCAACTTTTTTTTACCATTAATACCTTTTTTTTCCTTTCTGTTTATGTTCCCAGATTGATTTCCAATAGTTAAAATTTAAACAATAAAGACAGCTTCAGTTTTCAAATCTGCAAATAGGACAGACAATGTATGCAACCTCCTCATTGATTGACTCTTCTGTTTTTATAGATTCACCCTCTTGAAAGAGTCATTAAACACCAGAGAAAATGATTTGTTGCCATTGATTACATGACATACTGCTCTGACATACACAGTTTTTATATCTAAGTTATTAATTATGTTGTTAATGTAATTTGCAGACCACAAGATAAATCATTCAGCTTCTGACTGGATATTACTGGATATATTGCATATATAAATACATCTCTGGGTGTGAAGGTAACTGTTACCAAGAGTAATAGATTAGAAGGCTTCTAGTTTGCCTTATAAATCATAATGAGCTAAGGAAAACTTCCTCTGACCATTTATTTTATTATCTTGGAAATGCTGAGTTTCTCAACATCTCTGCCATTTATGTGCTGTAGCGATGCACATTATCACTTCATTTCAATACAGGGGAAACATTTGCAATTGTTGTGTTCACACTCTACCCTCATTTTCTCAAGAATTTCACAGTTTAAGGTTAATAAGCTACAGAACCTTAAAAGTCAAGCTTAATTTGTCAAATTTTCCCAAAGGCTTCACTAAACAATTTTTTCCCTCTTCTGGTGCTGGGTACCTTGTGCTAGCTTCATTCCCTGTAACTTTCTTTTCCTAGCAACAATTGCCAAGGAATTAATTATGACAGCCAGTGTCACAAATGTGTGCCATGGTAGTCTGCTACCACTAGTGACAGACTCATGTGTTTCAAAGTGGAAGTCTCTGCATTTGTACCAACAAATTATTTTTAAAAGTTCCTCCTGTTTTGTACTTCATTTCAACAGGTCTGGGTCTTTCCTTAATTTCAGAAGGGTTTAGCAGCAACTATTCAGCAGTTACCCTGGGAGCACACTGCAGATTATGCATGCTTGCCTGACATTTGACAGATGCCCTTAAAAGGCTCAGTTTCCTTTTCATAGAGGCCAGGGGGTTGAGGAGGGTGGAGGGCTAGAAACATTTTTGAAGTGAGTGACATATGTTTAAATGTCAAGGTGGTCTTACTGAATCACTAAGCACAACCCTTGTACACTGAAGCAGTGGGAAATGTCCTTTTCAGCTAGAGCTAAGAATTCACATTTTTTAGTATTCCTGATCCCAGAGATGACATAGTCCTTTATTTGGAGAGGAATCTGAATGTTGAAGACTAAATTTTGTTGCCAGCATATGCTAAGACTCCTCTGAAAGTCTCACCACATGTGAATAGTGAATAAAACATGTTTTATAAGAGGCATTGCTTAAAGTGTGAAACTCAAGGAAGTAAATTGTCTTCCCTCCCTGCTTAGCTCTGTCCATGCAGAGGTTGACATTGAATGTTGGTACAGTAATAATAAACAAAGCCACAACTGTAGCTGGAAAAAGGCCTGAGTGTAAGGAGGAGAATTACTCATCTTTAACATGTTTCTTGGCTCTGGAAATGTTCAGTGTCTTGATACAAAGGTCTTCAACATCATGGCTGATATTTTTAAGAGTGTTAGTGCCACAGTCATCCCCAGATTGAAACAGCAAGGTGGCCTTAGAGAAGGGAAGTGGTCCTGGGTTTGGATCTGGGTGTACATCCTGGAGGAGTCCTGTCCACATAAGGAGCCACACACCCCCTCACTTCTTCCCTTTCCTCTGGCTCAGGGGCCACCAAAAGGCAAGCTGTAGGCTCAAACTATGAGCAAGTCTAAGTTCAAATGTGTCCTCAAATCCCTAGTGCAGATGACTGGTGAGCCACAGTCAGGAGCATGCCCTTACATGTTTCAGCAGGTGAAATGCAGAGACCTTAAAAGTTGCATTTGAAAACTTGTTCCTTAAATATAGCAATTATTGGTCTAGACATCCCAATACTAGTCAGAGTAAGGAATGGTGCAGGCAGCCCTGGTTCAAGGTTCATTGCCCAACAGTCCTTATCAATCTTAGACTTGACTTGTCCTGAGTAGATATTGCCAATTATGTCATGGTAGCTGAGGCAGATAGATATCTCCTTGGGAGGAAAATAATGGCCAGCATCATTGTGACTTCCCATCTAAATTGAATTTGAACTCAACTCTCTAGAGAAACACAACCACTGCATTAAACAACTGACGGAATTAATGCTCTCATCGATCCTGCTCATCATTACAGATGTGTGTGCTTCCATCTGCATCCAAGCCTCTCCATCTTAGGGAGCCAAACTCTGGCCCTGAATGGGCAGACTGTGCTGGCTTTTCCAGCTGTGCAAAATGGTACCAGCCCTGCTGCTGGTCTCACAGTTCCTCTGGGCTCATGCTGAATAAGTGGAAGTAGAGGCTGGGTGATGGATGAGATGTGGAGGCCATTTCCCCTTATTTGCTTCAGTGCCCCCTTTTAAATGCAAGTAGAAAGTGGAAAATGAAAACAACAGTGTCAGTTAACATTGATGAGTAAGTTTAAAATTTAAGTTTGTGTTCTAAAAATGCATATCAGCAAATCTGTGTTCTGCTATTCATTTTTATGACACAAAATTTCTCAGAAGAATGTCTATAATATGGAAGTAGTTCCTATTTATCAGATGATGACTGAATGTTTAACAGCGCCCACAGCTACAGTACAGTAAATGCTACAGTCAAGACTCATCCACTGATTGCATCTAGACTTTCCTACTTGGACACTCTGGAATAAAGGCCTTTAATTGCTTTATGTTGCACCTACTCACAAAAGAATTGTTATGAATTTCTTTCTGGAGAGTTCTAAAGACCATTTGGAGATAGAAGATGAAATGCAACACAACAGTTCAGGGATATCACATTTTTATTCTTGATGATTTGAAATTTCAGGTGGTCTTTCAAAAGGTCTTTATGGTCTGATCAATAACATATATAGATATAAAAGATTTAGCCACTAAAGATTTTTTTTTTCTGTTTTGTTTAATTTGGCTTATCCAGAATAGCAGATAATTTTTAAGAGGATTAATCAACGTAGACATTGAATAAAATGTATGAAAATAAAGTTTCAACAAAATAACAGGAACCTTTTTACTTTATCTGTTTATTTGCACAAATTGACTTGATAAGGAGGGCAGAAGGTAGATGAACAGAAAGGAAAGAACAGCAACCTAGGAATAAAGACAAAAGGTGCTGGAAGGGTCCCAGGTTGTCAGAACAATGCAGGAAGGGAGTGGAGGTCAGCATGCTGATATCCTTTCCTGTGTGCAGCTTGTGTGAGAGCCCCTGATGGACGTGAGGAATGAGGATAAGAAGATGCACTACAGACAAAAAAAGAACTACTGACTAAAAATGGGAGGTGAATCATCTAATAAGCCCAGGAGTCTGAGGAAGAGAGATTGTATCACAGAATCATAGAACAGCTTGTGTTGGAAGGGACCTTTAAAGGTTATGTAGTCCAACCTCCCTACCATGGGCAGGGACACCTTCCACTAGACCAGGTTGCTCAAAGTCCCATCCAATCCTCTGATAATCTTCTTGTCCCTGCTCTGGACTCACTCCAACAGATCTCCATATGTCGTTTTTATAGTGAGAAATTTATCAGTATTCCTCACAGGTTAGCACTCCTTGATTCCAACCTCCGTAGGCTTCTTATTTTGTGTTAGAGATGGTCCAGGAGCTCCATATTTATCTTTCCAGGTTTTCTGCCATTTTTTCTCATCTTCATTTTTTTTGGACTGCATTGCTCTTGAGCTTGGAGGAGGCAATCCTTGAATATTAACCACTTTTCTTGGGCTGCTCTTCCCTCCAGGGCTTTATCTCATGATTCTCTATGCATAACCTTGAAAAGGACAAAGTCTGCTCTCCCTAAAGTCCAGGGTAGTGAGCCTGCTGTGTGATTTCCTCCCTGCCCTAAGCAGTGACCACTTCATGGTCACTGTAGCCCAGGCTTCCCTGCAGCTGTCCAGTCCCCACCAGTCTCATCTTGTTAGTGAGAACACAGTCCAGCATAGCACGTCTCCTCATTGGCTCCTCTGTCACTTGGAGAAGGAAATTAACGTTGATGCATTCCAGCAACCTCCAGGACTGCTTATGTCCTGCTGTGTTGTTCCTCCAACAGATGGAGGGTTGTTGAAGGACCAGAGACTGCAAACGTGATGTGGTTCCTATCTCTCTGTAGAAGGTCTCCTTGACACTTCCTGGTCAGGTGGCCTGTAGCAGACCACCCACTGTAATGTCACCTCTTTCTGCCCTCCCTTTAATCCTGACCCATAAACTCTGGCCTGGCTCCTCACCCATCCCCATGTGGAGCTCCATGTACTCCAGCTGGTGACTGATACAGAGGGCAACACCACCTGCTCAGCCCCCTGCCTGTCCTTCCTAAAGAGCCTGCATCCATGCATTCCAATACTCCAGGCATCATAGCCTTCCCACCACATCTCTGTGATGCCAGTAAGATCCTAGCCCTGCAGGTATGTGCCCATCTCTAACTCCTCTTGTTTGTTCCCTGTGCTGTGAGCAAAGACACATTTAAGATGGGTCCTGATGTAGCTGATTTACTGGTTGGAGTGGCTGAGATTCTTTTGTGCTGCTCTCCAGGTGCTCTCCTGCTGACCTGTGATCACTCACTGGACTCTGGGCATCTACTGCTGGCCCTGTCATCAAACTGGCAGGAGTGTGATGGATTGGGTTTCCCTCCCTCAGCAACATTATTTTTCCCTTTTTATCAACTTGGTAACCCCATGACTGAAGAAGCTCTTGTCTCTCTCTCTGACATATGAACTCCACGAACCCCCAGAAGAATGTTTAAGTCCAGCATCATTTAGCACTGGTATTGTTAAAGCTCTTTAAATTAGTTAATATATTCCTGCTCTTTCTCCTTATTCAATATTTTCAGTCTTCATTCTGAGGCTGCTAAACTTATTTTGAACATTCAGGGAAAATCTATTCACATGCTATTTTCTAATAGACCTTAATTATAAGAAATTAAATGATCCTTCAAAACTCCTATAGACTTCTCTTTCCTCAAAATGCACTTCTCACTGAGGAGGTGGCATGGCAAACATACTATTGTTTGTTAATAAAATGCATATAGATAAAAGACATCAAATTAACATATCACAAAATAATAAAATCACAAATTCTGTTCAGTCTTCTGTTTCATTTGCCTTCCTGTCAGTTACTAATTTGACCTCTGCAAATATTCTTTGCAGTACGTCACATGGTTACAAATCAGCAAAGCCTTCAAAATTGCAGTCAGATCTCCAAAATACTAAAGTAGCCTCATAGTGCAAAGCTAAACACTCAGATGCTGGTAATGCAATTAAAAGTCTACTGGTCTCCACAGGCTACGAGAGTAGAATTTTGCAGAAGATTGCATGGCAAGCATGGAGTGCAGCTGGAGCAGGATGCAGTTTACATGATCCAGATGTTCCCCAGCTCGAGAGACACTTCCATCTTCTTGCTACTTGTCACCACATTTTCTTTCATTCCTGATTATAATGTCAATCTTAGGGTAGCATTTGTAAGTTTTAGTCAAGTCGAACAAAGGGATAGGTGATATATTCCTCGGCATAGCAAATCTGTTGGAGAGTGACAAAAGGAGGATCACAGAGATTATTAGAGGGCTGAACAACCACTGCTATGAAGACGGGCTGAGAGAGATGGGGTTGTTCAGCCTGGAGAAGATAAGGTTCCAGGGAGATCTTACAGCAGCCTTCCAGCACCTGAAGGGAACCTATAGGAAAGATGGGGATAAACTTTGTGGCTGGGTCTGTTGCGATAGGAGGATGGATAATGGTTTTAAACTAAAAGAGAGTAGATTTAGATTAGATAGAAGGTTTTTACAGTAAGGGTGGTGAAACACTGGGACAGGTTGCTCAAAGAGATAGTAGATGCAATATCCCTGGCAACATTCAAGGTCAGATTGGATGGTGCTCTGAGCAACCTAATCTGGTTGAGGATGCCCCTGCTCATTGCAAGGGGACTGGACAAGATGACCTTTTAAAGTCCCTTTCAGCCCAAACCTTTCTCTGATTTCTAAGATCTGTGCACAGACTATCCTATCCACAAAAGAGACCATTAATATTTTAACTGGAAAGTAAGTGGCAGAAGTAAGATTGTTCTTTTTATCACCCACATGTGAAGAAACAATGAAAAACTCCAGCTGGTAGTATCTGCCACCTACTACCTAGACCATAGAGGAGCCCTGCAAATACCACCTGTGGGTGCTACTTGTGACTCTGCAGGTGTCACAGAGTTCAGAGGACAACAGGCAGAAATTATGTTCATTTGGCATCCCTGCAGTGAAAAGCAGTGATATGGAGCAGTTGGGTCTTGGATGTGTAACTTCAATTCCTTGTAAACTGATGTCCACTATTTCATGGACACCATCACCAATTATTGCAGTTTAACCATTTGCTGCTTCTCGAGCAAACCAGCATAAGTGATCTTGGACATACCCTCAGCCTGCAGCAGGGACAAGATGCAGTGCTCCTGGGAAAACCTACACAAAAGGAGACTGCTTAACAAGCAGATTGTTAAATCCAGTGAGTCAAACCCATTCCAGCACCTGCCCTCAGACAGCCCTTTATGGCAAAAGAAAAGTCTCCACCAAGTCCTCAGGATCCATAGGATAGCGAGTACATAGCATAGCAAGTACAAAAGGCAGCTTTGCTTCTCACCTTGCAAAGCAGTCCTGGTGTTCTCTTCTTACATTTCTGCTAAATCCAAGAACAGGGGGTATAAAGCTGTAGATAGGCACCTGCAGGTGCTGATGTGCCTCTCCTCATCTGCCTGGAGGCTCTCTGCCTGCATGCTGTTACCAGCATCTCTCTCTGCCAGCACATTTTTCCATTCATCTTCCTTTAAAAAGTGTTGCAGAGCAGCTAACAGCTTCAAGAGGAACTGTTGTCATTACTAATGTTTAGGGATTAGAAAATGTTAGTTCCGTGCAAATTATACTTAATTAGTATTGTAAGATAATAATTATTTTTCATTAATAGAGTCCTAAATCTTTGAAAGCCTTAAATACTGTATATCTCATTAGGCTACGAAGTACAAAACCAGTAAAACACTTTCATTAATTCATTAATGATTAGTTGGAAAAGCAATATGACAGACTATTTTACATGTTACCAAGTACTATTAGTACACTCATATACACAGCTTAATTTTGAACTTTAATATTAGAGTTTTAGTTCTTCAACCATGGAAATTGAGTATAAAATTACTATGAAGATAAATTTTCATTTGATATTTTTTTCAGCCACACTTTCTACCATGTACTCCTTCTTTTTCACAATTCACACAATAAGAAAACAAAAATTAAATATGTCTTTAACATGGAGGACTACTTTTTTTGTTTATTTTTTTTTTTTAAAGCTAGGTATCATTTAGTTAATGGATGTCTAATTGGGAAGAATGTCCAAATCAGCAGTGCCATACTTTTGAAAGCAGCGAATCTTCTCTCAACTCAGCTGAAAGACCAGGCAGAAGCAACTAAATCAGACCTTTAGTTATGGACTTCTATGCTCTCCCAATGCAAAATGCCAGAGAAATGAGGTTAAGATTCATGAAAGTAAGTTAGGGAACATCTTCTCTTCAGGGAGAGAAAGAGAGAATGAGAGAAAGCATGAGTCTTGTTCTCTTCACGCTTTTGCCTGAAGAGGAGACAAGGGAGAGCACCTAGAAGCTGTCTGGGATGGGTCAGGCAGACAGTACCCTAAAAGCGGCATCTTATCCCCCTGTGACTATTCCCTGCAGATCTACACCTCACACACAGACCCTTGTTTGGACAGGAGAGCTGTGACCACCATGCTGTGTGTGAGTAATCCCAAGGCCAGGCTCTGACTCTGTTACCCCCTGTGCATGATCAGCTTATTCAGGCTACTGAGTCTAATTTAACTAGAGTTATCACTACACATAAAAAGGAGATGACTGAAGAAAAAGTCACACATATTTCTGCCTGAATGCACTCTTGCAGCAAAGCAAGCCAATATTACATGTACAGGCACTGCTGCTCTATTTTTGTGAACTGCACATGAAATATGGAGAAAATGTCTTTAAATGAAGGCTTTGGAAATGTCTTTTGGGAAAGGAGATGTTTTGCAGGACATTCTGCAGTAACTTCTTGCTTGGTGGATAGGATTCTTGTTCTACTCTTAAAATGGAAGGAAAAACTCACAGATCAACTCCCCTGCTTAAATAGATGCTAGGGGAGAAAGCGCAGAAAGGTATCTGTCAGCCACCAGGTATTTCCTTCATTTCTTATCCCTTCAAGGTTTTGGGTGGTCTTTGGTGGTTGCAGGACTCTAATCAAGTGCACCTACACTAAATGGAGAGCTTAAGCTTTCCGTAAAAAACTTTGACAGAACATGAGATTTCCCTTTCACAAGGAAGTCCATCTTTTTTAAATGTGCTTTGATCACACCCCAATGTCAAGTCAGGGAGCTATTATTATACTTGTGTCAAAATAAATAAAAAAAAAAAAAAAAACAACCAAAAAGCCCTCAAGAACTTTAGAAACATATTACCACTATTTAACTATTTATTCTAATATTTTCTAATGTTCTATTCTATAAATTTTAATACAGGATTCACAGAAGGAATGAAATGAGGGCTTGGTGGTGTAAACAAGAGGTTTCAACCCTTTCACATGGAAAACTCTGTCAAAGTTGTGTGTCTGCAAAAAATTTGCAAATTCCTCAAGTCTGCTGTCCAGTAGAAAGGTCTTCCACCAGAAATGTTTTGTATTCATGGATTTTCTCAGAACAAGCAGTTTCACATGCTCTAATGAGCTGTATGTGAAGACAGTAGACATCCACTTAACCAACAAACAATGTTTTCTCCACCCCATACTCAACTGAATGCAAAATAAATTCCATTATTTGCTTCATTTGCATCTTTTGAGGACAGTAATATATTGTAAACATTATTAGTGCTTTACATTGACATCTGTCTGTGGAAGGACTCAGAAGTTAGTCTTACCACAGGGTGTAAATTATCACTGACCCTCTGGAAAGAAAGTCCCAGACTGTGGCTGGGAACACCAGGAGTGGGGATGTCCCTGCAGGCCAGCCAGTCTTTGAGAATATTTTTAATGCTCATTGTAAATCCTGAAGATGTACAGAAAACTTCAGTTTCTGTGATGCTTTCTAAACCACAGGAATATATTTAACACATTAATAAAAAGGAAAAAAAGCCAAACAAACCCTAGGAACAATCCAGTTCCTGTCATCTCTCTTGATTTTTCACTTAGTAGACTTCTTTATGGATTAAAAAACTTTTTTCTTCTTCTTCTTGTAAAGAGTGTTCATTGAAGCTTGGCCAATAGATGGTATCACCCTTTCCAAAGTCTATGCTATGGGAGGCCTATGGAAGCATATCTGCTCAAGGCATTCATGCAAATTATTACTTACTGCCCTATATGCTCATAAATTAATAGCTTCTCTGTGGATGAAAAACAGAAATTAGACAACCATTAAGGTTGAACAATGTATAAAGAATATTAAATATTAATATATGAAATGAAAAAATATTGCAAGAGATATGAATAGATATGCCAGAAGCATAACAAGCCAAACCTAGGAATGTAAATAATAAAAACATGTTTTCAGCTAGATATTCTGGATGGTTTAGTATTCAAATTAAAGTTTGTTTTCTCATTCAATAAAAACAAAACAAAAAGTATTTACCGTTGTTGCCTTATTTGCATGAGAGTTCATTTTCCTCGTGTGAACAGAAGCAGATCTTTAAGCAGAGGCGAATCAGGATGGAAAGGCCACTTTCTCATGGCTGTGTTTTTCAAGGAGTGTTTCAGTGAGGTGTGGATGGCAGCTCTGCAAGTTCAGGAGCAAGAGTACCCCTTACAATTTAAAGTGTTATTTGAATGAATAATTGCAAAGCTAGCTTGTGCATTTTAATGACTTGTGTCAGCAGCAACGATAAAATTGAAATGGAAATTGGATGAAGTGTTTACTTAATAGTAGGATAAGGCTGCCTGTTGCTGAAGTATTGTGGCTGACTGCATATGTCACTTGTCTCTGGCAGTGATGCTTTTCCTTGGAGCCCTGTCAGAGCTACAGGACCTATCATTTCACACAGCCCATCAGTTGTGAAAAAAGTCATGTTAAAAATACCTGATTTCTTTGTGAATCCAAGTTCATTTTTAAAATCAATTACACCCTGGCCAGCATCAGCTCATTTCTGCTAATTCTGAATTAAGTACTACTCTTCCCTGTCCCTGGGAGAATTATTGCAAAGGTGCTCTGTACAGATTTTGACCTTAACCATGGATTGCTTCAACCAGACCCTGAATTCAGCCTCCTGTGAGGTCCTTAGGAGTGACAAGTGCACTCATTTTAAACACACATTTAGTGAAACATCAGATGGAGAATGTCCTTGCTCCCATACTCAGTTTTATACAATTTTCTTTTAGCCAAATGTTCATTTCCCAGAGCTTGGGCTGGACAGTCTCACAAGGTGCTTTCCAAAAACTCCAGATCCACTCCTGGTTAAAGCCTTGATGTGAATCCTACCACGATTCAACAGCCCCACTTTCAGATTGTGTGCACAGAGCTGCATGGGCTTTGCTTTAGTTAGGGTACTAAATCTGGGCTGTTCCCGTGCTGGGGGCTGTTTTGTGGGATTCATAGGAATGAGCAAACAATAAGAAAGAATCTGGTATATTTGTAGTAGGCAGAAAATGTTTTTCAGGATAGTCCTGAAATAGTCTAATGAACATAATATATCTAAAGATTTCAAATCCAGATGCTTGGTTTAATCAACACGCACATGCACACACACAGAACACATGCTGGCTCAGAAAACTGATTAATTACTAAAGCTTTTGATTAATACAGATCATGGAAAAGCCCCAACTTTTGTTGGAAGGAGTGCTTTTCTTTCTGCCTGAAGTTTGAAAAAAATTTGACTCCTGACTGCTTCTCAATTCTGATTGGGCAAATGTTTCAGAATAAGTGCTGTATTTTTATAAAACACAATAACCGCACGAGGCAAAGTACCAATACTTCTAAAAACACATGATAGTAAAGCCTAGGCTTCAAAGTACTTGGGGCTGTGTCCAACACTGAGAAAATCCAAAATAACATTGCACAACTGTACTATCAGGCATAGGGTCAATCAGGTTCAGCTCCAAAGGAGGTGGCATCTGTTACCTACCTCATGTTTTAGTAAATAGTCTGTTTTTTATGTGACAAGTGCAAACAGAGATACAAATTAATGGGAAAAGAAAAGCCCCAATTGTCCATTTGTGTCACATTGCAAACTGCTGGGTGAAAAACAGCCCAGCATCATTTAATCATCCTGTTTTCCCTCTCCTTTTTCACTCATTACATTCATTACTGGTCACAAAAGACTGCTCACAAAACAGCTAGTGATTTTAATTTAATGCATCCTTTCTAAAACCTGCAGGGAAATTAAAGGAGGTAGCAACCTGGGGAGGGCTGGGGAGCAGAAGGGGGAAATGGCACATCTGAAGCTTTAAATGCTAATAGTCAAACATTTCCCAAATAGATCTGAGCTGACCCTAAACACATTGGGAGGGCTTAACTCATTAGTTTGCAAATTGAGTCAAATTGACACAAGGAGTTTCCTTGCAGTGCCTTTAAATCTCTAATGGAGGCTGGTGAGTGACCTCTCAATCTGACAGGCCAACAGTTGCCAAACCATCTCAATATCACAAAATCCAATAAAACAAGCTACCCAGGCAGATCACCAAGGGCTGGTGCAAGTTTTTTTCTCTACATTATGCAAAAGGTTGTTGTTGCTGCCTCCAGCTAAATATAGGGGCATCACTGCTTTATAACTAAATAAAAGAGCAGTAATCAACCAATCTAATCAGTACAGGGTGTAATATTAGGGAAGCATGACAATATTTGGTTGGAGCTGTAGAGAGCCTGTGGAGCTCTGCTCACCCTGGGGGGCATTGCTCTAGAAAATGGCACCCTCCCAAATTGCTCCATGCTAGCTAGTGTGGGGCTTTGATGGTAGATTTGTTCTTTCAAGTCCTGTCTCCTCATCCACTGAAATCAATAGAAAGACTCCCTTTCTATTTCACTATAAAAGTGAGAAGAGGGAAATACTCACTGTGAGAGAGGCAGGGAGGGGCTGTGCTGGCATGAGCATCACCTGCGATAAGGCACAGGTCACCACAGCTGAGGGAATGGGATTTATCTCCTCAAAAAGGTGTTTACACTGGAGTGTCTGCCCAGGAGCTGGGTGCTTCTGCTGGCAGAGGTGCTTGCCCCTCTCTGAGGTCCCTCAATCCCTCTGACCAGATCTCCAGCAGCTGTTCCACGGGAGCCTCAGCACCCAGCTCACCCAAGGCTCCTGCATGCTCATTTGCCTGAACCTAACAATCCTGGGTGGCAGTACCAGCTTTCTGCTTTCCAGTCTCTACTGTGCATCTCTTGCCTCCTGTTCTAGAAGATGCTGCAGTCTCTAACCACCTGCTTCTGACTAGAAACAATGCAGGAATAAAAGCCCTGCTCCTGCAGATGCATTCCAAAAGATCTTCATGACTCCATCATTTAACACTGGGAAAAGCTCTTTGAGGCTGATTTTGACAGCAGGTTGACAAGGATGTATCACAACAAAAGTAGAAGACTTCTACTTAATTTTCAGAAATAATATCACAGTGATCTGGGAAAAAACATTGCCAAGTCTGAAAGAGCTGTTTGAATATGAGTTTAATAAGGTTAATATGCCTAAAGCATGCAGAGCAAAAGTACTCCAACACACTGCTGTACACATCTTCCTTGGGATGCAGTCCAAAGTCTATTGGTCTTGACTCGGCTTCCAAGGCTTGGAAATTGTTCTCAGTGCTTATTTTTCTCTTTTTCATATTGGTTCCGGTATTTTACTCAAAACTCTCCAAAATATTTCATGTGTAGTCTCACACTTTCTACCCCCCTCTGCCAGAAAACACATGTGCTGTGATGCCCCCAGTCAAGTAACTCACAAGATACCAGTTAAATGCACACTTGTAACGATGATCATTGAATGAAGGCAAACAGCCTTGGGAGACCAATTAATCCACATGGTTATTTTGACAGATCAAATCCTAAAGTACAGCCTTTTGAACACAAATGGGAAGTATATGTCCTTCAGAAATATTCCTGTGTCCTTGTACTCAGGATATGGATATGGGAACTACTTACTGCTCTGTTTAATTGCTCCTCTCCCCACAATAAGTTCTCTTTCTCCAGGCTGCCTGTTGCCCTTCATTCACTTACTGAAGAGGAAACTCCTTCACGTATCCCATGATCAGGGCTGGTGCAATGGCTGCTACTGCAGGGCAGCTGACTTACACCAAGTTCATACCTTCTCCTCCCCCAGTAACTTGTTTGTATGGCTATCCCATAAACCTATAAAATTAATTTTGCCTCTAAAAATAGAGGTAGTGAGCTAAGGTGATATAGCAGAACCTCCATATTCAGAATTTCCATGCCTAGCTGCCTGTCCTGTGCTGAGACCACAGAGACTTAGGAGTCCAAAATCCTCAGTGTCACCATAGCATCCAAAGCAAGTACCAGGGCTTGGCTTTTTTGTAGCTCAGTATTGCCTTGTGGGAGACTACAAATAATTTTTTCTGTGTTGTAGTGTGAACTGTGTCCCCTTTAGCTTGACTCTTTACCCAAAATAATTATTTTTTAATGCAAACTGGTCTTGTTATCCTGGGTAGAGTTTCTGTTTCTTCCCAAAATTTGATTTTTATAAATAATTGGATACAACTAACTTTCTTTTAAATTTTTTTTTATTTTTCTTTAAGAGTGAAAAGAGGGAAGGCCATAGTAAGTGAGATTTTGGACACTTGAGTCTGATCTCCCTCATTGCTTATTTGTTCTCTTTTGCCTTTTACTAATGAGTGTTATACTTCCCTTTATTCTTCTTTCATTTCTGTTTTGTTGAAGAACTTCTTTTGGTTGTCCCTTGCTAATTGAAAAGCATTTCATGTCTTAGCTTTTTTGATTTTATCTCTGTCATATAACCCTCAGTTTGGTAGAAGAATTTTAACAAGGGGGTTTCCAAGAAACTTTGCAGCTTCTCCTGCCAATGCAGCAAACCATTGTGTTGTAAACACATCCAGGGCTGCCTGACGATTGTGGGTTATTGTGCTCCTCATACTAATTACCCTCTACAGGGAGATAGTGTGCAGAAACATTGTGAAAACCTTGTCTTCTCTTCCTCCAGCTTTTTGTTCCACTCTCAGATCCTTGGCATCCAGCTTTTCACCACTCCTCAGCATCTCATGCATTGCATGTTCCTTTTTCTCTGCCTCCTCTTTTGCAACAAATGAAGAGTCTGTTTTCTTAAACTCCCTTCCCTGCTGAAACACCTAAGCACCTCTGTTGCTCTTCCTGCTGCTCCAATGCCCATCTTGTAAAGCAGCACCTGGAATAAACACACCATTTCAGGTGTGGTCTTACATTTTTCCATCTGCTGCCAGGAAAGAACTTTATTTCCAAGTTCAAAACTGCTCAGTTCTTGTCTTGGATCATGCTCAAGAGTGCAACAACTCCACTGAGATCTTCATCCTGTTCATCCAAGAAAAATCATCTTGTCTATGCAAAAATGCTCGGTCACCATTTACAACGAGGTGCTCTTGGCACACAATTATTTCTGTTTCCCCTTACAGACTCAAGGCATGTTGGGATAAGAACTATTCACCTGGCCTCTCTGCAGTGAGATCTGTCCCACTATGTCTGGTGTCATAAAATATAATAAGAACTGTTAATCTGTTGAGTGCCTGAACTAGAAGAGCTGACTTGCTTGGCTGAGAGAAGTTCTCTTGGTGTTTGAAAATCGTGGAATTAAACCCCATCTAGTTTTTAATGGCTTCCTCAATGCCTGGAAGGATCCCCCAGGTGCTGCCCCAGGTACAGCAATATGTCCAGGTCTTGGTCTTGTGCCACCCCAGGTGAGACCTGGCCATTTCTCCCCATTTACCCTCCTCCTTTCCTTGTCTCTGGCTCCAGGGAAGGGCCTCTGTGACACACACTGCAGCAAAAGACCAACACAGCTGGGGTGAGTCAATGCCTGGAGCCTTTATTTAAAGGAGAAGGAGCACAAAGGCCATTTTTGGCTCACTAGCCTGGCTTGTGGGGTCTGGGAGCATGTGGGCTTCTTTTCTGCCTCACTGAAGAGGAGTCATCTTCATAAAGTGCTTGAATGATGACATTTGGATGTATAATGCCCTGATAAATGGTGACAGGGACACCTGATTTTTAGTTGTTTTAACATGTAGGAGAGTGGAAATTGTGAATATAACATGAAGGAAAACCTTCTGTATTTCATTATTTGTGGCATGTATTTAAAAACTAACAAAAGTTTCAGAAAAATCTGAACACATTTAACATCTGTTATCTCTTTTCTAATCCTTTAAATCCCTTCATTTACTCCAAAGTTGCTTAAGCTGTTATCAACTCTTTTGAGGGCTCTACATCTTAATCACAACTGTATGACAAATATTTGATGATATAGTATGCATTTGGCAGATACTTAGGACTCATATGATAATACCAAAATAGAGGTTTCATATGATTACAGAGACTAAGGGATTAGAAACCAGATTTAAATGGGTCCAAGGGGCAAATTCAAAGACTTCAATCATCTTTTTAAAAACAAGATGCCATGGTTTGTAAAAAAAATTCTAAAATGAATTTGCCAATGATCTCTCCTCCAGAAATATTCTATCACTTCATCAAACTTACTTATTTATTTAAACTGCCTTTGAAGCTCTTTTATTTCAAGCGGAAAAAAAACCCCGAGTTCAACTGCATACATTACACAAGGGGAAAAATAACACTTATGTAAAACCTCGGTGGGAACTTTCCCTTCTTCTGTTCTGTGAGGAAAAGACATTTCCCCAGAGCTGCTTTCGAGTTTGGTGGTAAACCGAGCCTCCAGGTAAATCCTTTGGAGCGGGAGTGAAGCGCTGGGAAATGGCCCTCAGTGACAAGCTGGGGGTGTTCTCCATGTCCATGCAGCGAGCTGGAGGCAGATCCGATGGAGCATCCACGTGGTGACCGCCTCTGGGTGGCTGCTAATGCCGGTGGAGGTCAATTGCCCGGCGCAGTTGCCCACACAGAGATGAGGGGTGCTGTCCCAAGTGTCCAGCAGGTCCTCACAGGGCTGGCAGGTGCACGGCACCTCAGGGACCCCTGTGCATAGCCCTGGCTGGCAGCTGGTGCAGTTTGGAGTTACAGATCTGACCTCCCCTCTGCAGGGCCCACCAGGCTGGGGCACTGCGCTGTCATTTCCAGAGCTGCTATCCTGGACCTGGCTTGAGTGCCCCTGCATCATGCTGAAGGATGCACTAAGGACTCACTGAACAGGGGAAACACAGTTCCAAGCCAGCATATCTCCTTCTCATCTCCATTTCTTCCAGATTGAGATAAGGTTGGGTCTAAATTCGTGGGATGCCTATTATCTTGAAGAACTGCTTAGCACATTTAGGATCAGAATCTGCAAAACTTTTAAACCTTCAGTCATTATTTTTTTTTTTTTTTTTATTTTTTTTATTCTCAAATTAGCTTTTTGCTAGTTGCATGCCTGGAGCTGGCTTGTTAGAGGTTTGCATGAGCATTGGTGCAAGAAGAGAGTAAAGAAATGTGTGGCCCAGAGTGGCAACAGAAAGTGGCCTAAATCACCCTGCAGCAGCACCTTCTGAGGGTGAGAGGTACAAAACATCCTCCAGAAAATTTTTAATATTATCAATACTCAAGACTAAAAACATGGATTTTTCTTCTTACTGTTAATTTTGTTTTACAGCACTGATCCTCTCACCAAACAAAGCAAGCTGTGATGCAAGCTCCACTCTTCCTCTCCTAGGAAGGATCCAAAGAGGGGAAAAGTGACTAGAAAACCTGCTGGGACATAAGGGCAGAGAGCACCATTGCTTTATTTCTTTGGGAAGAAAACTAGTGGCTGAATAGGAGCAAAATCCATGTCCTCAGGATGCAATGGAAGACAGGAGGACTAATTCTGGAGATGCTAAGCATGCAGCTGATGTGCTGAGCCTCAGCACCAGTGCCTGCTCTTCCTCCTTGCTGCATGTCTGTGTTGACATTAGCTCCCAAACTGCATTAGTGAGCAATACTCAAGGATTCCAGGCACACCACAAATCCTGAAGAAGGTGCAGAAGCATCCAAGGAGAGGGATTTGCATGCCCTCTGGTGATAAAGTACATTTTCAGGTGGATTTCTGCTTGGACTGGCACTAGACTGGCACTAGAGGGATGTAGGGATGTATGGTCTGTGCCCTTGACCCAGCTCTTCTTGCTATGCCTTATTCCACATGAAAAGCTGGTAATGGAATCCTCACTTAAAGGGATTTTCATACTGGGTTTCTACTACTCACTAGGACTTTTAGTGGATTTTTTCTATACTTTTCTGTTTTATTTCCCTGTATGAAACCTTGAAATGGAGAGTCATCACATATACCAAGAACACAAGAAATTCTATTGTCTGTGGATGAAGTAGCACTTAGTACAACAGTGATCTGAATGAGCATATATTACATTTTACCAGCATTGAAATTTCTGTCTTACAAATGGGAGAAAGCAGTCTTCACTGGGTGTGTGCTCTGAATGGAAAAGTCAGTTTATGGATTCAAGTGGCTCTTTTGGTAATGCTTTCACCAATGCTTAGACAATAATAAAAGAAAAATCTTGTGAGCAAAAGACAGGCTTTGGCTTTCATTCCCGCTAACACATTTTCCAACATCTCCACACAAACTCAGCTCAGGTGTCTTGGGCTACTGTAAACTTCAGAGACAAAGTTTAGGAAGCAAGATGAATTCAAAAGAGTTTGTGTTGTCAGCTACAAGAGTAAAAAAATGTTATCAGCTGCTTAAGCACTGCTGACTAATGTATATTCAAAAGCAAATCAACACAGTCGCACCCACTCTTCAAGCATCAAGGAAACCAGATGAGACCAGTGTCTCAGAGATATGGTGTCAAAGGATTTGGTGTGAGTTTTTTTTTTTTTAGACAGTAGATGGAAGGGGAGAATTGCATTAAAATGTAATGTTTGTCAATGGCAGTGATAAAAAAAGAAAACTTCCCTGGCCATTGCTGGCTGCTGCATGCAGCAAATCTGAATACATTGGTAATGTGAGGGACTGATTAGTCCTGTAAGGCTGCCTACAGGTTAGCAGGCCTCATTTCAAATCTCTGACAGCAATATGTGTCGTTTCATGCTTCATCCTCATTCCCCATGTTCAACACAAACCGGGGTCACTCTATATATGGAAATCACTGTCTTCAGGGCAAAAAAATTAAAAAAGGTGAGATTGCTGCTTTAACCTCACTGGCCTCAGAAAATATGTTTTAGTCTGATACATTATACTAGTAGGAATTATTTATCAAGAAGATACAAGCTCGATATTTCAGAAATAATGAGATGTTCTGGTTTTGCAGCTGAAATTTTATGGTCCAGAGAGCATCAGCTATGAATTCAGAGAATGAAGTAAACTTGCAATGAATGATACACAGCATGCAGCTGAAGTAAAATGGCTGTGCAAAGGGTAATATGAAAGTTATAACACAGTGCAAAGCTCACTATGTCTTAAGTGCCTTTGTTGCCAAACAGAGACAGACGTTTCAAAGACAGTGCAGGCACAAGCTGCTTGCAGTATTTATTGAGGGAAGTTTTTCTTGGGAAAGGAATCGCCCAATGAGGAAGTTTAGTCGCCAACCCTCAAATCCCACAGCTTAGAAGACCTACTGAAGGATTCATGCCAAGATAATCTGAGAGCAGAAATGCATTGTTCAAGTACTCAGTGTGGAAACACTAGGTAGGCTGCAGCAAAGGTTAGAGGTTTTCTCACAACAAGGGGTGGATTTAATTCAAACCTTGATTTTGCTAGAACAAAAGCAGGTGTATAAATCCATGAGTGTTGTTTGACACCACTGTTCCTTGCAAATGTTATTTTAATAAGAGCACAATGTATGAGCTCAATATACTCCCTGATTTTGTTTAGTTTGCTCTCTTGTCTGATCAAACAAGCTGAGTGAAGAACTTACATTTCCTCTAATATCAGTCTTGGGTTAGGGTTCAGCAGAAGCATCTAAATGTCAGACACAGAATCAGTTACAAAATGTACAGTGTTGTCCAAAATAATTTGTTTGACATGGCTTGTAGGGATTATAAACTCCATGTGACTTAATGCAAACAGAAGCACAGCCATGAGGAGTGATAGTCAGCCCTTGTGGTTGCTCAGATCCCTACAAGAAAGACCAACCTGCAGGTGGTTAGTAATTACCAGAGGAGGCAGGGCTCAGACCAGGGACTCAACCCATGGCAGTGCCATAGAGTCTTGTCCTTGCACCATCCATCCCTCTCCTGCATCTCCTTTCTGCTGGCACAAGCTGGGTGGCAGTTTATGGTCTCCTTTCTAGTGTTTTACCATCTGTAAAATTTAAAAACCAAAAAACAACCAGGCAGCTTCAAAGGCTGAGGAGTACAACTGTTCGAGTTGTTTTTTACCCGACAGTGATGTTTTTACCTGACAGCTGATCTGAAAAATGAGAAGAGAGATCAAACTAAAACTAAGGTTTTTGCAGTCTGCACCCAGTGATCTCAGAAAGGAACACAGTAAATGGCTCCTATCTTTCTTTTCCAATTTCAGGTTGTTCAGGATAATTTCCAGGCAGCTCTTGGGTGCAGGAAAACAATACTCCTTCCTCTGGAGTTGGTAGAATAAACCAGACTCTGGGCACCTGAGACCATCTCAGCCCCCAGCAGGTTTGCACTGCTGAGTCCATGTGGCACGTGCTGGTGAATGCCTGGATCAGCGCTACCTGTGCAGCACATCTCCCTCCCAACAGCAAGGTTTGCCTCGTGGAACTCAGGTAAGACTCACCACAGCTATCTGCAGACAGGATGGTAAGGAGAGGGTTGTGATGGAGAGCATGGTGAGCATTGATGCCGCTCAAAACCTTGATTTCTAGCTTAGCTAGCTATCATCAATCACAAAAACAAAAAAACAACAACAAAAAAAGAAGTAGTAAGAGGGACCTAAGACAGAAACAATAAATCAAATATTTACATCATTTGTGCTGAAAAACATGCAATTTTAACTGTTCCAACCTCCCAGGAAGTCTCCCTTTGGCTGACATAGGACAGGCCCATGACACAGCACTGAAAAGGAGCTGGCACTCAGGTGTGTAGCAGCAATGGAGTCACTTTGGGCACCATGAAGTGTCCCAGATGACCTTCAGCCTTTCAGCTGAAATGTGTGAGTGTCTAGGCCTGTGCTATCTCCTCCAGCCCCTGCAGAGCTGTGGGATACCCAGTGTATTTCACAAGCACTTAATCCTTCATTGAAGAAAACGTGTGTACTGTTTCAAACCCTCTCATATTTTCAGGTCTATTTATTCAACATAAATACTTAGGAGCTCTTCAAGCTGTGCAAAGACTCCACAAAACAGAATAAGGCCCCTGTAAATGAGATGTGGCATTTTTAGCCATCGAGTTACTGTTCACATCCTGCACAGGTCAGTGCTTGTGCTACAGCTGCTGTACCTAGTCTGCTCCCCTCCTTCTGACATCCACTTCTGTATTCCTATCTTTTGGACACACTCAACACCTACAGTGTTCCCCTTCACAGAACCCCAGAAATCAGAGCAGCCAGGTCTGGATGCTCAGGGGCAGCTTTTATAAGAGAGTATAGGCTGCTTACTTTCCAAAAAGGAGTAATTTTTTAAGTTTACCTGCATTATATGTGTCACCAGAGGAACACAGGTCCTTGAAGATGTTCTGAGAGATTTTCACATCAACACAGATCTCAGACTGAGAGTTAATAATGACAGAGAGCAGAACTCAGTCTAATGTAAGTTTATTGCAAAGTGTGATTCAAAGCTTCTCTGTGTGACTTCATCCAGGGTAAAACAAATCAAGAAGGCACCTCCACTTTGTTTACACTGTCAGTACATTCTTAGCAATCTATGTAAATCCTGGGTGAATGTTGAAGCTCTAAGCCTGTAAGGTGGGTTCAGAACATAGTTTTGAATAGCAGTTAAGAAGAATCTACATCCCTTCTTGCTCACTGGCAATGATGAACTCTGTTTTATCCTGTATAGATTACTGAGCTGAATAGCAGGCCAGTATCATCCAACATGATAAGCCACTGTAGACCTCTGAATCATGATAATGCACAGAATCGTCCATGAGCCGCTCCAGCTCTGGAAAGAAGTTCTGTTAATTCTCTGGCTTTCACAGCAGTGACTTCTTAAACGATTCTGTGTTAATGTTCTTCTCAATAAAGAGTTTCATGTTTCAGGTGTGGGAGACTTAGGCCTAAAAGACATTGAAGACTTGAAAAGTAGCCTTGCACACTGATAATAAAGCATCTGTTGTTTTGGACTTACTGCACTTCTTATTTCTAAATGTGCATCCTCAGTGCAGAGATGGAAACACTTCCTGACCATGTGAATTAGGTACTCAGTGTTTGTATCACTTATGATTGTACGCTCAGTTGAGATGCTGGGATTGCAAGGAAGGACTGAGATTAAACATTTAAAATGGATACATCTCTTTCAGATTCACCTGGCCTCATTTTAGGCCACCCAACAGTTCACCCAAATCAGTATTCCAAATGTGGTGGCATTTTAACATACCCAAAGGACAGGAGGAGACACTTCCAGAGAGGAGGCTCAACCTGTTCAGCATTCTGGCCTGGCTGTCTCCACCTGGGGGGTGGCCTTAGGTGATGTGAGTGTGGATTCCCTCCTCTCTTCAGAGCCTGACAGTGACTGACAGTCTGTCACTGACCACAGCATGGCCTGTTGGCTCTACCAGTCCTCAGCTCGGTGTTCAAACACATCCAGCGCTGAGCAGTGCCAGGGGGATGCCACCTGCAAGTGCAAACAGAGAAAACACATGGCTCTAAAAAGAAATTTCTTTGTATTAATGTCACATGCTTGTCCAGCTGCAGTCAATGCTGTGGTGTTCTCATTGCTGGTAAGTACTTTGGGATTTGGCCCTAATCAGTGACACAAATAGGCACAAAGTTGATCTTGACACTGAAAGAAAGAAAGAAAGGATGACTATGTACAAAGTCATGGCAAGAGAAAGGCAAACAGAAGAAAAGTTCATCTGAAGGTGACTGAATGCTATTTCAGGGCTGTTGGTTGTTCTTTGGATCAAACTTGTGTGTTAGTTAATGACTCATTTTCCTTTTTCTTTACATTTTCTTCTTGACTCTGAATTCTGTGCAGCATCTCTGCACAGAAAAAAAATGCATTTGTAGAATGCTGATTTTCTGCAATTAGTTTCTGATTTTTCAGATTTGTCCTTCACTCCAAGGCTTTTGAGCCTCCATCAAGCAGCATTTTTGAGAGACTATGGGAAAAAAAATCCTTACAAAACAAAAACAGTATTTTCAGAATTCCACTCTACTGCTTTCAGACTATTTCCATCAACCCTCTTATTCATTTTGATTTATTTCCATCCATAAGCAGACTAACGCTTTTCTATGCTTTTATTGTTCTTCAAGAATAGGCCTTCTATTGGAGAAAAATAATGTCTCTACGACCACCACTTTGCTCAATGCAGATCTTCATTAATCTGCAGCCACAGTACAGGCTTTTAGCAGCAAGCACTTTTGATGGGAATTGAATTTGATACTGCATTATGGTTGTAGGGCTTCTCACAATAGACTGTGTTCTTTTCTGTGTCTGTGCACAATCAGAGAGACCCAATTAAATAATTTGGTGCAATAATGGAGAACAAAAGAGTATGAGGGCTTAAAGTGAGGGCTTCAGCATTTGTATTCTCCCTTTTCTGTATCATGTTAATTAATTTGCCTGAAAACCAAAAGAAAGAACATAATGTGAAAAGCATAGCTCATCTACAACATGGAGGCACTTTAAATGCAGATACCAGACCAAATCAACATATAACAAAGGAACATTCATTGCATTTCCATAAGAAAAAAAAAGTTGCCAGCTAATGTTGAGTGGTCCTAGTCATGGCCACTGGAACTAAGAGTAGCTATTTGCGTGGGGGGGAAGTCTTCCAAGTGCAGGAATAATACTTGTGCCCCTGTGATAACACCTACAAATAAAAATGCAGTTTTGAAACTTAATTGGTAGGTGGAGAAGAACTGGGTGCAACAGAGATCTCGGTCTTTTTCGCCTTTAACTTTTTTTTAATCTTCTGAGCTTGATTCTATCTCTCTTAATTTCTTCCCACAACAGCTTTAGGAAGACACTTCGAGAGAAGTGGAGCCTTGCTCCTCTGTTTGGTTTAGAAATTTCAACAGTATTTTAGTGGTCACTCTGCTCCACCGCTATTCCCGTCTGCAACCGAGTTTATCCAGCAGAAAAGATCCATTTACTCCCTGCTGGAATAAATAGTGTGAATGTGCAGCCCTTATTGGCTCCTTGAAGCCTGGCAGGGGAGGTCAGCAAGCTGAGCTGATTTGCAGCTCTGATGACAGCAGCTCCCCTGCACTGTGCAGTGCCATCCCTCCACAGTCCTCCTCGGAGGGCGGACCACCGAGCGCTGCAAAACTGGCAGTCACGCATCTCTTCTGGAATAAATCCTTTAAGCTATTAATTGTTTGAAGTCCTAAAAAATGCAAACCCAAGGATTACTCCATTGTCTCTTGTTCATTAGCAAGTGGAAAAAGAGTATCTGCAGAGCTGTGATCCAATTGCATTCATTACTGCTACCTGTTAAATAGTACTTTAGGGATATTAGTGGGAATAATTTACATAAAGGTTATGAATCTTATTTCACAGTATATTAATAAAAAGCATCTCATCTGGGTAAAAATATGATCACAAATTGAGATTTTAATCCGGTTTGGAAGTTTACACAATGATGTCTTTATAAAATAGAAAGATATATGTCTTAGCTAGTTACAACTGATATCTTCCTATCAGGAAAAGCTGTTTAGTTTTGGGTTTGAGCTGTACAGAAGCTTCACAACTGCAGCTGTCAGGCTACCTGCATATCACTCATCCTACTAAAAGTACTGAGAATGATCACCTCATCACCTCTCATCAAGGTGTATTACATACCTTTGCTGCTACGATACTGTACTTCCCAGCAGAGGTGTCTTTTTATATCAGCATTCCTCTGAATATTACTTGTGTTGACAAGTTGCTAGGTTGAAACCTGGGTGGGAGGATCTGGAGATATCACAAATGGTTAAGATATTTGTGGCTTTTAATCACTGCAATTATCTGTGCATTTCCAAACAACTTTTTTTTAAAAAAGATGTTAGGGGTCTTATCTTCCTCCCTTCTCCTTAAACTCACTAAATATATCACAACAGCAGTGTGCTGTTTGTCAACCACCATAGACTCGTATGATCAACTTTTCTAGGAAACAGCAGCACCAGCAATCCTGGCTCAAGTGCAGCACAGGAGGCTGCAGCCCTACTTATCAGACTGTTTAGTATACGTATGACAAGTGCTGTTCATTATGGTAGGTCTTCAGCCCATAATTAATATATATGAGGCTTACAGTTGTTATGTCTCTACTTCCAGCATGGGGACATGAAAACAGATTGTCGTCCGTGAATCTTAGAGAGTTTCATTCTGATCCAGCAATATAAAAAAAAAAAAAAATAAAAAAAAATAAAAAGGAAGGCATTTCTTCATATTCTCAGTTAATTCAGTCTAAAAGTGTCACACTTATTCAGCAGCAGTTAAAATAGTCTGTGATGAGAGCATGACAATTTCCAGCTAAACTAGAGGATAATTAGAAATGCCCCGTAGCAGGCAAGTCAGTGCTTCAATTTATTTGCTGTTTATTACCAAGTCCCTGCCCCTTGGGTGTAATGACTGTAAAGCAGCACCTGCAGCTTCCCAGTGTTTGATTTAGTGCTGTAAATGGTGCTCAGAGAGTAGATTAAGCTGGAATGTGATCAAACCTTATTTGCAATCCGATTATACAAACTGCTCCTTGCACTGACCAGATTGAAGTAATTTCCCTATAGAAGCGTTACACTCACTTTGGTGTAAAAATGATTAACATGTGCTGACTGTAGGTCAGCCTTTCACTTTCAGTGTAATTCTTTATCAGGCAGGATGCCCATCTTTTTCTTGTGTTTGCCACATTTGTGTACCATGCGGTATTTAACCAATGGATATAATCAACCTCCTTTTTTTCAGGTCTTCTTGATGAATGATTGTAATAAATAAGCACTCCAGCATAAGCAGATTAAACCATTTTTCCCCTGTTTGATTGTTCAGCAGTATTGACATGCTTAATGATCTAACAGAGAACAGCTACAGAACGAAGGAATTTCCATATTTTACTGAAAACGGCTATTGAGGTATTTATAAACAGCCAGTACACACGTGGTGCTCTAACTTCAGTGCTGGGCAGGATCGCTGGGCACCCACATCAATCCAAGAACCAACCTATATTTCTTTCAAAAAGTGCCTAAATACTCACTGCCACTACTAATCCTTTCACTCTGAAAGAATCAGCAACATAAGGCTTCTTGGTTCTCAGTAGCCTTTTTCTTTTTTTTTTCTTTTTTGCCGTATCAGGAATGCTGGATGTGAAAACTGTTTCTCAGACAATTAGCCTCTGGTAATGAAATGCAACCAAATATATTCTGCACATTGAAAGCAAACACTTGGCTCTCCGTATATTTCTGTGACAATCAAAGAAATATTTTAGCCTGAAATGCATTATCAAGCCTGACTCAAATACCAGCAATAACATGTTTTGTTGTATAACATTTTAAAGCTGGTTTTCCACAGACGTTTCAGTTGTAACCCTTTAGAGACCATGGTCCTGAAGGTTTCACTGAACACCATGTTCACACCCAGTCTCCTGAGCTGTAAGCTGGGAAAATACGGCTTTTGTCCTGGTCAGCTGCCTTCAGAAGGGGATTCCTGAAATGGTTTGCAATATGTATTGGGTACAGCCATGCAAGCACCATCCAGAAATCCTCAAATATGTCATGCAATCTTTTGCTGTCGAATAGATATGCTCACCTGGTGACAGCCAGCAATTTGCTCCCCCTCAGCTCCCGTGCTGGGGCAGTGCTGAGGCAGCACCGCATTTGTCCCAGCACAGCTCGGAAGGGCTGCACGTGTTTCTTTGACATAAATATCTTCTGGCTGCTTTTTATGATACCTGAAAGATTAGAATTAAGTCATGCCAAAAATACCCGTTTAACTTCAGCACTTTAAAGCTTCCTGTACAACAAGTGTTGAGGAAATTAACATCTGCATGACAGCAGGTGAGTTATGGGTTTATTTATATGCCTTTAATTTTACTCCCTGATTGGAAATAGAGAAAATTGTGTCTTGATGGATCTCATTGTCAATTTTACACCAGTTTCACTGGAAAAAAGTCAGATCCTTCTCATCACAAAGGGCAGCAGATCAGCCCATTACCCTACAAGAGCAGGCTTCTTCCCACCTTGTTTTCTGAAAATCACCTATAGCAGAATGCAAGAGCTGAGTGTCATAAGAACAACTGGCCACAACACAGCAACTTGTGACACAACTTTTGCAGTCTTGGAGGGACAAACCAGAGACCCAGTGACATCCTGATTCCTTGAGTCTTACTGAATGGGCAGGGAAAGAAAAGCTTATCCATATGGAAAGCAGGGCTGAGGTGACGGGGCTCTTATGCAGAGCAGCACAATAGGTCCAGTGTCAGAGGAAGCAGAAGATGGCTTGGTGTGTAAGTGCCTGCAACAACAATGCAGAGCTGTGTAGCATACAAGTTCTTGTAGCCCATGTAGATTCAAAAAATGTATTTCAAGAGACTTCTGCGGAAGTCATTCATAGGTTGAATGACTTCCTAAGCATGGGTGATAAATTTTCTGCTCTTGCTGTTTCTTTATTGTAATTCTTTCTCTGAACTTTTATTTTGGTCAATAAAACAATATCACTTTTTTTTTTTTTTTTTTTTTATTTTGGTCAATAAAACAATATCACTTTTTTTTTTTTTTTTTACTATGATGCACACAATGTTTTGAGTCAATACTGATGGGAAGTTTGGACAAGATTCAAAAATGATCATGCTGGAAGCTGTTTGGTGTCACTAAGTATTTGTGTGTCTGTGTGGGGATGGAAGACAAGAGCCCAAGCACCTGGACCTGGCAGCCTTCACTCACACAAAATGGAACTTCTGTTTTGGTGAGAATAAATCTCAGAAATTGTCCCTGATTCTGGCAAACTAATTTCTTTAAGTAAGAAAAGGAGAAGGCAGGCTAACTTTAGGAATGTTAGTTTTCCGTAAATTTGAAATGGAAAAGGTCTTGTGCTTAAGTAGCACGGCAGTCCAGACTGCCATGTTGCATTTTCCCATTGTGTTTTTTCCCATGTTGTACCAACTGTCTTCCAACATCCCACTCCTGCAGTCATTTTCTGTGTGCTTTGTCTTTATTTAAAGCCTGCAAGAGACTTTGCAGTGCCAACAACAATCCCCAGGGCCTGGTTACTGCTGAGGAAAGGCTTCTCTGTAATTTGTGCCTACACTTCTGAGAGGGCTCTGGAAAGGCTCTGGAGGTTGTGTCAGGGAGAGGGAACTGCTTTTTCCAGGGGAAAAGGGAACTGCCATTACTCTCTTGCTTACTCCAGCAGCCAGCAAGGGTGGAAAGGAAAGAGACAGTGCAACAGCTCCTGCAATGATTTCACGTAAGACCACAGTCTGTTTCATCAGGAGCAAGTGGGATACACCAAGCTGTATGTTCAAAAGGATGGTTATTTGTATACCAGCTATTGTTAATGACTGTGGTGGCTGTTTTTTCATTGCCTCTGTTTTTTCCAAGCTAATAGGAGGCTCTCCCGTGTTTACAGTGGATCATGCTGCGAACAATGAGGTATTTAAATACTTCAGATAAATGAAGACAAATGTCCAGGTGAGGGTTTTCGTGTACCTGGAGGTTGAAGAGATCTAAACCTGGTCTGGTGATATCTTCTATCTTCCAAAAATTGGTCCTATGTGAAGCTATTCACATCAGGCACTTTGAAACTAGTTTTGGCAGATCAAATAAAATTTGACTTTCAGAAATTAACAGTCAGTACTAGTTAGGTTACCATGAGCACCACTAAAGTTTATTTGCCCTGATAGGATTCCCAAGCCCCCATCCTCAGGGGTGACATGGGGTCCCTGCAGCACCCCTACACCTTGTCCCCACTTTGTGGGGCAGTTCTGCTCCTCCTGTATCCTGGCAGTGTGTTCAGGCACCCATGGGTGGGTAGGTGGGTGACTCAGGGGACCTCCAAACCATGAGTGCTCTCAGAGCCCCGACAACACCAACACCTCACACAGCACTTCTGCTGGCAGCAACTTCCACCATAAGAGGATTTCACATCTTCTGTTAGATTTTGGTGTCTGTGGATGGTTAGGAAGTCCAGTTAAGGACAAAATAGTATTGGCTCACATGTGCAGACTTGCCAAAAAAACCCCTGCTTTTCCACACTGGCTGTGCTTTTCCAATGTGTTCAAACTGGCTGAGCTTCCCCAAGGTAGTCCTCATTGAGTCCCAAACTTGCTGTACACTTTGGCATGTACAACACACAGAGCAGTTCTCGTGATATGAAAACAGGAGAAGGGCACTGCCAATTTAATTTTTGATTCTCGTTTAAGCCAAGATTTGAATACGATGGCCAGAGATTTCAAAATATTATTAAATTTAACATCACTTATAGTGGAAACATGCTCTGTGTCTTACATGCATTAAGATCAATGTTATTTGACTGAGAAGGTCACTGGCTATTCTAACTTTTGTACTTCCCTCTCACAGCCAGCATTTTGGATAATAATGGTTACAAATGGCCATGGGTGATGAGAAGTCTCCTGATCCCATGACAAAAATTTAAGCACTTTAGTCCAGTGTGATGGCAATGTCACAGCTGCTGAGAACTCAGATGCTGCAATCCCTCTGTGTCACTCAACTCATATAAACAAGCAGTTTTGTATCAGCCCACTTCATTACTGCAAGCCAGCTTGAGTCCAAGGGCTGGCTGAGAGATGGTTATCATTGCTAATAAAGTATTTGGAGTTGTAGCCTGCTATAGGTTAATTGCAGAGATATCTGCCGAGGTTATGTCTCCCTGCAAAATCCAACAGGAGCATCGAGAGAATGAAAAGCTGCCTTATAATTCACTGCTAACACAGAGAACCAAGCCCTCTGCATCTGCCCATAGCTTTATGTACTAAGGCCTCTCCCACCGTCCTTTGGAACTGGAGGGAATGCAGCAGTGGTTCTGGCAAGTTGCTTGGTTTTGCTTTCTTTTAAATCCAGGTCTGAGCTTTCCAGCTCTGTGAACACTGGGACCTAGAGAAAGAGAAAACACCTGCCCTGAGGAGCAGATAGACCTTCAAGGAAGGCTGACATACTTCTTCCTCACCTTTCTCCTTTCTAGGGCAGATCCAGACTGCTACATGCAGCCAGCAATGCAAAACACAGATAATATTAATCTTGAAGGAGATAAATTACTGAAGAGATGACATCAGCTCAACACCATCAGAAGCTAATTGTTGGCCTCATTAGACAACATCATTAACACTCAGAGATGAATGGGATATCCTGCAAAACAAAATGGGCATCCTAGCATAGAATGCTGATGAAGAATGCAATACAAAATGCCATGGAGGGAGCTGGAGGGATTGCTCAGAGGAATTTCTGCTGACAGGTTGGAAATGCCTACTTGGAAGAAAGTGCAGAGTAGAAAGACTTGGGTATGTTTGTTGGTCAGAGCTCCTGTCTGAGCTGCCAGTTGTGAAGCCACCAAGAGATACGCATGAAAAAAATAAAATAAAATTTAAAAAAAAATAAAAAAAAACACCAAAAAACAAACAACACAACACCAAAAAAAAAGCTCAAAACCAGCCAAGGTATTGGAAATAAATGCAGGGAAATACTAGTGCCAGAACAGTTACAGAGTAAGAAAAGAAGTGCTAAGTTGGGACAAATAAGCCTATGAGGCTGCAGCTGTTGCCATCATTGATGTGCAGGCAGTGGGACTGCTGGTTACCTGCACAGTGATCAGAGGGTCTAGGAAGGAGGGAGCACCACATTCTGGAATGAATACAGAGGATGGTTCCTCAGATGACTGGGATGACGGAGATCCTCTTTTAAAAGAAGATATTACAAGTGCTTGTGATGCTTGGCTCAGCAAAACAAAGCTGAGGTGGCACGCAGAAGGGCATGAGAATGTGCAGGGCAGGAGAAGAGCAACTGGAAGGACAATAAAAGTGATAAGGTTATCCTTGATATGTTTCAGCTGAAAGTCAAAGTATTTTGAGTCATGAAGTTCTGGAAAAGCAATCAGCTATGGGGAAATTAGTCCCGTCTTAAGAAGGAGCTGAATAGTTTTGTGATATGTTAAGTGATGCTTATGGAAGAGGAAATTCCTGTACCCCTCATTTTCCAAGGTATCCCCATTCTGTGTATCTAAGGGACCCTGACACTCAGAGCTGGGGGTTTGGCAGCCCCTTTCTTTCCCTCCTTGCAGTGTGTGACCCCAAACACGCTCTGGCAAGCCCCTGAGGAGCATTGCCCAGGCAGATGCCTGGCAGGAGACAGACGAGGCTCAGTATCCTCCAGCTGGAGGCAAAGTCTCTAAAGGAGAATGGGGTTTCTCAGCCTGGCTGGTTTTCTTCATGTGCTGTTCAGCAAGGTGGTTTCTGGGCAGTAACTACCATGTGGAGGCTCAAGAGTACAATAATATGGATTTCCATGCTGCAAGTTAAAGAGGAACAACTAACAACAGTTATGCCTCAGAGTGCTGGAGAAAAACCTTGTAGCTGAGGCAGACACAAACTGCAGCCTTATGGATGTGTCCATCACCTCACCATTCTCCTGAGCTGCCAGAGTCCTGTCCCAGCATGTGTGGGGAACAGGGACATTACTGGGGAAGCATGGACTGGGAACTACCTGTTCTCCCAATGCTTCCAAGTGGTAGGCAGCAATCTGGAGGCATTTCCCTGGATGACACAGTGTTAATGAGCCCAGAGTGAAAGGTAGTACTGTCATAAATAATAAAAACGAGAAAAGGTGGAGCAGAAGATTAATTTGTAGTAGCTACAATGCTAAATTATTACTTGCCCAGCCCATTTGAGGTTTTAAGTGCTAGATAAATCATTTTACTCTGACACTCAAAAAAAAAAAAAAAAGCATCTTCTAGCAGCAGCCAGGCAAGTTTATAGAGACTAAAGCAGTCCCAGTTCAGGTGAGGTTACAGTTTAAGAAACTGCTGTCAAAAACAGTTAATTATTGTGAATGTATCCAGCAAATTTCTCAGTAGCATTAATGCATATTTTTTGATCTCTAACCTATTGCCCTCAGAGATAATTGTCATTGCAAATCCATAAAGACTCCATCCCAAGTCCAGTTTTAAATGGTTCTTAATGTGCTCTCAAAATGGTTTCAATGACCCTCATCATATGTTTTCCCCATCAGAACACTGAAATAGCTTCAAGGTGGAAAAGACATGGAATATCATACCCACTCCAAGCAAAGGATGACCTCTGAGCACCAAGGCGGTTTTCAACAAGCCAGTACCAGTAGAAGACTATCTTGCATCAGCTTTCTCTACGCGAACACTTCACCAGAAATCATTGGAGTTGTCCATACTACTACTCTACTTTCTCAAACTAAACCTGACTCCTATCAGAGCTCTCATTCCTAATGGCCACCTAAGTCTTGTGCATGGCAAGAGCTCATCTCATCCATCAACATCCAGGATGCAGCACATGGACAGTTAACATTTCTAGTGTGGTGTAATGCTTGTGGCTGTTTCATAAGAATGCATTTTCGGGACACACTTGACAGAGGAGAGGGATAGAAAGGCACTACAAACACTAGCTGGAAAGAAAGACACTGATGTGTGTGGGAGAAAACAATAAAGGGAGGCTGGTACTGCTGGGGTGAAGGGCATAAAGAGGAACATGGTAGGGAAAAAAATGCCAATGATTCAGTAGGGTCAGCATGAAAATTTTCTACTTGGTTTTGTTAGAAGCCTGGATCAAATAAAAAAAATTGGAGAAAGGCATGAAATTATCTGTCCAAGGAAAGGAACCTCGTTTTTACAGCAACAGAGCTCAGATAGAACAAATATAATGTGGGTGTCAAAGAACAGTGCAGGCATTATGAGGGATTTAAAAACTGTATATATACCTTGGCTACTTGAAACAATCCTAAGTGCATTATTAAAATGAAAAACAATCAAACAAGGAGACAGAGCAGGTGTATCAGGAGGCAGAAAGGGAAAATTAAGAATATCTCCATAGGTCTGTGTCCAAATAAAGAAACATAAGGGGGGCATTTTCAATAAGAAGGGAGTGAGTAGTGTAGTAGGAAAAAAGAATACAAGTGGGGACCAGTCCTGTTAGCTGTGAACTGCTGTGCAATGCAGGGTTAGTGTTTCAGTGCAGTGGGGAAGCAGTGGATTGAAAAGAGGCAAGGTTCTTATGTCCTCAGTGGTGTCTGAATCCATGGAAGTGGAAGGCACTCCTCAGCATGGTGTGTCTGGCATGCAACAAGGGATCTGGTAGATACCACTAGCTGTACTGAGTAGTGGTGGATTCAGCTGCATAAAATTAGGTAACCAGAGCAGCCTCCATCCAGCTCCTCTTCCAGTACCCAGTAATCCTAGTCAGATCTGCCAGCACCATGAAGGTGTCTTGGATACCTTAGGACAGGTTCAAAGAACAGTAGACATTTATGTGTCTGCAGCGACATCTCAGTCATCATCTCCTCAACCTCAACTGAGACCTGAAACACTCACATTAGACATCTACACTGTAGACTTTTAAATTTGAATGCCCATGAATCTGGAGTTGATTTTCACTTTACATAGTTGTAGATAATTGACATGCATGGATTGAGTAGAGCTACCTTCCTCATGTAGAATTGCAAAGATGATTGCTTTCAAATCTTCTTTAAAAATGTGAAATTGGATGAAAAAGGATAAGCGTGTTCAATTTTTTTATTTATTTTTTTAGAAAAACAGAGACCAGTTTGGAATTGGATTGATGTTTGGCCAACCTGTTCCCTTTCATCTCTAACTCATAATATTGTTATCTGAAACCAACTATAATGTATGCCTTTTCAAATCCTGATTTATGAATTTCACGGTTTGAAGCAAGTATGACAACTCTGGCATGTACACATAAATGAGGTGCTGTAGGATTTGCAGTTTGTGGGGCTATTTGAGGATTGTTGATATCAGTGCAATTCCTATTTGAGAGGTGACTAGAGCATAAATGTTAAGTGGCAACTTGATTGTTTTATCTCTCCTGGTGAACTGGCTCAGGTGAGCCTTCACTGTCTATAATGAATACAGCTGACTGAATCTAGATAGGGACATATCTTCCACACTCTGTGCCCTTACAAGTGACAGAAAAAGGGGGCACCTAAAGTACCTTCCACTGATCAAATACAGTGCCTAGCTATTTGCAATGCCATGGTTTCCTTCAGAACACCACTTAGCCAGAAGTCTGCTTAGTCCGATCCCTGGGCTCTAACAAACCATATATCATTTATGAGCATGTCTTTGTTTCTCCTCTAAAGTCCTCATTTTCTTAAAAGCAAGAGTGAACAAAAAAGAAAGAAGGAAATAAATCTATGAAACCAGGAACAAGGAAGATGACAAAAAAAACCCAGGAACACAGGATCGGCAGGGACCTATCATTCAGCTCATCCATCTGTTATTGCAAGCACACTGGCCAAATGATGTATGTAGTAATCTCACAGAGCTCTCTCTCAAGTGCTGTTAGCATTTTGCTCTTTCCCAATAAAAGGTTGATCCATACCTTCTACCTTCTGACAGCAGGGAACCCCCTTTCCCAGGAAAAGTTTATCCATGACCAGTTCATGTTTATTGGTTCTTTTGCCAACATACTCCTTAGACGAACATCTCTGGTCTCTAAGTATGTCAGAGGAGTAAACATCATTAGTGGTCAGATGTGAGTACATCTGATTGTACGCAACTAATGAAGCCAGTAGCTTCTAGATCCTTATGTGAGAAAAGACTCACTTTTCCTAAAGATTCTCTGAATGTATAGGATTGAATTTTCATGATTGCTATGCCTAAAATTATACATTCAAAATAAGGTGTTTAACTAGAGTCCTCTACAGTGGTACAAATACATTTTTTTCCCCACTTCTGGAAATACTGTGGCTTATTCCACACTGCTAGCAGGCAAGCTGGTTTCAGAATCTGGAGCTAAAGATCTAGAAAACTTGTAGCTTAAATCATATGCAAGTCTTTCTTGTACGGGGTTCTCCAACAAAATGGGTCCTGTACAAGCTCTTTTTTGCCTTGTTTTGCCTTGTCTTCCTCCAGGACATGCCTCCTTATCAGGTCCCATGAAACATCCATAATTTAGCTGAAGGGAGTTTGCATTCATTCCAGTGAAGAGCCAACATGTGAAGGCAAGTGAGACATGTTATGGAACATGTCACACCTGCTGTATCATCAGCAAATGTTTCTGAAGCTGAAGAGCCATCTGCTTTACACTATGTGAAAGTCACAATACCTTACAAGCTGGTGTCTTATTAAAGACCTATATATGTTTATATAGGCCTTACTTACTCCACACTTGACTCCTCTTATTCATTAGTTTAAAAATTAATATTCATTAGTTATTGTTATTAATTATTCATTAATTATGAATTCTTATTCATTGGTTTAAAAATGGAGGCAGCCCTTCATTTAAGTAGAAATTAGAATTGTGTCTCTTTTCTTAAGTGCAGTCCTGTCATTTCACACCTCCTCAGTGAGTGACCCACTCCTCAGTGGGTGACAAAACTCTAATCAAAAGCCTGAGTATATATATATAGAGAGAGAGACAGGCCATTGATTTGAGGAACATTCAAAGCAAAGTTACAGAAATTCTTTATGTAAGAGGCAAGTCATGTCTTTTCCTCTTTCTCAGTAGCAGCCTCTTGAACTAAAAGGGAGAGATAGGCCATCTAAAAAATATAGATAGCTGAGAAAAACAGAGGGTACTGCAACTACCTTTTCTAATAAAACACATCTTACAGACATTGATCATTCAAAATTAAAGACCAGGTAAAATATGCTAAGGTGGTTTTTTTTGCCTTATATCAACAGACAAACATTTCTTCACTTGCAAATATATGGATTGGCAATACAACAAACCAAAAAAAGTTGTCAGTCATAGACCAGGAGGAGAGAGTAACTTTTAAAATCTGTTGTTCACAAGAGGAGAACGCTACCTGGGACATGTACATTAACCAGCCTTTATAAGTGTTCACCACTCTTCCTACATGGGGAGCTGTTAATTTTCATGGGTTAAGACAAGTTTCATCTCTCTGGACCTGGCTATGTGCTATGATGACAAGTGCTTGGCTTCTCTGTGTATTTTATTTTAATGATTTCTGGTAAATTTGCACAAGAGAATACAGAAATAGATTCTATATGACAAAAGCTGTCAAACTGCAATACATGATCATAAAAATACATTCTTCCAGGAGTATGCATTTCATGTTCCTAATTGTCAAAATGTTTGCCCTGTGAGACTTTGCTAGTAAATATCTCAACATGTCCATATACTGTATGAAGTTCCAGCTCCTTTGTGGTTTGTCCACACAGCTCACTTCTCAAAAACCAGAATAAGTTATGTTTCCTGTAGGTTTCATTTCTAATAATGGTTTAAGATAGAGGAAAGGAGAGGGATAGAGGAATTCAGCTGGATGATGGATGAATATGGAGCAATTTGACTTCCATGAAATGAATAGCCACCATTCAGGCACAGATTTCATGGTACAATTGACTACATTAAGGTTCGATGACATCTCACCAGTTTTTGTTAGTTTTACAAACCCTTGACTGTGGCATCCTAAAGTACTCCTATTCCTATTCCTCCCTTTCCAAATATTTAAAACACCCTCTCACAGCATGGTAACACGCAAACCAAAACTGTCACGCTGGACCTGCTCCAAGCTTCACCCTGTCCAGCAGAACATCTCTGACAGCAGCAGGCATTCAAAACTCCAGAGATGTGTCAAAAAGTTCCCAGTGGGCAAATACAGAATAAAGTCTCTTGCATTGTGTTGTTGCCTCCTTTAATAGTTAGAGATTGGCTTAAGACCCAAATCATGACATTTAAGTCAATTAAGTATTAAACAAAAAGTGGAAGTGCAAGCTCTGAATATTATTTTTATTTCTTGGAGAACACCCAGCACACAGACACACGGAGTGGGCTGATCCCAGGGCCACTCATACAAGCACAAGTCTTTCCATTTGCTGTCCATGGGCTCAGGACCAGGTTTGACACTAATGTTTTGGATATGTAGAGCAGACCCAGGACACTGCACAAGCAAAGGGGGTTTAGTGCCAGCAATGCTCTGCTTCTGTGTGTGTCTGTGAAACACCTCAGAGGTGTGGTGTAAATGTTAATTAGTGCAGCTGACCGATGATTTAAGGAACCGTAAGTGATGGAAAAGGGAAATTTATTAGTATGTACGTATTCAAATCCCTCCTCTCTGTTGGATTTATAATCAAAAGTGCTTGGACAACTACTGGAGAAGGTGTTTTCATTCCTCTGTGTGAGGTATTTATGGTATATTTACAGTAGACACTTGTAGTTCATGAGCTTTTTTTCTTCACAAACTTTAATTTAATAACTCCTAATATCTTCAGTCACTTTCACAGTGTGCTTACTGAACTAATGCATTATATTTCCTTCTGAATAGAAACCACTCCTGCCCAGACCTTGTGCAGCAAGGGATTTGAGTGCAGTAGACAATTTCAAAGACTGCTCTTTCTATTTAACAATCAGTGCATTAGGCTAAAATATTCGCACAGATGCACTAGCAATTGAAAGGGTGTGCAGTGTAGTGACAAGGTCCTTCTGTTACCTGGACTGTAGAATGATGAATGAGCATTAGTGGAATATTCTTTTGGCCTTTAGGTTTACCTTGATCTTCTCACAGAATGCAAATTGACATTATACCCACATTTCTATAGTATTTATTACTGTGGTCATGATGTGAGGGCTTTTTTCAATATGAATAGTGTAAAAGGGGAAACATAGTACTGCAAAGAGGCATTATTGTGCTGGGAATGTATAAACAGCTGAGAAGAATAGAGCGACATGCTCATAATGGAAACTGAAAGCTCTTCATTTTGTCCTGATTGTCTACCCTTCCTTTTTAAACAACCTCCCTTTTTCCTAGCTATCAATACAAAGTTCTTTTTGGTAAAATGAAGTGTATTCATGCTGCCTGAAAGAAGCTTTTAAAGTTGATCTGTGCCCACACAAAAGGGAGGCAGTGTTTGAGCACATCAAGTTGAGGAAGCAAACTTGGTCAATGTTCATTACTCATGGCTTGACACTCTGAGCCTCCATATCATTTTGTAAAGAATCAGATAAACTTTCCTTGTGATAAACAACTGAAATAATTTTTCTTAGCTGTCAAGTCCTTTTCTCCCATTTCCAGCCTGTTCTCACACTCTTCCCAGCTCGTAAAAGCAACTGAGCACAGCTCTTTGGACTGATAAATGGGCTCCTTTCAATTGGTGGCAGGCTTCAGGAAAAAGAGATAATCCTGGATAATGTGGACACAGTTTTCATTTCATGTCACCCAATTAAACTGCAATTATCCGGAGTGCAACAGCAGAAAAACTGGAAAGAATGGTTGGAGAATGAGGAGCCCTGGCTCCCTGGGACTCTTTATACTACACACATTAGCCTAGATTTGTTCTATTCTGATAATAAAGTGCCAGTCTAAGCACTTAGCAGCACACAGTGAGAGACAGACCAGCTGCAACCTGTAGCTCAGAATGAAATACTATTGCAAGTGCTCTGGGAAACATCACTTCGATCCAGAGTAACTTTCTGGGATATTATTTGCATCAGGAATCCAAAGCCCGGTGCTGTGGTTAATTACAACCAGAGCAATATGGTCAGGAGGTGCTCTGAACAATGCAGCGAGGTTCAGATTACAGGTAAAACAAGGACAAAAAAAGCCTTTTCTTAGCATGACTCACAGTAGCACTGCAAGCCAAAATAAAGCAGATATCAACCATTTTATTATGAAGGCAAACTGCATTAACGTCTCTTATCTCTTCTGCATTTTGGCTGAGATCTAGGGCAGGATGAATTTAATATGTTAATATGTCTTATTAAGTTACCGCTCTTGCAGTAAAATAAACTGGATAATCTAACAGATCTATTTTATCTCTAATTACCATGATCCTGGTAAACTGCAATTAAATAAACAGATGGAGTTTTTAAGCTTGTGGCCTGGTGTATGGGAACATTTTAGTAATTGAAATACATGTATTTGTTATTATTGCCTTATTTCTTTTGCCCAGCCATGTGAGTGCATGGTGTCTCATACACCCATAGGCACGAGGTATAAGTAAAGGGGTACCAGGTCATGTCTCTCCTGCAACTTTGCTCCTGGAAGTCTGTACTCTTTGACCTCAAAATTTTTATTAATTTACTCCTACACAACGGACCAGGTGGGGCTACCCCAGGCTGCAAGGCAAGTCAAGCAATTCGGCCAACATTCCCTTTCCTGAGAGGAAAGATGGGCTTTAAGGAGCTACACTACTAGATATTGTGAACATACAATCATTTTTGCCTGAGCTCTCACTGCATGCTGAGGAGCAGCAGCCAAACAGAGAACCACCATTTCCAGTGGCCACACCTGAGGCCGTGTGCAAGCTCCGTGCCAGCTGGTGTGGGTGCATCTGTCACACGTAGTTGTGCAAAGGGACCAACAAGGGACAGAAGTTTCTACCTCACACTCAGAGCTCTCCACCACGACTGTGGGAGGCTCTCAGGTATTGCTTTGGCCCTCATCAGGCACCAGACTTCATGGGTTTTGTGTAAGTCAAAATCAAGCAATAAACTATTTTTGTAATATTTTTTGTTAGCAAGCCCTGCAACAAAAAAGTGTGACACTTTTGCAGGAAAAACAAAGCAAATCTGAAACTGCAGTGATGAAGGGCAACCAATTCCCAAAGGAAGCACAGCTATTTCATAAGCAGTTAGTTTTGGGACTGGAAATACTCTGGTTTACCTGAATTTTTCAGTTTGGCCCTATATCCAGGTTTTTATCAAATGGAAAAATGCACTTCCCCATCCCACCTGGGAAAATCCCAGGTGCAGAAAGATTTGGATTCTTCAGAGATGTTAATAAAATTGGGATTTCCCTGTTTCCAAAATAATACCATGCCTCCCACGCTCTTTATTCCATCTCTTCACGTTCCTACCTGAAGCAGGTTCTGGGCTGCTTTGAAGATTGCTTTTCTGTTTAAAGCTGCCTTGTTCCTCATGGAGCGTATTAAAATAGCAAAAATCTGCACCTTCATGTGAGAAGGAGCAGTAGAGTGGAAAGAGGGGCTGTGGCAGAGGTATGGTCACTCACACCTGCAGATGATATTAATGGAGTGGTTCAGTTCCTGGGCAAAGGGGGGTACTTTATACCAATAGAAACAAACATTTTAAAGTGTGGCAACTTTCTTTTAACTGTTTTGTGGTCTCAAGGAGCCTTTAAGCATTCTTCCTACAAAGAAGGGCAGTCAAAAGCCCTAACTGGGGGTTGGTTTACCAGCAGCAGCAAAGATAGCATGATTTTAAGGAACAAATGCATTTTAGTTTTGGAAGCTCCATCTAGGGGACAAGGTCAGATGGCCAGTGATTTGCTTCTGTTTGAAGCTGCCAACTTTTTTCCAAGGCAATCCCAGCATTCCAAAGATGACCAGGACTGAAAAAGTGAGGGAAACCTACAGGAGGTGCAAAGACCACATAGGTAAAGAAAGGTGATTGTATTTGATTTAAGGATCATCAAATCCTTAAATCCTTGGTTCTGTCAAAGTTTGGGCAACTAAGCAAAATAAATCAATCTCTGATGGCTCTAGGAAGAAAAAGGTCAAATGGTTGAGCAATGTTAATCACTTGTCATGCTGAGATCTGTCCTGGTGAGCATGTCAGGACATTGATCTTATTAAGTGACATATATCTAAGTAAAACCAGAAATTAGGTCTTGCATAACACAGTATGTACATTAGTCTTTTAGCAGAGTACACAGAGTGAATTAACATTGTGTGTTAACAGCATACAGTGCGATGTAATGGAGAATGATGGTGCATGGGCTTGTTACACCCTTTATGCCAGGCAGTGCATGTGCTCAGTCCCTTCCCAAGCAGACCTGCAGTCCAAATAGGCAAGAGAGACAAACTCAGGCAAAACACCTTGTCTTGCTGGGCACGGAACCTGGGCTTTCCAGCATTTAGCTCAGTTACCTCCCAAGAACTAAACAGTGATGGGTAGGAGATTGCATATCAGTCACATAACTGTTTTATCACCTATTTTGTTATCTTGGAAATAGAACAAGAACATAAGGTTATCCAAGCCAGATGCTGACTTCATTTACAGCTAGGGAGCAAGGGGAGTCATACCTTCACAAAGGTTTCTATTTCCTCATTTCTTTCTCCAAAGGGAAAAGCTATCATGTACTAATCTTCAGGAGATATTACTAGATGATGCTTTTAAACCCCTTTAAAAATATATGTATACTATAGTAATGTATATATTTTTGAAATGTATGTGATGCCTCATATGATTTTTCATTTCTGTGTGGAAAAGGCAGTTGTGCATTTTAAGGGACTAGATTTCAAAGCACTGTAATCGCTATGTGACCCTTCTCTCCATTTCTACCTATTTGCAACTTGTTAGGAAAAAACAGAAACTCTGGGATGGCTGCAATTTACCTCCAGTGCCCCATAAGTTGTTCTGGAACAAGAAATGCTAACTTCTCAGGATGTAGCTTTACCAAAATATTGTGTACTTTTCATAAGAGCTTCGTTAGCTGATGGCATTTTGCTTGATTACCAGCAATCATTGTTGCCCTCAGAAAAGAGCAGTGTCAGATAATTTCACCCTCTGCTTTCTCTTTGGTTGCACAGTGGCCAGAAACAAGAATTAGAGACCCCCAAACCAAACGGAGGCCAGAGCTCTGAATGGAGCAGCTCTGTCTGAGTCTCATGCTAATGAGATCAGGAAGGGAGGAAATGTTGAACCCCAACCTCGGGCTGCCAAGCAGCTTGCCCCTGCCTCGGCAGTGGGCAGAGCCAGCTGGGAGCAGGGAGGGTCCTGAGGTACCCAGGGGATCAGGATGCTACTCAGCTGGCAGGAAAGGGAGCAAGAGTTTCGCTTATCTTAATAGCTCCTTTTGTTCAGGAATCACAGTAGCAGCCCTTATTTGCAAACTTGGATAAGTATAATGCACTCTGAGCTCTTGCACAGGTGTGGGCACTAGGGATTTTTCTCCCTGCCTGCACAATGCCTGCTTTTTTTCCAGAGCTGCAGGAAGGAACTGGAAAGACTCAGTCAGACAAAAGTGCTGGCTGCACATTTGGCCAAAGTGTAGACTGGCTTTTGTTGCTGTGTACATGGTGCCATCCATGAGCCCAGCAATGATGACCTAGAAGGTGATCGGACAATGAGTGTTTCTTTTGGAGAATGTGTCAACTATTGTAGAAGCTTGCACTTTCGTAATGAGACTGACTGATTCCAACAGATAATTGCCTGGCAATCTGTCTTGATAGCTGTGTAGATAAACAGTATATTTTCTTTCTTTCCTTCAAAAATGTAACAAAGGAGGAAAAAATAGAATCTAGAATGTCTGTAGGGATTAAGTAAAACAAGAGCAAATCATAGTAAGATAGAGAGCTTTAGAAAAACAACACACTCTCGTTGAGCCATTTTTATAAGAAGTTACACCCAGTGAGGAACTGTCTTACTGAGCTAACATGGCTTTGTACCACCTCAATGCAACTTTGCTGACTTGCTTTCTTTGAGAATCTAGTATTCAAGTGTTTCCATCTTCATCAAAGGTTGCCTGCCAAATATGATGTTTTCCTTTTTCCTTCTCTTTTCTTTCTTCCTTTTGGTTTTTTGGGGGGGTTTTTTTCCCTCTCTCCAGTTGTGGTTTACAGCTTGCCTGAATCCACAAGAGGAGGTGATTGATGTTGCCACATGATGGTTACTGGATGTAATACTGTCCAGTTCATGGGCAACATCCTTTTCTTCTTAAAGATCTGCTGTCCCCCAAGTCTACTGGGTGCTGACTGCAAAACTCAGTACGTTGAATATCTGAGAATGGAGAGAGACTTATAGTATTCACCTCTTCAAAATGGCAGGGACTCTTGTGGATTAACAGTTTCAGGAGCCTCAGAACTTGTGACTTTGTAATAAGCTGGTGCTTCTACACAGGCTTTTTTCTTTTTTTCCTGTGTTGACCTCTACTGCAATTTAGGAGATGGAGCAGCCCACCACACGTCATTTAGGATGAAGTTGTTAGCCCACCATTAGAATACTTGAAACTAAGTCTAACCTCACAAAGAAATGTAGTCCCTCCTGTAAAGATTACTGCTACAAAGCTAACAAGTCCTTGCTGTTACTAAATATGGCTTTTTCCAGTAAGGAAGGAAGAAGGGTACAAATTATCCTTAAGTTTCTTGCTGTCTGCTTTGTTATGATTAGTAACCTCCTTCTGGTAGAAGATGTTTCTTCCTTTGCACATAAGGCCATCGTCATAATAACTACTCTCAGATGTTTCTACTGTGGTAAATTCAGATAACCTCCATCAGTATTGAGCAACTTTTGTGCTACAAACTTACAAATAAATGTAATTGCCAGTGTGATCAATGATGGATTATATGTGTTTTGCTTAATTATTTTGAATTATGGTATTACTATGTGCTTGTAATATAGATTATGGAAAGACACACTTTTTCCTTTCTGGAAGCACTAAGGGAAGCCTTCATTTCCATTTAATTTTGTTCCATAAGATTTTGCTCCTTGAAAAATTGTCAACAAGCTAACCATTTTTTTATAAGAGGAAACAGAAAGTCAAATACATTTCCTCATTCTTAATGTAAATGTGGGAGGTAACATAGTGATACATAACTTTTCCAAAACAAGGTACAATATTTCATTACAAGAAAATTACCCAAGGAAATAACTCTGTTAAAGGAAATTATTTGAGAAGAGTGGGAGATGTTTTTCCCACTTTCTTTGCAAGAAAAATAGGAATTGTAAGCCGAATGGCCCATGGTGGCTTTAGTCTGTAGCTGATAATTTTTTAACACTTTCAGGATCTAGAAGACCAAATACAATTTTCTTTCCTGCTTAAAGATTTGAGAAAACACCTTTCACAAAGATACCATGATACTTCAAGTTATGAAATGCAGAGTAGGTTTCTTACTCTGCCCCATGGATTCCTTCTTCAAAATAATTTAAATAAATATATGACAAATGGGGCAAGATGTGGACCCTGGTGGTCTTCATCTGAGTTAGGAGGCTCTCTGGATATGGTCCAGTAACCACAGCTCCTCAGCTGGAAAAATACTTAAGCAGTCCTCAAGTGTGTGAGTAAGGAGGACTCTATGACAGATGAATTAGTGGGGATCTGGGAATCAAAAAATCAATAACTTGTACAGACTTAATTAGGATCTTGTTGCAATACTGGAATGTAGAGGACTGCCTACCATTGGATTTTATGTTCGTCTGACCCTGCAAACCCAGCGAGCACAGTGGTGCATTGTCCTGCCTTTAGCATCAAGCTGAATGGAGGTCCACCAAAGCATCCTCCCTGCCGCTACCTGACAGCTGCCTGTGCAGGGCACTGGCGCCGCAGGCAGCAGCAGCCGCGGGATGCTCGGCACATCGCTGTGGTATGTATGGGAATGAATGGTAACTAGAGTTGTTGCTGCTGTTTTTATTTTGCCTAGTTGGCAGAGGTCTCACTATTCTTTAGTTTTTGAATTAGGATGATGTAAGAGGCCCAGGCGCTATGCTAAACACTCCACTACAAGGTTTATCAGAAAAGGCTGCCTGCCTTGAGACTGTTACACAGAATCACAGAGAAATAGCCACAAATTTTATGAAGAGTCAACAAGTTCATGGGCTGAAGGAGTGAGATTGTTCCTAATCCTCTGTGACTCTGGATGACTGCTACTCTGTAGGCTGACCACGCTGTGTCTGTGGCAAGACAACCTTGTGTGTGCACCCACAAAGGCCATCTGATGCACACCGGCAGCCGTGCACAACTCTCCTCTCCGGGCTGCTCCTCCCAGGAGTCTCTAACACACGTTGTTAAATCCATATGCTTGAGCTGTCAGGCAGATGCATCACCCCCCTATGACCCTGGCTTTTTGTAAAGCAGGAGGAAGAAGCTTGTTTGGGCGAGTGTATCAAAAACAGGGGAGCTCAAGTGCTGGTTGTTATTAACATACCACACTGGAAACATGCGCTGCCTCAGCCTTGAGCCCTCCAAGATACCAGGTCTGTCACGGTGGTTGATAACTCCCATTCTCTGGGGTCATTCCCTGGGGCTCACGCTGACTTCCTGCATGACTTCAGTTGCTGAGTATCTGCATCATTTCCAAAAACACTTTTGAAGGGCTTTGAAAATGTAAAACTGGATAACTCATGCAGGGCCAAATTCAAAGATCAGCAAGTCTTCCCACCATCACTGGTGGCTGAGACAGTTGTCCCTCCCCTGGTACAGAAGTCTTGCTCCCTTACTCCCAAAGCTGGCTCTAATTAGCTTCTGCCACATGACCTAGCCTAGAGCTGAATGCTGTTTCAGCCCAGCCTTGTCCAGGCACTGCTTAATTTTGTTTGTTCCAGGGTTGCAGTTGTCTCATGTGGGAGCGCTGACTATCAGCTCCTCTGCCCTATTGTTTGCAGCCGGTGTGCAGGGCTGTGTGCCTCAGATGGAGTTCCTCAGGAGATTAATGATGTGCTGAACAATGCCTTGTAGTTGATACCCTCTTGAACTCTGACACCTGACACTGGACACCTTCAGTAAGAGTCAAGGGCTCAGCAAGTAAGCAAATTGCAGCTAGATAGCGATTTCCCTCGAAGTATCTTCTGTGAATAATAACACTTCTTGGGCATATTTGTCACAGTTAGCTTTGCTTTTACTGTTTTTCACATAAATGCTGGAGAAGAGCTTGTTTTTATGGTTATACATAGAAAAAGAGTTTTGAACACAGCCAGCTGGTGCCTCTGGCCCATCTCTCTCAGAGGTGGGAGAAGTAGATAATTTAGGGATTTGTATAACAGCTTGTTGCGGCTTCAGTCAAGAGCACAGACAAAAGCACCAGTTCCATTTCATCTTTTAACAGGGCCTCCCTGGGTGTCAACTGTCCTGCCTGAGGACATGCCTTAAAGTAGCCCCAAGACAGAGAGCCTCAAGCCATCAGCCCTGCTCAAGTGGCATCGTGTGCTCCCGCTTGCTCTCCCCTGGCCGGCCTCCCCGTCCGTCAGCCCGCTGCCCTTTGGTGACACGAACCCCACGGCCGGGAAGGCGCTGGGTATTGTTAGCACTGTTCCCTACAGTAGATTGGCAGCCAGGAGTGCCGGGGAATGACAGGTCCCATAATGCACCCTCATGGCGAAGATGGAGAGCGTCACCTCTGTAACATTCCCAGCTTTCATTAGCCTGAATGCAATTGTGCTAGGTTTAATTTTTTGAGTGTTTGCAGTTTTTCCAGCAAATAGCTGTTTGAACACAGTGTCCCCATTATATCACCACAGTCAAAGAGAGGAAAGATAAAGGCATTGTGCAAAGTTTCTGTGGCTTTGCAGACAAGGATTTATGTACTGGAGAACTCTCATCTGGCAGTCAATTTGCCTTTGTCTTTCAAAGTAGTGGAAGTATCAAGGGAGTATGCCCGAGAGTTTTATTTGCTATTTACCAGATTACTGAAGTATTGGGCATCTTTAGAACTGTTGTAAAGACAAATGCTTTCAAAATGATTTTGCAAACTTCTGCTGAGGCTGGGGGGAGAGGCAAGTGAAACCCTTGAAATGCTGTCCTTTGGATTGCTAGAGGGGTGTGTGATTGAAGGAACTTGAGACTGTACAGTTTCATGAGTTTAAAAGGGGATCTGTCTGTCCAACATAGAGAGAAAGAAAAAATGCATCCACCACTATCTACTTTAAGGGGTTAGCATGGAAACAGTTTTCTCTGGAAAAATAACAGTTTCTGTTAAGTGAATATATGGATAAACTGAGTTAAAAAAAAAAAAATCAACATTTTATAAGCAGGCAAGGATGAGATTCACTTATATCTTACTTAGAGCCTATAGGGAGTTTACTACTCATCTTACAAGCAAGAAATATTGCAGTTAATAGGATCAGTCCTGGCTAACATTTTCCACCTACATCTTTCCCTACTATTTGCTTCTGACTGACATAGCTAAAATTGTAGTGAAGGCAGAGCCTGTAAGACCAGGCTTTATTGTCTGAAAGCAAAACTGAATGGTATTCATCTAACACTCCTTAAAGTGGGTGAGAGCTGAAGGGAAAGCTGCTTACAAAAATTTGTAATTTAGCGTTAAAATCAAATACTGTACTGGAGAGCCTGCACTATAAATACCTTAGCCACTCCAGATGATCCTGGGATTTATGGAACAGTTAGCATTACTAACACGATAATTAACTGAAATAATACATAAACCAAAATGATTCCCATGATGTTGAAGGAAGAAACCAGATCAGAAGCCATTGAGGAAAAAAGGCCTTTATACCAGAATATAATATGACCCACTGATTTAGGGTTATCAATAGAGACCAGTAAATACCCTGGAATTTCTAACTAGCTTGAAAGACTACCAGTGCCTGAAGCCAACATCTGCAAAATTCCAAAAAAAATACCTACCTGAATGTCTGGCATCCATAAAGTTCTTGTAATTTCTGATTCCAGGTAAAATATTATGTGAAAGGCCATTTCTGTATCTAGCCTTGATAAATCCAAGAGCTGTGAAGTGTCTCCTTAAACAATTCTTATCTCATATGGGAGACGTGAGACTAACCTGCTGGGTTTTCGTTATCTCATTTGAGGGGAAGTTTCCTAGCTTATTCTTGCACAGGTGTAGGTGGTGTTTGTGTTTCTTTCTGAGGAGCTGGTTCCTGGCCAAATTGCTGAGCTCGCCTCAGGCCCTAATCCACAGTGCAGAATACGGCCTCTTTCAAGACACAATTTTAAGGAACTTCCTTTGGCCAAGTGGGCCCTCCCTGATGTAACATGAACCTTTCTCCTCCCAGTGCCAGGAAGGAGCAGCTCAATGTCCTGCTTTAGAAAAGAGCAATGGTCCTGCTGGAAGGAACACCTTTTTCGTGCACCACAGGCTACATCTCAGCCTGATATGAAGCAGACATCATGAAGATATGCCAAAGGCCAGTATAGTGTCAGTGCTGCCATTATTTCAGTCTTCCACACTGTGCTGACGTTTTCTTCTGTTTGTCTGGGTGATTTTTTTTCCTGGGAAAGAGGTGGGCAGAAGAACACCGACCATTTCCCTGTGTAGCTGGTGAAGCTCTGCACTGGTGCATAGAGTGCTTTCAACTGGATCAGTGCAGCAGCTGCTGAACCAGCCTACAGGCATCTGCAAAGCATGAGCAGAAGGTCTAAGAGGGCCAAGGAAAGAAACCAAGCCTTTTGTTTATGGTGCTTGTATGAGGCCCAGGAGATGCTGGAGACCTGCCTGGGTGACAGCTCTTCATTGCTGATTTAGCCTCAGCATTACATTGTCTGTCTGTTCATCTTTCTCTGCCCTGTGCTCATGTTGCTCCTGTTTTCTTTCTCTAGGATATGTGTGCCATGGGGGCACTGATTACATCTCTCTGTGGTTGTACAGGGCTTGGTGCTGGGGTAGATGACTCTGGATACTCCCAGCAACAGCAAATAATAAAGAGAACTGTGGTAGGTTTCTTGGCATGTGATTTTGAGGAGAGAGAAATGCACTAGATATTCTAAAAATAATTAATCTCCTTTTTATAAACTGTAGAATCAGAACTCTCCTCTTCTAGAGCACACCCTCAATTCTTAGGACTACACTCTTAGGGCACCCTTGTAATAATAGCAATAACTTTTCACTGCTAGAAAAAAAGATGCAATTACTGTCCCATCTTTATGTATTTTGGACCAACAAATTTAACAACCCATCATCAGGGCAGAGCTGTCTCTGTGGCATAAAGTAATTTAATACTATAGACTTCTTTCCTGGACATTGATTGTCCAAGTTTCTTCCTGGAAAATGTGGTGCTTTAGCAAAATTTAACTGCAGATTTTTATCACAGTCCTGTTTACAAAGACCTAGTTCTGTATATGATGCTACAGACCTGTACTTCTCATTGCAAAATTTCATAATAGAAATTATTAAATTAATCTGCTTCAAATAACTGGGTTGAAAACTGAGTTTGGCTACAATACAAAAAAGGTGTTTCAGAGCTCATATATGTCTCTGTATATTTATTTATATACATATTCATATATATTTCTATATTTCTATATTTTTATATATTTATATTTTTTTACACATATCTCAGTACATACACACATGCTGTATGAATATGTAAAAGAGCACTTTCTGCCTGAGTTCAGAAATGCAAGGAATATTACACAGATGGAGACACTGATTTATCCTTTCTGGAGCAACTTTAAGGCAGTCTGGATTTCCTCTCTTCTGCTGTTCAGAAATAATGCCAAAAACGAAGTTCAAGAAGATCTATATTAAACTTCAGCTGTTGATCTGTCTCTGCTCTGGACTTGACCCAGGTTGAACATATCTTACACAATTCAATTATTCTAAGACCTTACAGCCTCGTGTATGGAAATGGATGTCCCTTATATAAGGTCCAGAAGTGAATACAAGGTTTATACTTAACTTTCAGCATATATATATATATATATATATATAAGTGCTTTGCTGAATAAGGCTTTGCCTGAGAACATGTTTATTCCTGATACAAGGGCTTGATCCCATCTATTTAGTGGAACCTTCAGATGAAAGCAATAAAAACAATGGAGGCGTTCATCAACATTCATCCCTGGTCCTTTCTCCCAAAGATCTCAAAAAAGCCATGACTATCTAGGTAAGAACAAGATCTGTTTCACCATAATAAAAAGCAAAGCTAATGAGAGCCTGTGTAACATGTGCCCACGGCACTAAGCACACAGTAGTGTCACTGCCCTGGGCACTGCTCCCTGGTCTTGGGCCCTCATAAGATCAAACCTCACATACATGGAGCTGGCTAAGTGTGGAACCAGCATGTTTGTGACTTGGCCTCAACTCAGTATGAGCATACCGTAAGGGTACAGTTGGGAATACTCATAATTTCTACAATCTTTTCTCCAAAGCCACCTTTGGTTTTGGTTTGAGTTTTTTGTTTGTTTTTTTTGTTGGGTTTCTTCTGGGGGGAGGGGAGTGGGGAGTCAGGGAGAAGGATGTTGGCATTTGTTATTTATTTTATATCTCAGCTCCATCTCTTTGGGACATACTTACATTGTCCTTTTAACTATTTGGGGTAGTGTAGCACCAGACTTTGCTATGTACCAGAACGGATAATCTGGTGCTGCAGCAGCACAAACAGCAAGTACCAGCCTTGTGCTATGATTTACCTACTACTTTATCTTGGAATTGTAGGACCTTTTTGGTTGGAAAAAAACCTTTAAGATCATTGAGTCCAACCACTGACCCAGCATACCAAGTCCACCACTAGTCCACCATGTCCCTAAGTGCCACACCTACACATCTTTTAAATACCTCTGGGTCTGGTGACTCCACTGTTAGTGACACCCGCAGTTGGCAGCAAGAAAAGGACTGACCTCCAAGGCCCCATGTGTGAGTCCTTGGTGGGTCTTTAGGTGCTGGAGTCAGAGGCACAGAGTGCATGCCCTTATCTCTGATAACCTGGCTCTGACATCCAAGAAAGCACTGAATTTCATATAACACCATTAAAACAACTGTTAAAGTTAAATAGAGAAACTAAGAGCATGAGTGTGTAAATTAGAGATTTTTCTTAAGTCACTGGGTGAAAAAATTAAGTTTGGAGTTTAAACTAGGTTAAAGAACAGAAGACACGATGGAGGATTTAGGGTGTTGTCTCTTTTCCCTCTTCTTTCTTCTTCATGTTCTTCTTCTAGAGGTTTTTGGGTAGTAGTAAGTGATTGGATAGAAAATGCTGCAGTGCAGCACACAGGTGTTGGTTGGGTCACTGGGTCATTAAGAAAAATAATTTACTTGGCATTTTTTAATTGGATAAATGGACATATAAAAGACCTTGAAAAAGTTCTTTGTTAGCCATTTTACACCTTTCTATCTTAGTGCACATAACTCCTTGTACCCTGTATACATGTAATATAAATAAGAGAAAAATAAACAACCAAGTCCAAACAAGAGAAAACTGCCTCTCTCTCATCAATCTCAGTCCAAGGGGGAAAAAGAACCCAACTACAAGTGTCCCATCAGGGCATTTAGGGTGCTAATGGAGGCATGTGTGCAGCTGGAAAGTAGAGTTCTTCTAGGGTTAATTTTGCAAGGGTTAGGTCATAAAAATACAAGTCCCACCTGCAAAGCATGTCTGGGGGAGCCAGAAAGTGATGATCCCTTCCTCTCTCCTCCACAGATATGGAGACTGAGCATAAACCAGCTTCTCTGTTTCCACACAGCACTTTTCTGATCCCACATAACCAAATCCGTGCTCGGCAAGGAGGGAACAAATCAGACATCTTTCCATCTGGAAAATCACCATCCTGCTCTTCATGTATGGGAAGAGGTGGGGAAAGTATCAATTTTTTCCTCACTATTAGTAAGGCCTGATAAACATAGTTTGGCAGCCTGAATGACAAACTTCTCATGGTCTTTTGCAGTAGTCAGCAAGCAGAAAAGTACAAATGTCCTACTGCTGAAAACCTGAAGAGCTTTGCCTTGGGAGGGTGAACATGCTACCTCTTGGGCCTGCCTTCCTCAAAAAGAAATATATGCGGTGCTAGTCGGGGAGCAGCCAGATCTGGAAGGCCATGTGCTGGTTTTGGCTCACTGAAGAAAGCCGGCATCTGGTTCAGCTCTGTTTCAAAGTTAAAGTTTCTTAAATGGAGCCAAATATTTAAATAATATTAATAATTTTATTTCCTGAATATTAACTATGGTATATGGTGAAATGACTTCTGTACCTGCAATAAAGAGCTTTTAGGTCTTATGAGCTGCTCAGTCTCTCTCTCGCTTACACAGTCATTCAAGACAGCTATTCACTGCCTGGCACATGGTTTTAGCTACACATTCGCTGCTTAATTAAAAGTACTGCTTTCAGGAGAGCAATAGGTTTTGGTTTGCTTTTTTGTTAGTTACTGCCATAGTAACCTCTGTACTAAAATACTTAGTGCTAAGAAGTAATAAAAATTTATGAAATGCATGCAAACTCAATAAAATATTAGTTAAAAATTTATGACATGGTATGTCATTTTGTGTCAGGATGCACGCAAACACTGTTCAGAGGCATTCGGGGGGCTGGGAGAAAATAACTCTAATATACTTTGTGGAACCAATACTCAATGCCAATTTCCATTAACTAGCTGGTATTCTCTTTTTTTCAAGTGGGTGGGAGCTTTGTGAAACTTTTTCAGGCTTCTCTCATGTTGGTGAACAGCCTACGTTTGAAGCTACCTGAATTTCTCCTAAGGGTGTGGTACGTGTGTAGTATTTGGAAGGTGAATAGAAGAACCAGTGGGATCCTCATGTTTATCTCACAAGAGGGCATCTCAGGCAATCAGCTCCTCCTGAATGTCTCCAAGATCTCCTTTCCCTTGGCAGTGCCAGAGCAGTGTGGTTAGTCTAAGTGATCCTGGTAATGAGAGCTGCTCTCAAAGCAGTTTACCCCAGAACAAGGAAATTTTGTGATTTTGCCATCTACATATCAGGAACTGAGATACAGACAGGTCATTTTTTTAAAAAAATATGGAAATATTAAATAAAAATTCAATAGTTAGGTTGACTGCTTTCAGACCTCTCCAAATCATCTGCAGTGACAGTGTGATGGAGGGTCTTTCACTTTGCAGAGATCATCCTATGCACAGGGCTGGTGATGGCAGGAACAGGAGACAGAGGAGGAAAGTTCCCACCAGCTTTGCTTCCAGAGAAGATTGTTCTGAAGTCCTCAGCTTCAAAAATAACATCCCACAGCAGAAGCCTATGGGGGAGCCAGAGGTCCCTTTGTAGCTGGGAAGAAGTGCCCTACCAGAGCAGCAGCTTTGCCATACCTTCCTTCCCAAAATTTGCCACTGACTAGCTCTGGCAGCACCCTTCTCAGTTTTCTGGCTTCTCTGACTCCTGTTCATAGTTTCCTTGTTCTCCCCAGGTATTACACAGTCAACTCCCAAGTACCCGTGGGTGGTTTATCCAGGTGGCTGATAAACCATGGATGCTGGGATGCAGAGCCAGCTCAGATCCAACCAAGCTTGTTAACTCCTGTGTAGTGTTGCTCAGCTGCTGCTTGGGGCAGCTGTGATTCAGGAAAGGAGCAGTCACCTCTGTACCAGGATGAGACCAGCCTAAGGCACCTGGACTTGCAGGGAGCCAGATGAGCTCACCCTGCTTTGCATTCCCTGCCCTGTGGACACGGGGATGCAACCAGAGAGATACACAGACCCTCCTGCATGGACTCAGGATCATGGAACTGAGCTTCTCTGGGGCTGGCTGACCCAAGAGAATTCCTGAGGATTTACTGAGTGAGTGCTGGGACCTCAGTGCTTTTTGTTGTGCCTGTGCTGATTTTGTTCACCATGCGCCTACACCTTCAGCACCTACATCTGCAATTCCTGCATGGCTTGACCAAGGCTGCAGAGCAATTCAGTGGCTCAGCCCAAATTCAGGACATCTGTCCCACAGCCCATGTTAAGTGGGTGAGAATCTCACACACTGAGAGTTCTGTGGGGCTCCCCATAGTGGACATTGGCATGGGATTCAACTGGAAGTTCGTTGTTACTGCTGCTATACAGTAAATATGATTTGAAAATTTTAGGGGAAAAAATATTTTAAACTCTCATTCTGTTCTCTTTTTTTTTTTTTTTTTTTTTTTNCAGGGAGAAGGATGTTGGCATTTGTTATTTATTTTATATCTCAGCTCCATCTCTTTGGGACATACTTACATTGTCCTTTTAACTATTTGGGGTAGTGTAGCACCAGACTTTGCTATGTACCAGAACGGATAATCTGGTGCTGCAGCAGCACAAACAGCAAGTACCAGCCTTGTGCTATGATTTACCTACTACTTTATCTTGGAATTGTAGGACCTTTTTGGTTGGAAAAAAACCTTTAAGATCATTGAGTCCAACCACTGACCCAGCATACCAAGTCCACCACTAGTCCACCATGTCCCTAAGTGCCACACCTACACATCTTTTAAATACCTCTGGGTCTGGTGACTCCACTGTTAGTGACACCCGCAGTTGGCAGCAAGAAAAGGACTGACCTCCAAGGCCCCATGTGTGAGTCCTTGGTGGGTCTTTAGGTGCTGGAGTCAGAGGCACAGAGTGCATGCCCTTATCTCTGATAACCTGGCTCTGACATCCAAGAAAGCACTGAATTTCATATAACACCATTAAAACAACTGTTAAAGTTAAATAGAGAAACTAAGAGCATGAGTGTGTAAATTAGAGATTTTTCTTAAGTCACTGGGTGAAAAAATTAAGTTTGGAGTTTAAACTAGGTTAAAGAACAGAAGACACGATGGAGGATTTAGGGTGTTGTCTCTTTTCCCTCTTCTTTCTTCTTCATGTTCTTCTTCTAGAGGTTTTTGGGTAGTAGTAAGTGATTGGATAGAAAATGCTGCAGTGCAGCACACAGGTGTTGGTTGGGTCACTGGGTCATTAAGAAAAATAATTTACTTGGCATTTTTTAATTGGATAAATGGACATATAAAAGACCTTGAAAAAGTTCTTTGTTAGCCATTTTACACCTTTCTATCTTAGTGCACATAACTCCTTGTACCCTGTATACATGTAATATAAATAAGAGAAAAATAAACAACCAAGTCCAAACAAGAGAAAACTGCCTCTCTCTCATCAATCTCAGTCCAAGGGGGAAAAAGAACCCAACTACAAGTGTCCCATCAGGGCATTTAGGGTGCTAATGGAGGCATGTGTGCAGCTGGAAAGTAGAGTTCTTCTAGGGTTAATTTTGCAAGGGTTAGGTCATAAAAATACAAGTCCCACCTGCAAAGCATGTCTGGGGGAGCCAGAAAGTGATGATCCCTTCCTCTCTCCTCCACAGATATGGAGACTGAGCATAAACCAGCTTCTCTGTTTCCACACAGCACTTTTCTGATCCCACATAACCAAATCCGTGCTCGGCAAGGAGGGAACAAATCAGACATCTTTCCATCTGGAAAATCACCATCCTGCTCTTCATGTATGGGAAGAGGTGGGGAAAGTATCAATTTTTTCCTCACTATTAGTAAGGCCTGATAAACATAGTTTGGCAGCCTGAATGACAAACTTCTCATGGTCTTTTGCAGTAGTCAGCAAGCAGAAAAGTACAAATGTCCTACTGCTGAAAACCTGAAGAGCTTTGCCTTGGGAGGGTGAACATGCTACCTCTTGGGCCTGCCTTCCTCAAAAAGAAATATATGCGGTGCTAGTCGGGGAGCAGCCAGATCTGGAAGGCCATGTGCTGGTTTTGGCTCACTGAAGAAAGCCGGCATCTGGTTCAGCTCTGTTTCAAAGTTAAAGTTTCTTAAATGGAGCCAAATATTTAAATAATATTAATAATTTTATTTCCTGAATATTAACTATGGTATATGGTGAAATGACTTCTGTACCTGCAATAAAGAGCTTTTAGGTCTTATGAGCTGCTCAGTCTCTCTCTCGCTTACACAGTCATTCAAGACAGCTATTCACTGCCTGGCACATGGTTTTAGCTACACATTCGCTGCTTAATTAAAAGTACTGCTTTCAGGAGAGCAATAGGTTTTGGTTTGCTTTTTTGTTAGTTACTGCCATAGTAACCTCTGTACTAAAATACTTAGTGCTAAGAAGTAATAAAAATTTATGAAATGCATGCAAACTCAATAAAATATTAGTTAAAAATTTATGACATGGTATGTCATTTTGTGTCAGGATGCACGCAAACACTGTTCAGAGGCATTCGGGGGGCTGGGAGAAAATAACTCTAATATACTTTGTGGAACCAATACTCAATGCCAATTTCCATTAACTAGCTGGTATTCTCTTTTTTTCAAGTGGGTGGGAGCTTTGTGAAACTTTTTCAGGCTTCTCTCATGTTGGTGAACAGCCTACGTTTGAAGCTACCTGAATTTCTCCTAAGGGTGTGGTACGTGTGTAGTATTTGGAAGGTGAATAGAAGAACCAGTGGGATCCTCATGTTTATCTCACAAGAGGGCATCTCAGGCAATCAGCTCCTCCTGAATGTCTCCAAGATCTCCTTTCCCTTGGCAGTGCCAGAGCAGTGTGGTTAGTCTAAGTGATCCTGGTAATGAGAGCTGCTCTCAAAGCAGTTTACCCCAGAACAAGGAAATTTTGTGATTTTGCCATCTACATATCAGGAACTGAGATACAGACAGGTCATTTTTTTAAAAAAATATGGAAATATTAAATAAAAATTCAATAGTTAGGTTGACTGCTTTCAGACCTCTCCAAATCATCTGCAGTGACAGTGTGATGGAGGGTCTTTCACTTTGCAGAGATCATCCTATGCACAGGGCTGGTGATGGCAGGAACAGGAGACAGAGGAGGAAAGTTCCCACCAGCTTTGCTTCCAGAGAAGATTGTTCTGAAGTCCTCAGCTTCAAAAATAACATCCCACAGCAGAAGCCTATGGGGGAGCCAGAGGTCCCTTTGTAGCTGGGAAGAAGTGCCCTACCAGAGCAGCAGCTTTGCCATACCTTCCTTCCCAAAATTTGCCACTGACTAGCTCTGGCAGCACCCTTCTCAGTTTTCTGGCTTCTCTGACTCCTGTTCATAGTTTCCTTGTTCTCCCCAGGTATTACACAGTCAACTCCCAAGTACCCGTGGGTGGTTTATCCAGGTGGCTGATAAACCATGGATGCTGGGATGCAGAGCCAGCTCAGATCCAACCAAGCTTGTTAACTCCTGTGTAGTGTTGCTCAGCTGCTGCTTGGGGCAGCTGTGATTCAGGAAAGGAGCAGTCACCTCTGTACCAGGATGAGACCAGCCTAAGGCACCTGGACTTGCAGGGAGCCAGATGAGCTCACCCTGCTTTGCATTCCCTGCCCTGTGGACACGGGGATGCAACCAGAGAGATACACAGACCCTCCTGCATGGACTCAGGATCATGGAACTGAGCTTCTCTGGGGCTGGCTGACCCAAGAGAATTCCTGAGGATTTACTGAGTGAGTGCTGGGACCTCAGTGCTTTTTGTTGTGCCTGTGCTGATTTTGTTCACCATGCGCCTACACCTTCAGCACCTACATCTGCAATTCCTGCATGGCTTGACCAAGGCTGCAGAGCAATTCAGTGGCTCAGCCCAAATTCAGGACATCTGTCCCACAGCCCATGTTAAGTGGGTGAGAATCTCACACACTGAGAGTTCTGTGGGGCTCCCCATAGTGGACATTGGCATGGGATTCAACTGGAAGTTCGTTGTTACTGCTGCTATACAGTAAATATGATTTGAAAATTTTAGGGGAAAAAATATTTTAAACTCTCATTCTCTGTTCTCTTTTTTTTTTTTTTTTTTTTCTCTCTTTGAAGGACAGGAAGTGTGCATTGATCCTAGAGCAAAATAGCAATTTAAAATATCAGAGTCAGACATGCAGGCCAGAGCAGATGCTGACTACTCATAGAGCAATTGCATCTGGATATATTTAATATTATGTCCTCACATTTTTACGCTCAGTTTTTACGCTTGTCAGCAGATTACTTATTTCCCAAATGTGGTATTTCTGGATTGGACCCGACAGTGGTGGCACAGTGCAGGAAATCTGCTTTGGGAGCATGGGATGCACAAGCCATATGACCCACAAGTTAGCCTCATGGGGTGATATAAGGAAAAAATGTGCACAAAATACACACATTTCAAACTATATAGCCAGGAAAAACATAGGTCTGTTTTTATCAATGAGTGTCTGGGCTTCCTTCTGCCTGGATGGCTTGGAAATTTCCTATTTCACCCCAGTGCCCAAAGGTGACCTCAGTGTTTTCAAGAAGAACAGAACAAATAGCTGATAGAAAAAGGAGTTAAAGTAGCCTTACTGAACAAATAAATTGGCAAGTGTATCTAATAATTGCATGGGTTCAGCATTTTTCTGCGATAAATGAGTAAACTTTAAATGTATCTCTGAGATGTGCTATCACAGGCATTGCCATGGGCAAGTTTTATCCAATGATGAAACAGCAAGGCCTTGTGAGATAAAGATGATAGAAGGGGTACTATCAGGTGGCAGCTGGGTAATTACAACTCTCTATTTGGGCTCTGTAGTGATGCTGCATGTGATAAGTGGAGAATAATGAAGGAAAAGGAGTAGTGATAATACAGGAGCTAAATGGTAGAAAATAGCCTATCATAGCCCAGAGCCCTCTGAGTGCCTATGGGGACTTTGAACTATCTTCCTCAGTTTTCAACCACAGAAAAAATACTCTCTCTTTCTTCTTCCTTTGCTAAATTTATGTCTGGTGGGACAAAAGGGAAAACTGAAAGGAAATCAAGGGTATGTGAAGAGAATATGACCTTTGCAAATAACACTGAAGGTCACTGTGTAATTATTCTAAAATAAAAGTATCCTGTAATCTTGTCTGTAACCACAAAAGATGCAAGACCATTTTTTAATGTGATTCCAAACAGTTTTGTTGGGGATCATGGTTTATGAAAGGTCAGCTAAAGTATTTCTAATTATATCTTGTCTAGCTCTTTGCTCAGAAGAACACAAATGTCATTTGTTGTGATGGAGTCAAACTCTGATTAAAGAGAAAAACTGTCAAAAGACAAACTCATGAAACCAAAAAACGCCATTTCCTGAGTGAAGATTGGCTTTTGTATCTTAAATAAACCTCCAAAACAACAAGCCCACAGGAGAATAAAATACCTTGGAGCTGGTCACCGCTTATCCCAGTTTGTTCTTTTTTATTTTTTCCCACAGATAATAATACCTACTATGGTTCCTGGTGAGCTTGGCACAATTTGCCAGTTATCTACATAACTCTTGGTAATTTTTTTTATTCCCCTGAGTAAGACAATAGTTTCCTGGCACTTCTTTCACTTGGGAGTCTGCTACCTAAATGGCACTTACACTGGATGTGATATAGTGTGGGTGCATTTATACATGAGGGAATTCCACGTAAAATATCTTCTGCCTAAAGATAAGACAGAAATTGTTTTGCCCCTTTTTTTAGAAGCTTAGCTAAAAAGGTAAAAAGTGTATTGTGCACCATTCATGTATGTTCATGTCTTTTTTCTTCTTAGGACATGGACTCTGCATTACCACAGATGGTATGTATTTAATTACATTAAATTAATTACATTAAAAAAGTATACATTGGAGTAATTACTCCAGTGGAACAACACAGAAGATGATGTTTTGTCAGCACATTATGAGGAAGCAGAGTGAGTCTCTCAGGAGCAGAAAGATTCTAAGTGAGACTTTTTTGGTATAGCAAACTGTGGTGTTTAAACAGTAGTGACGCCAGTAGTGAAAAAAAGGGAAATCCTAATTAGTGCCTGGATTTGGGAGACTTGCAGATTGTTGGTAAAACTGAGAAAATCATACTCAGTTTTAGGGGGAAAAAAAACGAACAGAGCTCCTGTTCTCATCCTGACAGAACCTGACTGGAGTATGACAAAAGCATTTAAGCATTACAGAAATAAATGGCATATAATAAAATGCTTACAGTTGAATAGAATGGTTGTTTATAGGCTTAAATACCACAATTGAATAAACAAGGAAATTCACATACATGGAAGAAAAGGGTTTTAAAAGTATATACCTTATTGCAATTATTTTTACTATATTATTAAATCAATGTCTGTATCAAATTTTTAAAATTTCAAATTATTACTAAGTTTATTTGGACACTGAGATGACTCACAACAAGTCCAACCCTTCCTCTGATTTAAGATAAAGATCTTGGTAAAAAAACAGAGTACAAATCAGGAGTTCATGGTGTGAAGGATTATTAGGCCATCTCAGCCAGGAAATGTAGTTTCTCATTATTGACTGACTCCTACTCTCCTGGAGTAACAGAGTTTTGTAATGACAAAACTCATTGACCTATGAGGCCTTACTTATGTGCAGGCCACTTAGAGCTTTGGCCACAAATGTGAAATACAGCTGTGACCATATGACTCCTCACTGGTACCCAAATGGTGAGGTTCCCTAAGATGGGATTCAACCCTCCTACCTTTACACACACAAAAGTTCATCATCTAAGTTTGAGTTACCCTCCCTGCTTCTTTTTTCAGTCAATGGGGAGAAACTGGCACCTCCAGAAAGAAAATTATGTGTCCTGTGTCAGACATCCAACATAAGGAGGGATCAATTACCCTCAGGAAATACCTATTACTCCTGATGGAATACAGAGGGAGCTCAGGGTGACTGGCTTAGACATTTAACTTCTAGATAACTGAAGACAGGTAAAATGAATTTCATCCTGCCTTTAAAGGAGATTTGTGTTCAGTGAGATCGAGACAGGTCTCTATATTTGGACATTTCTTTCATTTTGAATCATGCTAAGTGCTTTCCAAACCGCGGGGGTGAATAACCTTATTGTCGTTCATCTCAGTCAGCCTGACTTGGATTTAACTCATCTTTGGCTATGCAGAACTTACACAGAGGTTTTCAGGTGGCCATGATGACTCAGGCAGTCCTCTGCTCCTTCTCCTAAAGCCCATCCTCCACTGATCATTTGTGTGGTCACACAGTGAAGCAGGCCAGCACGCTGACCTTGCTGGAAACTGAGTAGGGGAGAAAAAAATAAAATGTTGCCTGTTCTGGATCAAATGACCATACAAACAACCATGCTTGAAAAATGAAAGAAATACCAGAAAAGCTGCATTAGGGCTGGAGACTGCTTCCAGACAGCCTCCATTATATGCCTTTCCTTTCTGTCATCCATTTTTCTTGAGTCAACACTAAACTAAAATACTTATCAAGGCTTCACCCTGTAATTCTCAACTCATCATCCACACTGCTTGTCCTGTCTTGTCCATCCAGAATAAAAAGTCCTTAGGGTGGTCTTCCTCACCCAATTCCCTCTTTACACGATCTACTCAGTTTGGGGGAAGCAGAAAATTGCTATAGAAGAACCAAGAGGTCATTCTCCAAAATGTACATCCAGTGCTCCCACTGCTTAAAGGCATTCAGTCCCTGGGCTTGTGCTGCAGCTAGTCCAGGTTCACCCTCTCTGAAATGCACAGGGTATGGATATGAGGTCCTCAGCACCACCCTGTCAGTCTGCTCCTACTGCTCCGAAGTCCTTTACCAATTTAGATGCATCCTATATATTATCCAATGTGACAAAACTAATTTCTTTCTATTTCATATTTACCCTCCACCCAAGATCTTAAAATAAAGTCAGAAGGCAATTGACTCTTTGCAAAATGAAACTGAAATCAGAAGCAGCCTTTGAGGAAGATGACCAAGACCCACTAACAGGCTTTAGCTTGGTGGTCCTGGTTCAAAAATCAGGAGTTTTCCCCTGGCTGTTTGCAGTCTTAGACTGTACTCTTGGGGATTGATTTCTAGCACCTTAGTCCCTAAAATTTACATTCATTATATATTATATAACAGTTTATAGACATGAAATCCTACACATATACACTTGCTCTCTACTGATTCCTGACTTCTTTTCTTACCAGTCTCCTTTTACCTCCTGAAATTGCAAGGCCTATATCAGGGAAACGAAGTAAAAAATTTTCACAATTTTTAAGTGTATTCATACAGGCAGGGAATAATCTGTTCTTCATGTCCCTGGTAGATAGGGAAAGAATTGATGAGCTTAAATTTCTGCAAAGGGGATTTAGGATAGTCATTAGGAAAAACTTTCTTGTTAAACCTTGGAATAGATTGCCTTGGGAGGATGAAGGATCTCTATCACTGATGTTTTCTCAAGAACAGGTTAGACAAGTGTCTGTCAGGAACATCAGAGCTATGGTTTATGTTTCCTGGAGGGGGTGGAGGTAGTAGATGACCTCTCAAAGCCACTTCCAGCCTCTTTTTCCTGTGATCTTCCAAGGTATTCTGAATGTTTTATTTATCCATATCAGTGCACCTCAGTATTTCTAATACAATGTTTTTCCAAGACAGAGATTTGAAAGATTCTAATCCTCTAAGACTACAGATCACTCAGAAGTATTGTGTCTTGTTATCCATTGATGCTTGACACTAGTGCAGACTCTGGTAGGGAGCTACTGGCTTTGGCTGGAACACTGTCCATCACATTCTGTCTTATTCCAAATTCTCCTAATAAAGTCTCATTTCTATTTGCAAATCTGGCATATTGTTCTGGATTTCAAATGTTAGTCAATACGAAAAACCTATTTTATAACCCTTATAAGATCAACTGGGTTATTTTTACCACCATATTTTGAAACCTTCCTTTCAGTCAATAGAAGTACTTTTTCAGCCAGCGGATCTCTAAAACTAACAGACTTTAAATATAAGAACATATTTTCCTTTTAAATAATTACATGTACTGAGTGACATGACATTTTTACACCCAAGAAAATCACACTAACATTGCACTCCAGACAGAAGAATGCTCATTAGAAACACAAACACCTGAAACACTATAAACAAAACAAAATGGGCTTGGTTTTGTACTTTAACATTGTGCCAAAATACAGTGGTCTCTTTTGATCCATTTCTATGTGTTGATGCAAGAGGGTACTTCCTGCTTATTTCTCCCTCCTTCCTATTTCCTTCTGGGTTACTGATGGACTGTTTGGTTTTACCTTCAGTAACACATGAGTTCATGCTCATGAACTCGACAGCAGTCTGGCTCGGGGAACAACAAAATCCGCCCAAATGTGCCTGTTGAGAACGCAGCCCTGGGCTGGAGCTACATGGCACTACAGAGCTTCTGTCCCACACAGCACTAATGGAGCAGTTAGCCAAAAGCCACCATCCTCCTTCTGTGTCCAGCTCTGACACCTGACTGAATTCAAGGGCTTCTCCTGAGCCAAAACTTCTGGTTATGCTATGCTGTGTGATAGGGTAGGACTCAAGGAGGAGAGCTGCACTCCACATCTCTGAGAGATATCTGCTATCTTGTTTGAAAGCTGATATACCCTCCAACTTTGCTGAAGCTATTTTAGTTAAGCTATAACAACTCAATTGGCTAAATCCTCACTAGTGATATGTAGTTAGAGATCACCCAGAGCTGATACTGGGGCTGTGGATCTTGTCCTTAAGAAACTTTAAGGTCTTCTTTATTTTCTCAGAAATGTCAATGGAAAACATGATAATAGCAAAGGATGGGCAGGGACATATTTGTCAGCAGTGACATCAATTCAAATGTGCATCAAAATGCAGAGGTCTGACAGAGATGAATGACAAAAAAACCCCAATTCTCCCATAAAAACTTACATTCTTGCTGTACAACAGGCAATTATTTTGCTTAATCAGATTTTCAGCTGTGCTGCCTACAGTGTCAGAAAGCCACAAAGTCATTTAATAGACAGCAGTTTGAATGGGTTGGAGAGGAAATATTTAAACTGAACTGTTGCTGATGAGCTTTCTCAAGCTCAAGAAATTCTCACATAAAGGACATTATGGAAAGGAAATGAGTTGGCTTTAGAAGGACCAAATTTGCAATTTTTTTTTTCTAGATTTGAAATCTTGAGCTTAAATCACATAGTATTGGTTGTTTTTGCCATGAATACATTGCACACATTTACAAATATATTGAGCTTCAGTAATTGCTGTGTACAAATGTATCTCCATTATTATATTATGGTACAAGTCAGAGGAATGACTCAGATTCAAATTTTCTCCAAAATGTTGCTCTGTGTTGGACAGAAAGGAAGAGAGGTGTCCATGAGATGATAATGTAAAGGGTACATTAATTATACATATTTTGGAAGTGTAAATGTGAAAGCAAATGAACCATCTCTCAAAATAGCTACTTCCAAACTCCTGTCCTGCAATAGATATTCAGTCCCTGAACAATCCTTCAGAGAGCAATTCAGGTTTCTAAACATAAAGCCATGTTTAGTGTCCTGGGTATACTGCCCAGCCTCCAGCTCTGCCCCAGCAGACCTCCTGCAGCTCCTGCCTGCCAGCCCCATGCAGATGTTTTGGATACCATCAGATGTCTACAATGACAGTAGATCCTTCTTACATTTAGGCTTGTGAATTACACCCTTGATTTTTATGTGCTCCAGTTTCCTGTCTACAAGATGAAAAAAATCAGCCTTGCTTCTTCCCAGCTTCAGCCTGCGCCAGTCACGAGCACTGACAATTCTGAGAATGTCAAAGACATTTCCACTGCAAAAACCTCATGGGTCAGGTTTAAGTCCATGCACAAAACTTGACATGAGATCTTTACAGGCAGCAACCTTCTGCCTGTCTGCTTCTTGTGGATGGCTAATTCCTCCCCTTGAAGCAACTTCCACAGGTTGATTGTGGACTACATGGGCTGGCCCTGCACCCTGTCTGCGGTGACATCTTGTCTAGAGCAGCTGCAAACACTCCTTTTGGAGGGCTTTTCCCTATTCCATGTATGCACAGGGGTGCCTGTAGTATGGCCTCAACTAGAGCCTATCATTCTGTAACAGGAATAAATGCCATCACTTTCCACTCATTAATTGCACATTGAAGGTGTTTGTGTAGAATAGCACAATCTGCCAATAATATAAAGCTGTTCTTTTAGCTGACATCCAAACAAAAATTCCGCCATGAATCTATTTTCTTGTTTTGTAAAGAAATTCAATCAGGTATCTGTCATTTTAAGAAGTCAATCTTCTCCTTATTTAAAGGTATTAAGCAGTCCTTCATTCTGGTGGCTGCTTTTCAGATGCTTCAGGCTTTCTGATCATCAGAATATCACCCACTGTCCTTTGGAACTGGGATTTGTGACAGCCCATGGTAAATGGCCTGGAACAGGAAAACATTCCACAGATAATTTAACTGAACTAAATTATTTCAGGAAGAGGACACTGCACTTCAGTGATACAATTATTGATTTGATATAAAGTATTAATTTTCTGGTTGTGTTATTTTATCATGTTAGCTGTCTATTGAATTTTACTTTTCCTTTCCCAGGAATTTGTTCTCAAAACAAAGGCAACCAGTTTGAAAGTATTTTATTGAATCTCTGATTGTGTTTTCCCCTCCAGCTGACTTGCATTTAATCCTTTTGATTTAAATATTTCCCTGTGTAGGAGTTGACAGTTAGGAAGGACTACAACATCAGGATACCTTTCACTCCACCCATTTTTAAACATTCCTCCTGAGGAATTAATTCAACCACTGTAGGACCCTGTCAAAAAAATTCAAATGACTCCAGACTTGATTCCTTGCCATTGTGGGTATTTATAATTTCTTGTGCTAGTTGGACTCAAGGGGGCCAAATGCAAATATAACTGATGAAACTGAGGAGCTGCTCTCAAGCTCCATACTGGCCTGCTCAGTATTCTCAGATTAGTGGCCACCCATCCATGGGAGCTCAGAAAGAGTTTCAAACACTCTGCCTCACACTCATTAGTAAAATAACCAGGAATTTTCTAAGTTGTTTAGTTTCTTTATTACTTTGACTTTGGAGAGGTCTCCAAGCCCAAAGCATGAGAAATTTGAGGTACTGCAGAAAAAGGGATCAGCCACTCATCTCCTTAGAGCAGGCACTGAGCCTTGGGCCTCAGCTACAGTTACTGAAGTCAATAATATGATTCAGATATATTAGTATGTGTTTCAATCACACGTCTAATTACAAAGTAGAAAATCTCTCTTAGTATTCTCTGGGGGAAAGTTCATTTACCTGCCAATCAACTTGTAGATTAACCTTCCAGCTCTGTCATGAGTTTATCCTGAGAAATACCTCTACTACTCTGTGACCTGAAAATGTTTCATGTTCACAACAGCATCGTCAAGTGAACCTCCCCACTCTGCAGTGAATGTATTGCAGTAGGAATGTTTTATTAATACATTACACATCTATCTATCTATCTATCTATCTATCTATCTATCTATCTATCTATCTATCTATCTATCTATCTATCTTCTCCATTTCCTATCACTGTGGTCCTGGTGCATGTGTTGTGTGTACAGAGTAGCTCAGATTGCATCTTTTCCTTCTGCAGATGTAATCATAACAAGTAATCTGTAAAGAGGCTCCAGCTGGGGTCAGTAGAGTGAGATATCCCCAGGACTTTCTCACATGCAGGTCTGGATGGAGAAAGAAGTCTTGAACCATATGCTTGGTCAGCTTGAAAGCAGCTTGAGTATTCATCTTGCTCTTTACTGAAGTCAGATGTGTCCACAGTTCTACAATACATTAGCTGATCTCTTAAATATGTAGATGTTCCCAAGCAAAACCTCCTTAGTCATAAACCTTAAGCCATCAAAACCTTACTAGGAATTACTATGCAAGAAGTATCCAGATATATAAATGTATTTATTTATATAAATAGTAAGCATTTTTAAAAGATCGTTTGTATCATCACTGCTTTCAGATGAGCTGTGCAGAGTGCAAGATGAGACAGATAAGCAGCTGAAATATGAAATTAATATGTAGACATGAATTTGCATGGATGAACAGAAGCAAAATCTCCTTCAGCACCAGGTTTTGTGAGCAAATAGTCCTGCATGAGGAGTTTGTTCAAAATCAGAACCTCTGAATGTTTCAGTGTCCGTCCCATTTTATTCAACAGAATCAAGAACTTCCTTAGAGGGACCAGGTGTGTTCTGGTGATTGGTTAAAAATTGGTGAAGTGCTACAACACACATAGTATTTACATAAATTATGACATTTATAGCATAGTGTATAAGGAATTTGAAGAGTGTTTGTGCCGTTAATTAGGAGGATGCATGGGAAGAATCTGCACAGATATGACCTGATATAAGAGATGGGAATTTAGAGGTGATGGAGAACTCTCTAATTGAAACCAACATACTCAGTAATCCTAAGAACTATATCTCTCAGATACACATCCACACATCCACATTCATGTTCTACTACAAAAGCATACCATTAGATCATAAAATTTGAACTTCAGTGTGTTAGACCTATTGCTTCATCACCCAATTAAATCTGTACACAACCCAGTAACTTCTGTTTGATGAAAGGATAATTCGTGTTTGACTAATGCATAACTTCTAGAGAATATCTAGTCTTGATCTCACAATAGCAGGAGACAGGAAATCTATTGCATGGTAGTTATTTTGAATAGTTAATCCCACTCACTCCTAAAAAAATAGGTATCTAACTTCTGTCCTGGATTGACTTAACTTCCAATTTCAACCACCATTTCATTCTCTACTAAATTCAAGATCACTTCAGTGCTCATGCTTTCTCTCAGGAAGGAGATTTATGTACTCTAATCAAATCCCTTCTCAATTTTCTTTCTGATAAGACTTTTAAGAAAAAAAAGAAGAAAAAAGAAAAAAAAAGAAAAAAAAAGAGCATTTCCAGTTCTTAAATCACTTACTGCATTTTTTCAGCACTTTCTCCATGTTTTTAATGATTTTTTAAAAAATGCCAAAACAGAACCCCTTTCCTAGCTGTTGTCTTGGCAGAGCAACATCTGCAAGTGCTGCCACCCTTCTACTCCCATTTATTACTTGAATGTTTGTACAGCCAGCTTGTGTCCCTCATGCACAGAATTGCATTGGGAGGGGCTGCTGAGTTCCTAGTCAGCAAATACCACACTTTGTAGTTTACTATCAGCTGTTTGGGGTTTTCTTTGTTTGGCAAAGCAAAAGAAGCAGCTCCTTCTCCTGAGTTGTTTGCTTTCTTGTTCTGAGTGTTCTGCTTCTGCAGTCTTCCTACAGGTTGTCTCAGGATTTCTTAGAGACACACTGTCCTGCACTGCCACTCAATACATACAATACAATACAATATAATACAGTTGTTTGGATTTTCATCATTAGTGCCATTTCCAGGTACTAAAAAGCTCTTCTGTGGAGAGCTCCCCACTTCTCAGGCTTGGCTGTTTCTCCTGGAGACACCCTGACTCTATGTCATGTGAGTCTGCACACATACCAATACCCTTCTACTGCCATCCCTCTGGTTTCTAGGCCAAGAGAAGAGCTGTCCTGGCTGGAATACCCCTCCATACACCTAAGCTGAGTCTATGCCAGACCATGATCCTGAAGAACAAGCTGTGCACATCAGAAGGCAAAGATAGCTGTTGTCTGTCCAGGTGGTCCCAACACATTTAAGTTAGAAAGCAGTAAGATTCAAGATGACATAAGCCTTTTTAAAGAAAGCAATAAAACCAATAACCAGGCTTGGAAGTGACAGTGAGGAGAGAAAGGATTCAAGAGTAAGATGGAAGAGTGAATATGGCATTGAATTATCTGAGGCTTATAAGTCAGCAAAGAGAAAATGCCAGAAGTAGAAGTTGGCAGCTGAAATCTGTACTAGGGGTAACAAGCTATTGACAAGTCAGAGAAGAATCTTTTGAGGAGCAGAGGTCTCTGTCAGGCAAGGGGAGACATGAGAGATGCTGAAGGGAAGAATTATATGTGTTCTGAGGAGGGGGAACGTAGACACACGGAGACTGCCAGCAGTAGAGGCTGGGAACAGAGACAACAGTCTGGCTGTACGGACGGTTCCCACTGTTCTCAGCTTACAGCAGTGAATCCTTAGGGAGAAAGAGTTTATACCTCCCACAATTCAGAAAATTCTACATCTATCTCTGAGCCCACCTATGGTTCAGATAGGAAATTTGCTGTAATATCAGGCCTAAGATCCACTAAACAAAAAGTAGCAGCCATCTCAAGGTATTTTTCATTGGGAAGTTATTTTAATTGGTGGCTGATGCCAGTCAGAGCTGTACTCACCCCTCATATAATTCTAAACTAAGTTTTAAGGAGAACTTGAGGCAAATAGGTGAGGTTCACCACAGAAATATCCTATTTGACAACAAAGTATATTTTTCTCAACTGATCACTGGGGTTCCTTTGAAGAATGGGTACTGTACTGCTTATGTAGCCATTAACCAGAGAAGCAGGTCAATATTTTACTCTTGCACTGCTCAGTGTAGGCAAGCAATTACGTTACAGCATTGAGAGTGAAAGATGGTGAAAGCCAAAAACCACTGTCAAAGACAGTAGGTCCCTGTGATAAGAGAACCTCATTCAACAAAGTGGTAACATTTATAAGTTCACAAAACCTTGTAATACTGGTCTACTGCCAGGAATCAGATGTTAAGCAGATTAGAGAATGGACTGGCTCATCAGCTGCAAGTTGAATGAATGCAGAAAGTTTCATTTTGGATCAATGGTCTCCAAAGCAGGCTAAAGCCTGCTGGAGAGGGAGCACCTACACCCCAGCTTCTGCTCCTTGTGCCAGGAGGGCACCACAACCTGCTGATACTCAGCTCCAGCAGAGGTAAAGCAAGTTCCCTGGCTGCTTGAGGAACAGAAATTTTTGTTGTTTTGTTTTCTGAAAACCCACAGTGTAACAGTGTCCCCAAACTACCAGATGATTATCAAAAGTTTAAGATACATGCAATTTGTCTCCTTGGAGTACTTCAGAATATTAGCTTTAGGTTTCAGGGTGTTGAGTGTTAAATTACTCATCACAAACAAAAGTTCTGCTGCAGGATAGGTGTTGATAATAATGCCTGATAGCTGTGCATAATGTTTCGTTTGGCAGAAGGTAGTCTGACTACTACAGGAAGCAATTGGCCAGAGGATCTTGTTGAGGCACAAATAGTCAAAATGCAAAAATTGTCCATGAGTGAAAAATTTGCACACAGAAATGTGGAGCTCTGACTATTAATTCCCTACAAAATAAAAAAGAGATTTTCCCTTACTGGGGGATTTTTCTCCTATGCAACACAAAGAGAAAAACGAGAGACAGAATGGAGACAACTGAAGAACAGACTCTGACAGAGACAGATATTTTTATGCAAAACAGTTGTGCCTTAAGGAGCTTTTACCCTGTGGTCATCAGAAGGCAAATGGGAATTTATGTGTGTGAACAACTTCTCCTTAAGGTAAAATGTGAAATAAACTGTGAATACAGGACAGAGTGGGAAATAGAGAAGTCAGAAAAACACTCAAGGAAGTATACCAAAACCTAAAATTAAAAAAAACCCATGATGTCCTCAGTCTGATCATGAAGGCACCAACACAACATGATTGGAGTGACAAGGGACCAAGACAATAAATATTTTGTGGAAAGTATTTTCCAGCAGACATAGAAGTTTCCATCAGAGGCCAAGGCAAGAAAGACTCTTCTGTCTTTGTTCAGTTCCTGGTCTGAACTGCTCATGGTCAGTTCCCACTCCCTTAAAACCCAGACCAAAAGAAGAGCTGGATATTCTTTTCTCTTTGTGAATCAGTGTCTGTAGAAGAAAATATAAGAGACACTTTGCTATGTAGGCAGCCAAGAGAATTAAAGAAATATGTGTAACACGGCTGTTTCCTACTGTCAACAAAGAGAGAAACTCTGTGAGAGATGGCTGATGCCAAGCACTTTTCAACACTTGATAAGTCAGCAAGGTTCTGGCAGGTGTCCTTAGGAAAACAGAGCACTCGTCTGAGCATGTTCAATACCCCCTTGGGAAATGCTGTTTTCTCAGACTGTGTGAAGCACATGGTGCATTTTTACTAGAAAATAAAACTTTTTTCAAAACAGGTAAACCCCTGAGATTTACCCATTGAAGGTCCTGAAGTACATCCCCCCACCCCACACCCCTCAAAAAAACCAAACAAAAACCAACCAACCAATCAAAAAAAAAAAACAAACAAAAAAACCACACATACAAAAAACAAACAAAAAACCAAAACCAAACAAATGAAAATAAATTTTAAAAAAATCACCAAAAAGAAAAAACCCACAACCCACCAAAAACGGAGAATACAGCTTTGGTACTCTGAGAAGCTTTGGAGAAAAATCTGCTTTTTTGTGCTAAACTTCAGCAAAACATTGACACTGTGGAAGGGAAATTAACTACTGCTGCTGGTCAGACTATGGTACAAGCTGTCAATTGCCTCTGGCAGGAGAGAGAGGGACACAAGGAAGAGTCCTTCACAGGACTGATGGTGTTGGGTGTGGGTGCATGACTGGCACCCTAGGAGCAGTGGTGTTGAAAGATGGGCAAAGGACATAGAATGCAAGTTGTGATAAAGAAAAAACAAAAATGTTCAATGAATCTATGTTTTGGAGTAAAGAATTCTGAGGGTGAGCTTAAATTAAGTAGTGTCCAGATGCTTTTAGGAAGGTCAGGACACAGATCTCCTACACCATTGCATCCAAGATTGGGTTTTACATATCCCACTTTCTAATGAGTGTTAATTTACTCAAGAAGAGCAGGAGGAGAACAAGGCAGATTCTGGCTGTTAAAGAGTTTCATGTTTTTACATATAGGAGGTCAAGGTTAGCCTAAATTACCATAAACCACTTCTTGCCATTGCCAAAAAGGAGTTGTCAATTTTCCCATTTTCATGCATTGCAGCAGGGATTATTTTTCCAGGTACAAGTGTATCATTTGCAAATTAATTATGAATGAGGAGTATTTGATTGTTCAGCCATAATCTTTGTCATCTGACAAAAAGGTGGGAAAGGGAAGTCTATGTTACATTAAGTGCTTGAAAACTTAAACAGTTACAGAGGGTAGCTCAGAATGTTTTTTGTTTAAATTGGAAATAAATTAATTAATCTTAATTAATTACATTCATTAAGACCAGGCACACAGATACAGCTCTTCTTATCAGTTAAAGAATGATCTCTAAGAACTGTCAGAACTTATTGATCATGAGCACAGGTAATTTTCAGAGAAATTCAGGTTTAGACATGCAGCTGCTAGCACCACGTGTCTCAAACATGACAAACACCTAGCAACAGCACATCTCATTAAAGAATTAAAATCATGCTCTGATCATACTCTGATCTTCATTTTGAACTGTTAGGCACCAGGACAGCTCCAATAAAAGATATCACTATCTTCTGGAAACACCTTAAATTAGTACAAAACCTAAAATAAAGCATGAGCATGTTTAGAGAGCAACATTAGAATACACATCTGACTGCTTATATAGAAGGGGAAAAATGAAACAATACAGTCAGTCAAGTTCATGGTCCTGGGCCTCTTTATTAGAATGACAGTGGAATTATTTATACCCAAGCACAGTATGTTCAGCCTTGAGGTCAAATCAGGTACCTCAGTGCTGGCAGAATGCAGAGACATTCTGGGATGCTGAATTACCCATTTTCTCAGACAAGTCTAAAACTGAAAACAGTTGCATGATTTTGAGATTTCTGATTCCCAAACATAAAAGGTTTGGGACATATGACCTTTCCAGGGTTCTGTAACACAAGGAGTAGTCCACACAAGAATGTCAAAAGACTCACATTATGAGCTATTTAATAGACTTCTCATAAGTATTTTGGATTCTGATGTTTATTATTAGTTTTTGATGGTCATATGCTTAACTGTGAAAGGAAGATGAGCAAACTTTATCTCCAGGAAGGCAGAGTAGGAGCTAGCTGAAGCAGGGTGTTATGTTCTTCAGTGCTTCACATTGTGTAATGTTGACCAAACTAAACTCAGACATTGAGTGGAGCAGGTCTCTGGTTCTTTGGCTCAGCCTTTGCTCAGAAAAAACACATACTTCTCCAACAGCAAACCTAAGATTATTGCTTTCTCTTTCTTTAACATTGTCTGGATCATCTTCCAAGATAGGTTCTTTGCCCTTTTGAAGAACTTGCAGCAGAGCACTAAAATGGTTTTTCAGCAGACAGCACCTTCTTTTCTCTCTTGTATTTGATTTATATATAGAGAAATTTCTTTCAAATATTACTGTTGCAGTTTTCTCTCAATAAAAGACTTCTCATGGACTTCTTAGGACTCTTCCTTTTATTTGCGTTATGCATACTTGCATTTAGATGGAACGTATTCTGGTTATATTCTCTCTCCTCTCATTTACTTCTAGATTAGTTTTGAATGCTCAGGTATTGCTAATTACCATAGCTAGAGCTATGGTACCATTGCATCTCTGGCTGCTTTATTATAGCATTAGTGGGCAAAATTATTTCAAAACAGTCTTCAAAATTTTTGAAGTCTCTTTTTGTCTCTAGAATAATACCACTTTGGACTTTACCATTGCCTTTCTTCTCCTTTTGCATCTTTGCTAAGTTTAATTTCTTCAAAATATCTCATTCAGTGACAGTCAACCTGCATCCTAAGTGAAGCCCCAGAAGTTAGTCCCAGTCTAGTCTGCACACTGTGTCCTTGAGGGTAATTAATCATGATGCTGCTGCCAGCTGCTGCCCTGGAAATTATGTTGTGATACTGAAAGTGCTCACTCTAAAACAAGTCTGGGTACAGTGGATGTGCAGCCCAGTTCTCCTGCAGTATGGGCAAATGTTCTCTGGTCTGCCTGGCAAAGGAAAAGGGACACTGCACATCCTCTCACAGGAATCAGCCCAGCACTTCATAAATACATAGCACCCACATATTCTCTGGTTGAAAACAGAGAATGAAGTCTGAAACACAATGGTAGAATTATGAAATTAAATATTGAAGAAATTAAGTCTTTTTTCTAAAGCAATATTTGCATGGCATATCAGAAACATTTGATTTCACCCTGAATTGAAACAATAACAAATTCTCAGATGTCAGCACTTCTTACAAAAATGATATTCCATATCTCAGCTGTTCTTGTCTAACAGGATTTTCTCATTAACCTCCCTAAAAGATAGCATTAATACCTCCATGAAGACTTTTATTTTTCTCTCTTCATTACATTTTTTTAACATGTTGGTGTACGCGTATTGACTTAATAATTACCATTATTATGCTGGATATAATGAAACAACCAGTGATGTCTTATTGGAGAATCTGATTCACCCTCTATTCCTTTTGTTTTATATTAAAGCATCATTACAAAGTCATCTGGTCCACCTAGACCTGCTCAATACAGGGCTAACTTCAAAGATGGATACTAAGTTGCTCAGGGCATTGTCCAGTGGTTTTGAACATCTTTAAATCACCCAGGCCTGTATGGTGTGAAAACTTGTAAAGGGCTTGGAATAAGGACCTGCATCTCCTATTTATAGCACCAGTACCTGCATAGTGCTGTGAATTATTTTGAGGTATAAAGTACATAAGAATAAGTAACCTTTCTGTAAGACAAAAGTGCTTGTTTTATCTACTTGCACAAGGTTGACATACAAAAGCAATGGACATCAGTGTACAAAAGGTGGAAACATACAAAAACGTACAGTCACTGGGCTGGTTAATAGACACAGAAAAAAGGAAAGAAACCTGGAACAACTGTGCTCACCAAATCAATATGGGATTTTTCTTGTTCACTCTTTTTATCCCCTAACTTTGAATTCCGTAGGACATCCACATTTTTCTGGACCTGCATTTTAGACTGCAAAGATTTAGGGCTCATATGTAGCTCTCTGAATCCTGAAGGGTCAATAAATAAAGCCTAAATAATAATGAATATAATCGAAGAATTAGTATCAATATCTCAATAGACACTGCAATTAGCAACACACCATTTGCATCTTAAAAAATCTACATAAAGTAAAATTAAAAGACTAAAGTGATGTTCTCTGTTATTACATCTTCCTCCCATTTCCAGAAGTGTTCTCTAACAAAATCCTAAACATGCTGCAAGCATGCACTAGTCTGTCATGCCACTGTTATGTTGCCAAACAGGTAGTATGAATTTCTGTCAGCAAAGTATAAAAAGTGCAGAAGTCAATGAAGCAGGATTTATGGTTAGAGAAAGAGATTACAGAATGAGACTTAAGAACATGCTTAACTGCTTTGCTGAGCTAAGGCATATATGGGGACACTGATAACTTCAACACTTGCAAAATCCTTCATGATAGCAAACCACCATTAACCCTAAAATGGTTATATCAAATGACATCATGCCAGCAGCTTATTAACAGAGCTTTTATTTTTAATGGAAGTTGAACTGCTTTGCTACTTTATCCTTTTTCTAGGCTTCTATCATGTTGTTGCATAGATAATTTAGACTGATATCAATTTTTGTCATGACAACTCAGTTCTGCAAGATAGCATTGTACTTTCATTCTTAAGGAATGGATCCTAAACTCCAAATGTTGCAGAAAAAATACATTAAAGAGTTTAAATTGTCATATTTTTGAGGACAATGGATGAAATATTAAAAGGAATATGTTTAATCAGTAATTCTCTGGAAATGGTACATGTCATTATTTTAGAACAGGCTATAGATGCAGTGTAGAAGCAGTTTTTCTACAAAGGCTGGTTACAGTTATAATAATAATAATGCAAGTTCAGTGGGGAAGTGGTATAATTATATGCATGGCTTTGCAGCTGTAGGTTACTGATTCTCATCCAGGTCAGATAACTAATAGCAGGAATTCATTTTCACGAATTATGACTGATTTTAGTACAGTTTGAGACACTTAAATAATAAAAAAGGTGACAGTGTAGTGTTTATTCAATACTTCACCATCATGAATTATTGTACATGCTGTAGCTTCAGAACAAATCAATTCTCTCAAAATTTGATCTGAGATAACATGTGATTAGAAAGTCTCTTTAGCATGATTATTTTAAATATATATGGCCAGACAGTCCCTTGCATCAAGATTCTCACACACATGAGCTCTTTCATCCTCCCTAATCCTTGAGCTGTTCCTCAAGACGGTCTAGTCCTTGTGGAGCTGCCAATGGATTTGCAAGGTATCAGATCCCAGCAGTGGCTAGCAATTGACTCCAGCCTGCTGTGTTTGTAGTCATTCCCCCCCCAAATCTGGCAGATTTAGGCTGGAAGTCTTCACCTCTCCAGCTGGGGACTCCCAGCTGCCTGTTATGGGAAACAGATCCATTGACCCTGCATGTAGTGAAGATCTAGTCATAAAATACTGTCTTTTTTAAAAAAAAAAAAAAAAAAAAAGGAAATTATGTCACAAACAGAGAACTGCTATTGATTTACCAGCGCAGATTATGTTGTCTGGATATTTAACTACTCTGTCAAAGCTACTGGCATCCCTTGCTTGAGATATGAGAGACACATGGCTTCCCCTGGGTATCTCCTCCTTAAATTTATTTTAAATTTTGTGTTGATTCGGGCAGGTACTGTGCATAAAATCTACACTATATATATAAACACTTATTTTCTGAAAGAACAGGATCTTGATCAAAGCACCATTTTGTCTTTCTACCTTTCTATCTGGTCAGCCTTTTTTTCCAGTGTGAAGGACAAAGAAGAGCAAGAGGATGTATGAGAGAATCACAGTACAACTGAGGTGGGAAGACACCTTTGGAGATTGTCTAATCCAGCTCAACTGATTATATAGGGTCACTTACAGCAGTTTGTTCACTATTTAAATGGGGCTTAAGTATCTCTAAAGTTGGAGAGCAAACCTCTCTGGGAAAACTGTTCCAGTATCTGACCACCTTCATAGTGCAAAAGTTTTCTTCTTATGTTGAAATGCCATTTCCTGTGTTTTAGAATGTGCCCATTGGCCCTTGTCCTCTCTCCTGGCACCCCTGAGAAGAGCTGGGCTCCACCCACCTCGCACCCTCCCTTCAGGTATTTATTTACATTCACAAGATTTCCCCTGAGCCTTTCTTCTCCAGGCTGAACAGTCCCAGCTCTCTCAACCTTTGCCCATAGGATGGATGTTTCACCATATTCTTAATCAGGCTCCTAATCATCCTTGCGGTTCTTTGCTGGACTGAGGAGCCTAAAGCTGGACACAGGACTGCAGATGTGTCTCACCTATGCTGAGTTTAGGAAGGATCACTTCCTTCAACTTGCTGGTGATGAATTCCTGCCAGGATAATGCATAAGATGGTGGTCTGCTTTGTCATTATTGCTGGCTGATAATACCCTTAATGACCACCAGGACTCAGTGAGGAGTCCCAGGCACCCTGTCAGCCCCAGACTCAGACAGCTGAGTCCTCCTTCGGGAACTCAGTCTGTGTTAAGGTCCCTGGTAAATCAAGGTGGTGCTGGGGACCATGCCCTGAGGTACCACTACTGCCAGGCATCATTTCTGGTCCTGTTTCCTGCACTCTTCTTCACAAGGGAGTGCCCAAAGTGCAGTTCCTGTTGCCTGCTTCTGTCAGCTGCCCTGTCAGGTAAGGGAGAATGAAGGATTCTTGAAGAAGGTAAAGCTGTCTGGAGCTTTCCATAAAAAATAAAAAGAAGAAACAAGGTGAAAGGAAATAACCTTTGCAGGTGAGGTTTGGAAGGGGTTAATAACTATGCTTCAAAGCAAGGCAGTTGCAAGCACCAGTTTTGGTAGAGAACAAAGCTCCCATACAAATAAACAAGTGCTGACATTACTGAATGAAGATGTGATTGTAAAAAAAGAAAAAACAGTAACAAAAAAACAAAACACAAACCCAAAAGCAAAGCAAACAAACCCTGAAACAAATTCCTAACAGCATCGTTCTCACTAGGAATGGGGCAGGAATTCCTCTTTCTCTTTCAAGGCACTTCTGTACAACATCTGGACAAGCAATCACATATACCCCTAATGATAATCCAAAGACTGGCACAAAAGCAGCAAGAAAAGAGGAGTCGTAAATGGCAGATCTGAAAGATGCTTTCAGCATCCAACAGAGTAGTTTTTCCCACAAACCACTTGCCAACATCCTGACACACAAACACCTCTATATTTATACAGTATGTGATTTATATCTTGCCAATTGCAATATATGTGTCTTTAGGGATGGCTCCTATCCATACTGGCACCAGCAAAGAGCTCACAATATTTCTGCTTTTCAGAGATTAAAAAGAAAATAACTATGTGGTGTGTCAAAGATAGGTAATAGAAGCTGGATATACATCAACAGAAGCCTTTTAACACTAAAATACCAACAAGGTACCTGATATGCAGATTGTTCTGAAATTCATAACTTTTGAAGATAAAGCATGCAATTAGAAGGTTTTTCTTCTCTTTATGTGATGATTTATAACAGTGCTATCTCTAAGAAGACATTGTGCAAATGCCTTTTCTTCTTACAGGATTTTACAGCTTAAACACTGTGCAACTAATACAGAACAGACACCAGTGAACACACCTGTCTCCTCCACCAGATTAGTGAACCAAGTGCAGAATGGCACATTCTGTGTGACAAGGCAGAGGCAGTTTGTGCCCACCATTTCATCATTGCAGTGTCCTGAGGACAGAGCCTCACACAGGTGTTAAAAAAGGAAATTTTATCACCAGAAATGGTCAGGATTTTTCTTGCTTTTGCTGGAATATGCCAGCTCATGAAAATTGAACCTATTTTAAGGAAGCGTCTTTGAGAATGTCCTGACTTGGGGCAGGTGTTTGGAAGTGCTGGAAGAAATAGTTTTAATTGATTAAATTAAATCTCACCATTTCTTTGTGAACATAATCCAAAAGAAAACACATGTAGAAATTTAAGTTGCTCAGTAACACATCCTGTGTTTGTCTCCAATGCTATTTAGAGTGACGTGCCCCACATTATTTAAGCACAGTCCTTCCTTCTGAAGCTGGGCCACTCTCCAGCAGGAATACAAGTGTCACGGTAGTGGGTGGGAATACTAGCAAGCAGACTAACAATTCTTGCTCTGAGTGCTCTGGATATGTATTCTGCTTTCTAAAGATACTCTCTACAGATATGGTTTATTCTGATAGTTGGCAAAAACTGTGGGCTAGTTTCACACTTTCCCTCCCCTGTGTAGAAAACAACCAGCACCAAGAACACGACAAGATTCATGCAAAGAAACCCCAAACACAGAATGTCCCTGTGGTTTTGTGGCTATGAGCCTCATGGGGAATGGATTTTTGCCTGTTTATTAATCATTCCTTAGAGACCCAGATGAATACCCTTTATCATCACAGTTTAGAGTAAGGAAACTAGGCAGAGAGATCTAAGCAGTGTTTGTTGCTGAAGAGAGGACAGTTTTAGGGCAAAGATTGCACTTCAGGAAAGGTTAGGGCTTGATGGACAGTTTGTCTGGTGTCCAGCAATGGTGCCAGCAGTTAGCCCATACTTCTGCTTGTGGTGTCCGTCTACCAAGAGGACACTGGAAGCAATGATAGCAACTTCAGTTTGACCTAGTGTGATGAATAACCACCAGTTAGACTTCATCTTAAGAAAGCAGCCTTAAAACTGCCAGAGGTGAGAAGCTGACATGTTTCCTTCAGCCATCCCTGTTCCATATGTGCTACCTCCTAGAGAAGGAAAAGCATAAGGTTGGAAGGTTACTGGTTTAAATGCCTCAGCAAGGAATCTATTGCCAGTACCCTCGTCTGTCAAACCCCACCTCTTTATCTCTACGTGATCAAGCACTACATTACCTTTTCCAGGACTGCTGAGACAAAAAAAAAAACAAACAAAAACAAAACAAAACAAGAAGCAAAACTAATTTCACCACTTGTGAAATGTAATGATGTCAATCAAAGCCAAGGAACGCTCTTTCAAATTTCAGTTTCCTGAAGTTTAAAAAGTAAAAAAAAAAAATTAGACCCAGATATCCTGAACAGAGCAAAATAAATCAGGTAGCAAAAAACTTTCCCAAACACAGAAATTTTTCCTCAAGCAAAGCTCTGTGAGCTGGCCCTGATCTGCACTACATTTCTGGCACAGGTAGATACAAGAATCTCAGCCTTCCACTTCTGTGGGCCACTAGCAGAAAAAGGGACTTAGCCAAACATTTTGGCACTATTACTTATCATTACTTAATATAATTACATCATTACTTAATATAACTTATAAGGTCCATTTTCCAAGACCTCTCTAAAGATCTTCTGGATAACATAAATAACAAAGATCTGTATTATTTCTTTAATGCTACTAGATTAATATAATCTGCTGATTGTCATCAAGAGAAAATACACTCCGCAGCCAACACATGTATTTCAAAATTAAGCAGAAAAGTTTATCCCCTCACATAATAAAAGAAATTTTTCTTGACAGTAAACAAAAAAATGTGATTTGAATCAAATATTTTCTGCCCCTGTGTTCAGTAATTTTGTATTTGAATGGGATTTGAATTTGAATGGGAAAAAAAGATGCTTATATGTTCTTGTAAAACATATTCAGGGATACAAAGTTCCATGTAATAAAAATTAGAAATATATTATGTACTCTTGTCCAATAATACTGTAGCCAGAACCTGAAGATGCTAAGAGCTCGAATGTAAAAATAAGTGTGGATGAAAAAAATAAAAATCATATGCATTATAAAAACTATTAATAAGTAGATAACAGCTGATGTTGCACATACCAAAAACTGCCACTCCCAATTTCAGACATCTAAGTTAAAGTAAACATTGTATCTAGTAGCCCTTTTCATACGGTGTTTGCATTCCATATATACATTTACATATGTAAATACAGTCTGTTTGTCAGCTGTGAATCACAAACTTTGTTTAATGTTGTCCTCTAACATAAATACCCTTGATATATTTGTGACAGAATGAAGAAACAATCCCATTGTACACACACATACACACATATATAAATATATATATAAAGCATGTTCTAATTCTATTCCTCTTTCCTGCTGAACTTGTTTGGACGCTCATCTGGCAGTGCTGATCTGCACTGTTCACATCAACAAAGAAACTGCAGATGCTGTAAACACACAGTGAGATTGTTCTAGAGTTCAGCTCTACAAATATTTGGGTTCAGGACTGTAGAATCACGAACACAGCATAAATATAATAAAAATGGAGCACTTTATCAAAGGCCACAAGCAATTTCCCCATACTCAAGGTACCAGCTCTGCCAGGTCTGCAATGATAGAGACAAAAATGGGAAAAGATTCCTATTTCCAGTGGCTTTTTCTGGATGAGGTGGGTTGTAAGATTCTCCTGGAGTTAGTTATTTACAGGACTGTGTCTCGGAGCACCACGCACACGTGAGTCCCATGCCATTCTGTGTACAGTGTGGCTGCCAAATTTAGATCTTTCTTTAGATCTTGCAGAAGAAGAACATCTTCTTATTTCTACATTTCTGGCCTGGTCGAAATAAAAGGATTTCACATTTGAGTCGTGCTGTGTTCACACCCCAACCTGTAATCAAAAGTCTGAACATTGTAAAAAAGGCATAGGACAAAAATCCTCCACAGCTGCCAAATTCATAAACACAAGAGCTGTTCCAACAAAGTAATTTTTTAAACATTTCATAAAAATTAAATTAAGAAATGTTATTCGTTACCCCCTGGAGTAAGATTTCACGGCGTGTTATTATATTCTGAAGTAGTTACCACTTTGTTACTGATCCGGCTTGGTGAAACAGCACTCCAGCCTTGATTCCCTGGGCTTAGGTAACCGAGCAGTGAGTGGAAACCTGCGAGTCCTCTATTCAGTTTGGTAAACACGGTCTTGTCTGTCACTTCTCATTGTTCCTCTTCAAAGTACAGTCGCCACCTTATCTGGCAACAGCTTTCCCGAAGAGTGCTGCTCATGTGAAATAATCTTTCACCACCGAGGCCAGCATTTCCCTAACACAAGAAGAAACATTTATCTTGCTGTTAATGGTTAATTAATTTTGAAAATGTATATTACAACACAATAAAAAAAAAAGAAAAAAAAAGCCAGGCCGGACAAAGGAGCAAAATGTCTCTTCCTCAAATTGACTCCTATTTAGTTCTTCCAATGTCATCCAAAACACAGATAACTTTTCTTTCATGAATTGTTCTCCTGAATGATTTATACATGTTGTGTTATCTGAAGCCCTTTCCAGATCCCCTGTGGTTTCAGCCAGCCATCAGCTGCATAATTGTTAATTTTAACACTATAAAAGGTTCTGATGCCGAGGAGATAAAGCGTCGGAGGAAGAATTAATTGAAATGTATCTTCCAATCACACTGGTTCCCTACTTCCAGTTCCACAAAAATTATACATTGGATTTGAGGTTAAAATAAATTTACATTTGTGCTACCCATAAAGCTTTTGGACTAGTAGAAAATAGATAAGTTAATTGTTTCTAAAACCCATAAAGGGTTTATCCTGAGAATAATTCAGGGCAGTCTCCTGTTCATAGCCCACAGCACCGTGAGCAGACGGAGAGGGGATTCTTCCCAAGCTACTGCAGACATAATTGGTCAGGAGACATGTGACAGGAGTCTTTTACAACAGCAGGTGATAGACTGACAGAAAAGGAGCTCAAGCTCCACCAATATTTAATCTGGATATTAAACACTCTATGCTTCCCAGAGCTACTAATACTTTTTTTTTTCCTCCAGTGTTTACTCTGCCTGTACGCTTCATGTGAAGTATTATAGAGTAAAGCTACCAGGTTTTGATTCTTTCATTTCAATTTTTATCATAAATATATAGAAAATGTGCAAAATGAGTTTAAAGGGCTGTTTGGAGGAATATAGTTGGGGCATATTAATTCAGACATCATGGGATCCACATTTAATTTACAGTTAGATAACTGCAAAAGGCAATCCTCATTTAACTGAGGCCCCGAAAACAGGCAGTATCTCTGCTGAGCCTTTGTTTAAACATTATCACTATTATCAAATGTCTTTTGCCAGATTTTTTAGAAATGGGCTGAAATGTATATTTTCTGGGTGCAGAGGAGAGTAAAAATCAACAACAAGGTCTGAAGCTTTGCTTCTTCATCTTCTGTGCAGCTATATCAGAACACCAGCTTCCCACCTGTAAAAACCCCAGCTCAGACCTCCACAGGGAAAAAAAACTGAGGAGGTTTCATCTCAGAATCCAGCAAATATTTGTCCACACAATAAAACACTGCATTTCTGCCGTAAGGAGGTACAGTGTGAAAACATCAACAGTCTGAGATGAAGGGGGACTTGGAGAAGCTGAGAGGGAAAGCTTGTACAGCACCTGCCCACACTGTACTTGGATTTAGTCCATTTCTTGAGTCCTACTTTCACAAATACCAAATTCAACGACTACAGTGTAAGAAAAGACCGTTATTAGAATCTGCTTTATGCTAAAGTATTCAGTATTATCACTTGAAGAACATTTTATTGCTGAGTAAAATACTCAGCATTTTCCCTAACTATTAGGTCTCTCACAGGAAATAACAGCATGTTTGTTATTTCAAGTCACAGAGCAAATGCAAGGATTATACATCTTATATTTTAGGACACAAAGACACAGCACTCCAAAGCAAACAAAGATGCCAACTGAGCTGAGAACATATTTAGATATTACACAGTATATTGTATTAAGAATGTAAGAGTGCCATCAAAAGCTCTCCTCAGCTAAGCTCAAATATGGCAAATGGGGCCAGAAATGGACACATTTTCGTCATTATGATTCATGGAAAATAATTCCCATTTCTCAACAATCCATGTCTCTAATTGCATTTTCTGTATAAGCTGAAAGTAGGTAGGTAGAACTGTAGGCAGAATCACAACGCAGCAACAGAGCACCAATGATTTTCTAAGCCTGGGATACTGGGTATTTAATTTTGCTTTTAAATCCATACTGTGGTGGGCACTTACGCACACAATAGAAAAGGAGACATGTCCCAATCAGTTTATAAGATAGTATGAAGAAAATGTGTAATAGAGCTACCAGATAGATATAAATAGAATAATACAAAGAAATCTAATCTACTGCAAAGCTATAATTCAATCCTTCTGCAACACAAGTGCAAAGCTAAACAGGCTTATGAATAGCACAAAAATCCATATAGCCAAAATTGTATAGCCTATGTCATCAAATCAAAAACCTTGAATTATTGCTTATCATTGCTATTTCATTTTAATAAAGGAAAAAAATCTAATGACTATGTCAAGAAATAAGCATTATTAAATTATAATTTTGTACTGAGCACATATGAGGAATGATAAGATTTACATGCTCCCTTTCTACTCTCCCTTTCTCCTCCCTTCTTATCCCTTCTATTTTTTTCTCTGTATGTTTATGCATTCATGTTAGAGGCAGGGAAAAATGAATATTGAACATGGGAGGCAAATTCCAGTCTGGCTTATATCTTGTGCAATTCTCCTGATTTCAGTAGGGATTCATCTCATATCTTTTGACCTGAACACTTAATTTAAGTTCAGCGTCTTGTGATATTTTTTTTCCTTTAGAAAGAGAAATTTCCTATTCAGATCTCTCTGATAAATACTATTTATTTACAAAGTCTTTATGAATCAGCTCACCGAGATCAGGAAGATTCAAGCATTCAGCTCAAAGACTTCCTTTCTTCTTTTTTCTATTGGCCACAGTCAATATACATATTTTGTATATGCTCTACCTAATTTTTCTGTATTTATTCTTGTAGGGCTTTTCCTCCCCTCTTCCACACACACAGAGACACACATACACGTTCTGTTCCATTAAAAAAACACCAGTCAGCTAAACCCCTCTGCTACACCCTTCAACCTGAGCAGCCCATGTGGGTACCATGGGTTAGAACAGTGACATATGCTCTTGTTTGGGGAGAAGGTCGCTCTTATTTCATAAAGCAGATTAACTGTTCCTTACAGCTGCATTAAAGGAAGGCAGTGGGTATGCCCATAGCTTCAATGACATTTCACCCAACCCACAACACAAGGAATGTAACTCAGAATAGGATATAGCCTAAGATGCCAGAGACAAGTGCCATCAGAGACGTAGAACAAGTATTTTTACGTAACTGACATAGTATATGACAATTTGGAGAACTAAACATGATTCAGTGTTAAGTGAAGGCCATCATCTGCAAACAGCTCTGGAGAGATCATTGATGGGAATGTTACTGACTGTGCTCTGTCTCTCTGGAGTGGCTGATCAGGTGCTCTCTAGCTCAGGCCCTTGCACCAGCCATTGCTCCATAGCTGGTGCAAGAAAGAGGCCCTGGGACAATTACTGTGTTGAGCCACACCTGGGAGAGCCAGGAAGGACAGCTGTAACTTCAATCAGGAGTAAATATCTGAGCTTTGTCTAACTGGGGACAAGTGAGAAAAGCACCTTGAATTATTTGGGGCTATAAGATGAATGTACATAAACTACTTTGCATTAACCCCTCATGTGCATGCCCTCTTTCATTTTCTAGAAGTAACTCCTGTGGTGTTTCACATTGAAGGTGAAGGATTAAACATCAATGAAATCAAGTCATTACACTTGAACACGTGTGCAAGTTTCAAAAACCTCAACTTTGTACCTTTGTACCAGGGTTTTTCCTATTTTTCTAATTCTTTTAAAGATTGTATTCAAGATCAAAGCAATTTCTTCATGGACACAAATATGCATTATGGACAGGTTTATCTTGTTGAGGTGGAGAACTTATTTTAATAGTCTGTCCGTGGAAGCTAATGGTTCCAGTTCAGTTTTTGGGTGTCGCTGATAAAGATTGTAGTGCAGCTTACGTATCTATGCTTCTTAAATTTGTTGTCATTTTTATTGAGGCAAATGATCTTGGCACACTATTTGTGGTTTCATCAATGACAGAGACAATGAGACAAATTGTTGACAAAGATAAACAAATGTGGTGCCAGGGATTTCTCCACAGAAATTTCCCAGCTCAGCCAGGATCTGGTCGAATTAGTCGGACACACAGGCTATTAATGAAACTCAATTATTAAGATATATGAAGTTATAGGAATTTTCCTGCAATGGGTTTCAGTTCTGTGGATGTGTGTTCCTCTCTGCTGTGCCTTTTTAATTCTGGAAAGTGTTTAGGAGAGTCAGGAGGAGCCAGATGCTCGGAAATGCTCACGGGTCAGATGACTTTGAAGGGCCTTGAGGAGCTCATGGGGAGGGAGGTGTGGTAAGCTGCATGTCACGAGTTTGGGTGTGACTACAATGTGACTCGGAGCTTTGGAGACGTGTTTGTGAGGAAGGTGAAGAATCACATTAGGGGAGCTGCAACCGCCATGCTCCCAGCTGTTCCAGCATATCTAGTGTCAAAATGAACCAGCCAGAGACTTATGAGTTGGCAAGTGCGAGCAGTGAGGGAAAGGAGTCTCCCTGGACCTTTTACCTGTGCTACCACTGCCTCTGCTGGCTAGTGATCCTACTGCAGTGGAACCTCTCCTGACAGTCAGCTGGGTGAGAGAAACTCTGGTTAGGACTGGGATGGCTGAAGAAGTCATAAATGGATTTTGCTTCTTTGTTTCCAGAGGTAAAAGGAAAGTTTTAGGCTCCATTCATACCTTGTTGATGCTCCAGGCCAGATCCCGCTGACTGACAAAGCCTGTTAGAGGCTGCTCTGTAATGGCCTTAGACATTGATAATTACTGATAAATCAGCTTCAAACGTCTTTCTTCAGTTCTTCATTGTCATAAGTAAACATAGTATACAAACAAACTGCCAGTAGAGACAGATCTATGCCAAGTCCTGATTTTTAAATACAGTTTGTTGGCTGCAGAGCAAAAGAAGAATGGCTCTCTTCCTCCCACCGTGTGGCAGCTCTGAAACTGTGATCACCAGGGCTGCTGAGGGTGGCAAGCAGCTTCGAGAGCTGGTGGCAATGGTGTTTCTATCTCAAAGGAGAACTTAACTTCATAGTAATTTTTATTTCAAACCAGAATTACCCTCTCTAAGAGAGTAAATGGGGTGCTTTCCTTGTGTGAATTTTCAGCAACCAGCACGTAGGATGAGGTTTCACAAGTAAGTTATGCTGATCTCAGACTCTGCTGCTGCTGCTATGGAAGACCCCATGTTTCTCTCTGCATTCACTCTTCCACTGCCACTCATTTATCAGTGTCAGCAATCAGATGTGTGTTTGTGTGACTGGTGAAAGCTAGTGTTTTTTTTCTGTGACGGTTGTTTTTCGGCTGGATCAGTCCACATCAGACCACAGCTTTGGGTGCTGGTACAGTGGAGGAGAGGGGTTCTGGAAGGAAGGCTCCAGGAGTATGTGTCTTCAAACTATAGCATGGATATCCTTCTGAAATGTACTAAATCCTTTTCTAGCAGTGGTGTTTGTTTTAAAAATGAGTGTCCAGTTTCGGTCGTGGCGCTGCTCTGTCTAGACACTGGCCTTCCCTTTGGAAGGAGCTTGGAAACACTGGCAGTGACATTGCATGGCATTGCAGTGTGTCTTGTATGAGCTATCCCTACACTCCATCAGAGACCTCACTGGTGCAGAGTTTTGCTGTCAAGTTCAGTGAGGGGCTTGTCTGGAGGGCTTATGTTCAGATAGGTATTGGACTGAGTTCTAGGCCCAGTAGGAAATACTAATTTTAGCAGGTGTGTTGAGTGCAATTGTTCCTGGTTAACTCAGGGACAGCTGCTCTCTTTGAACCCAAGAGCCTGGAGAGATACTGTCTAAAATTTCTATGGGTAGGTTGGAGGCAGGCCCATTCAGTGAGGCATTCCTGCTGATATCACTTTGAAATTCACTTTGTTATTTACCTCCTCTTCTATCTGCCAGGACTGAGATTTGTTGGCCCCTGCATAACTCAGCAAGGCTTGTTTTTGCAGGTTTTTTCTGGATGAAAAGAAGAAGCAATAGTAGAGTGCCATGGAAAAGTCCTGGCTGTGAGGTTTGAGATGAGACAGGGAAATGGGACTAACGCCTGTCCCAAAGTTTTGTCTAACCTGTGAATTTTGTCCATCCAGCCATAGACTGGGACCAACTCTGTATTTGAATTAGACCAATTTAAATAAATAATCATTAAAAGAACAACAATCACCTGAGCTCTGATTCCCAACTGATGTAGAAATGAGTTTGTTATCTACACAGAACTATCTGGTTGGGTTGTTTGTGTCAGCTGAATATAATACCTGCAAGTTCACACCCAGCTATTTACATCTCTATGTTAGGATCCAGGAGCATGTAAACTAGAGAGAAATCATGTTGAAATTAACTGTGCTTAGATTTCTTACCAGAGAAAACAGAGAGTAAGATACACAGATAGGAAAAGTGAAATTTTCTTGTATAATGTTATCTCTAAATAACCCTAAAGATCAAGTACCCACTGAATTATTTCTGATTTGATGTTGGAATAATCACAATGAGCACAAATACACTAAGAATAAACTTTGAGTGTGTTTTTTATTGTTAGACTTTTCATATCCCAGATTCCCCATCATGTTCAGTCCTGTGTAGATAGTTATAGTAATGATCTTTTATTAACTTGGCTGAAATAACTGCCATGACTCTCAATGATGACATTAGTGCTTAGGTATTTGTATGTCTAAGCACTTACATAAGTAATCATATCACAATGTCAAATTATCATACTTATTATTTTGCAAATGCTACAACTGCCACCTCCTGTTAAACACAAAAAGAAAAAGAAAGAGCAAAAGAAAAAGAAAAATGTCAGAGTGCCTGAAGGATTCCTCCCAGTTTTAATTTATTGTTTTGTTTTAAACTCTGTGCTGTGAGCCAAAATAAACTCATTGCACCTACACTTTGAGGTGAAACTCTCCTGTTAAACTCATCTCTGCCTATAAGATCAAAACATCCATAAGCACAGCTCTGTCTGAGGGAAACATACATACAGCAGGGAGGCAGGAAGGGTTACACTTTTCTGAAGGCAAAGGATATTATACTTTCAGTCTTTCCAGCAATGGTAGGAACTGAATGTTCAACAGTCTCCTTGTCATTAGGGTAAGCAGTCATGCCATTGTGCAGGGAGAGAGGAAAAGGGGCTGGCAACAAAGTAGTTTAATGAACTGGATTTTTACCTGGGAAGGCTTGAATTTAACTTTAATTTAGTGAAGTCATGAAAGACTCAGTTTGGGCAGTTTACTGCCTGCCTCCAGTGAGCCTGGGAGGCAGTTCAGGGCAGCCCATAAGCTTAAGCAGGCCTTCAGTTTTTGTATTTACTATGTCCAAGATCTCTGGGGTTTTTTTACAGCAAACAAGTAAACTATTTCTTCTTTTCTGTCTACCTCTCATGCACATAGCACTTGGGGGAAAAAATTGCAGTAATCTTATTCTAGAAAATCCCAGTATTAATACTGATGGATTGTATGAACATGGTTTATGTTTTACCTGCCAATATGATAACCAGGAGAAAAAAAGGAGAGCAGTTTCTCTTTTTCCATTAGACAACAGGAACAATTTTCTTCTTCTTAGCTGGCTGGGGTCACACCTTGTTTGTGATTTTATGAACTATGTTTTAAAGTATGGCTCTTCTGAACTATAGCAGCTTTATTGACATTTTTAACAGGGTCATTATTTCAAATGAAGCAAGAGAAAGCACACAGTGTTTGTTGCTCAGATACAAGTACTGCTATTGTTTTGTAGGACAGCAATATTATCAATTCTAACAGGTACACCTGCAACATTTTTATAGGATCACAGCAAAAGAAGATTTTTCATTAATTCTTTTTTTTTTTTCCTGGCATTTAACAACTTTGTTAAATTACTTTGCAAAATAAGGGCTTAACACATGCTTTAAGAAAAGTTCTTTAGGTGAAAAGAAGAGGTAGAATATCTTGTGGTTAAGATATTGAACTATAGAATGATTTGTGTTGGAAGGGGGCTTAAAGCAGATCTAGTTCCAATTCCACTGCCATGAGCAAGAATGCCACCCACTCGGTCAGGGCCCCAAAGACACGCTTCTGGTGTCTCTATGATATGGCAAAAGAAAGATATGGCACTCCTGACCCAATTCAACAAAAGACCATGGCAAGGCCATCCACAAGATCTCATTTTAGGTCTCATCATCTCAGGAGCAAGTCCTTGCGAGGTAAGATACACCACAGTACATCATCTATGTCACTGGAACTGCCAATCATCCCATATTCTTACAGTGCTTCTGACATGGTTCATACATTTTTTTTTCCCCTGAAGGATATTTTTCGGTTACTTTCCTTCTTTTATCCCTAGGCTGCCATGAACATAGGCAGTTAGCACTGAGTATGGTCACACACCAGCTTACTTCACGGGAACTTGTTCAGGTAACTCCTAGTGCAGCAGGACTGGCCTTCATTTGGAAAATGGAGTAAAGACACAGATGAATCCAAGAAAATGGAACTTTATATAGTCTTTGTTCTAACCATTGTTTAACCACCCTACTTGGAAAACAGTTGAAGCATTAAGAAACTGGAGGGGGTGAACAAGAAACAATACAACAATCTGTTTCTATCATAAGGAATAAATGTGCTTTGGGCTGATTCCATTCAGAGTGTACAGATATTTTCAAGGAATTTGGGGCATAAAATCCCATTGAATCTCCTTGAGGGAATTAAAATCAATGGAACTTAGGCACTCTCATACTTTGAAAGATCTGCACTTAATTCTTCTTGTGTCTTTTAGAAGTTCCAAGTCTGAATTATTTACTTTCTGGGCAAATAAGTACTTTTTGGCATGACCTTCTTCATACTCTATAAACAACATCTGATAATATGTAAGAGAAAGTTGACAAGAGAACTGAAAACCAAAAGAACTTCTTCTGGAAATTTTGATTTTATTTTACCCACTGAAATGAAAAGGAAACTCCAGGAAGGCTGCAAAACTTTTTTCTCTTTTAAAGTCCATTGCTTTTTGTATGTTCTGCTCTCTTATTCTTTCTACAGAATCAGTAAAAAAAGTCAGATTCTTCAGTAACACTAACAAAACCCACCTTTCTCTTTTATATCACTGATAATAAGCATCCTCACATGGGAGAATATTATGTAAGAAATTAAAATGTCTGTAAAGGATTACAAACTTCCCTCCATATTATCAGCAAAGATACTCTAAACAAATTTTATACACCAAGAGTCAAATTTGTCACTGATTTGGCACACCATTGGCAGCTTTTTGCCAATGCTATCGATCAGCGATGACCTTTCCTTTTTTCGTGAGATCCAAATGACATTGACATTGCATTGACATTTCATATAAAGGATAATAAATGATAAAACTATTATAAAATATTCTAATTATGGATCTAGAGAATGCAGTTGGAGGGAAAACTCATACAGAAATGATGCAGAAAATTTACTTTCAGCGGAGATTTGAAACACAATGGAAAGGTGATAAAGTGGGGGATGGAAACAGGACTTCCCACTGACAGTGATAAAATTGTGCTAAGAAAGAGAAGGCCAGAACCTGCTAAACCACATAGTAAAACAGAACATTTCTTCAGTGTGTCAGTGGGAGACATGCTCACATATGATCATTTTGGCAATGCTCATTTAGGGGAGGAGCAGTGCTGCTCATCACATGTGTGGGTAGGAGAAGAACAGCGAGTTTGCAGGCTGTGAACCAGCAGGATGTGTGGGCTCTGAAGAGTGGAAAAACTACATGAAGAACTAAGTTAAGACTGATTCTTCCCATGTCAAATATCCATACAAAGAGAGGCAGAAGAAAACTCCTGTCTTAGGGCTTTGTCACTCTTGGTGAATTATTCTCACCTGTTTTAACATCCCTTATCCTTCTCTAGGCAGAGGCAGGCTCTGCATATCTATACTCACTATTTGAAGCTTGTTTTTTTTTTCCAGGATTTAACTGGAATTCATATCTTAAGCTCATTACCTCTTGTTTATCTCCACAAACACGATTTAATCCTCTCATTTTTGCATTTAATTTTTATACCCTTAAAGACCAGTTCCTTCTCCTCTCCAGCTTAAGTAACAACGTTGCTTACAATCATCACTTGTGTATCAGTGCATGTAGCACATTTTTAGACCTTTATCAGACTTGCTGTATTCTGTCCACTGACTCCACATTTTTTTAAGTCTAGCACTGCATACTATACTCCATCAGAAGCCTTCATGATGCTGACAAAATAAGAAATCTGAGTCTGTCAGATCAGTTGTAGCAGTAGTAGTGTATTTGCTTAGTAGCAGATGATTATACACACCTGACAAGTGTTTATAGAGACAAGTTATTAAAAAATCATAGATTACTTTTTAAAATGAGAGAAAAATCTAAATTTGGAGATAAAAAAATAGTCTAACAATTATTATTATTGAAACTGCACACTTAAATGAGGAAAATAAAATAAAAAATAAATATTGAGGCAATGTTTACCACTATAAGATTCAACCATTCAACTGACTTTGGAAAATTAGAATAGTTTCCATTCAATGTCCATTTTTGTGAGGACGATGTAATGCCTAGCAAAATCCCAAAAGCTGTGTTAAGGATGCCAGCCAGGCAACCACAAACTCACTGGTCCTTGGGTTTTGACTATCTATGCCTCTGGTGGCAGAACACCCACAAAGTGGAGCTACTCCTTGCCAGTGGAACACTCATGCAGAGGCAGAAGTGCCTTTTCTATCCTCCACCAAAAAAAGTCATTCTGAAGCACCTAAAATAAGTAGATGCAAAAAGAGAAATGGTCAATGGTCACCTGTCTGAATCAAGAACACTAAACAGAATCTATTTTGTGCTACTGATGTCTAGCTGATTTAGGTTGAGCTGGAATCTTTGCAGACCACACTCTGCAAATGAATGAGAGCAGATGAAGAGAACCTGGTGACTAAGTCTCACTCGAAACTGCTCCTCAATGGAAACCAAAGCATGATGAGTGAACACAGTGAAGAGATTTGCTTGGAAAGCTGTGGCACCATTGATCTGAGCTAAGAATGCAGGTGCAGGTACTAATGTAGGTGGTGTGTAGGGGTAGGCATCCTCTGTGTTTAACTTGTCTGATCATTACAACTGGCTTGGGACCATTAACTTTGAACTTTCCTGAGTGATATTCTGATCCCTCCTAACAAATAGTATGCAGAAACTGCCCATTCTTACAAACCAATAAACAAGACACTGACCATAAAGAAATAAAGGCCATGAGTTTAAACCCAAGGAGATATAGATTCTTTCCATTATGGGCCTCCATTCCCTAGTTGTTTGTAGTTAATTAAAAAGTCATTATAATCAGAAAAAAACAGCAAAGATTTATGCTTAACTCTTCTTCAGAGGGGAATGGACCAAATTCTGATCTTCTTTCTAGCCTCCTTGGGTACACTTACAAATCTTGAAATGCCCATCAAAGGTTTCCAAACAACAATCTTATCCAGTGACATACAAGACTTTGTCTTCAAAATTGCACAGATGTTTTTGTGATCTGTCTAGCACCCATGACGAGCAAAGCAACCTTTTGTGTTTTACAGTTATGAATCAATCTGCTGGACACCCTAAGAAGTGAAGCAAGATTATTGTTGTCACTGTAAAATTTTGATGGAATTTAAATGTAAAAGTCTTCAGAGGTTATATATGTAAAGAAGCTTGTAGTAGAAAACACCAAAAATCAAGGCTTGCCTCTCCTAAAAGGGAGCTATAAAATTATACAAGGCAGTGACACCACAATGATAAGGTCCATTTATTTGGAAAAAGAAAGCATGAGTACTGCTCAGCCTTTGAAGAAAATTTTTAGGCAACTGCGTAAACATGGAAACCTAGACTCTAGGAACAGCAGTCTCTATCCATATGAGCTCTGATTTCATCATATGAAGCAGGGAAAGTTTACACATCAGTAGTACTTGATGAGCTTTCAGTAGTCCCTCGTGCTGGAAAGCTATTTAGCTGCCTTTTCTGGAACATCTAAGCCTGTCCAGGAACTCTGCTGGGAGACTAATTCTCACCTTCACTTCCCCAGACAGGGACTAGCATGTAACCACACAACATCATCTTTTTTTTTTCTTTTTTTTTTCTTTTTTTTTTTCCTTTTTTTTTTTCTTTTTTTCCAAAGGAAGCCAAGACTTCCTTGGCTGTGGTTCTGATCATTCTTCCCAGGCAGCTAACAGGATTAAGAAGCAGCAAAAAATTGACTCATTAAAGTACATTAAAATAGCTTGCCTTACAAATGGAGTGCATACAGATTAGATTAACATTATGTAGGTCTCTTAGCAAGTTGGAATTGGCTGAATTTTAAAGTTTTCTTTACTTCTAAGAGTAGTAAGGATCCCATCACCACCTTCTGATCAGAACTGCTATTAATTGTTGTGTGAGATCTAGGTCTGGTATTCCTGCAAGAGCAACCCCAGTGTCCAGAAGCACAGAGACATAGATTGGGCTTTGCTTTTAAAATAATATACATTAAGTCACAACCCTTACTGAAATCATAACATTTAGTTTTCAAAAAAGTACAGGACCTCTCTACGCTTCCCAAATGAGTAAAAACTTTGTTAATTCTCTTCTAACTTAAAATAGCAAACCCAATGAACCGATGTTTTTATTATAAAAAGTTTACTCTCCAGCTGAGCAATTGAGTGCCAAGTTCCATCCAGAATCACACTTTCACAGCCAAATTAGAAACTATAAACTTAGAAACCAGTGTTTTATGATAGAATCCTTTGCCAGGCACTTCACTAGAGCTTGGGCTACCAGCTGCTCTAATAATAAGCGAATGTTATTGAAAAATAATAATACCGAGCATTTGGAAGCACTCTGTAAAAGCAAATGAATGAGTTTAGCGTATCATGCACTATAAAGAGCTCACGGGGTAAAACTCGCTTTCTTGCTACAGGTGTACTGGATTTCACAAGAGGAAAAAGACTTAGGAGTGCTCACAAACCTGCCAAGCTTCATACAAGCAGAATGATCAGCCTGCCAACCTGTTGGCGTGCTTAAGATTCCAGCCAGCCCAGCAACTTCGGACAGCTGCGAGTGAGGTGGAATCTGTGACTGATACCCTACACGAAGAAAAATGTCAGCTTTCAAAGTTTTTGGATGGAAACGCTTCGGTGCACAAAGGGAGCCGTGAAAACGCGATGTGGCTCTGCTAATGCAGGGGAGTGCTGGGGCTGCCGAGCCCGAGAATCAGCTTTTCAATGGGGAGGCACGGCGAGGCGGAGATCGCTATCGGGATAACCACTGTTCTTCAACTTCTTTTTATCTCTTTGATTCGCTACCTGATTGTTAGGCTCAAATAAAAATTAAGAGGAAATGAGCATGCTTCCTTGAAACTCACTTCAAACTCAGCTTTAAAAAACACGAGAGATTAGATGTTTGGTAAGAATGTGAAAAATCGGACAGTATTTGGAGTGGGGTGTAGTTACTGTAAGCAAGCTGGCAGAATTAACACACAAGTTATCGGGAAGATAGTCTAACCCCCCCCCCCTTTAGTATTTTTTAAAGCGCTCTCATCTTGTTGGATGGAGTGTGGCACTGCATTCTGGAAAGCCTTGTTTAGCCTCCGTATGATAATGCATCTGCTCGGGTTTTTGCTTCCCCCCACAATCACCCCTCCCCTCCACCTCCCTCCGGTAGCAGAAGCAAAGATCGCGCCCTTGAATTTGCATGCGTCAGGAATTGACAGGTCAAAAGCAAGTAAATCACATTATACACGACTGTATTGTTATTGTATCGATAACAACACATTATCAGAACAATTAGCACACTCGCACAACTACGCGGAGATCACAGCAGCCGTTTAACAAAAATCCAGATAAGTAACTAAACTCCGATAAAGCCTTCCCTTTTTGTGTTTGGGGATTTGAAGGCTCTCCGAGAGAGTGCCTGTGCCTCTGCGTTTGTGTGTGTGTGTGTGTGTGTGAGTGTGCGAGGGATGTGCAGGCAGCCGCTCCGCACCGCGGCCGCGGAAATGCCCGCGGGGAGAGCAGCCTCCTCCCCGCGCCGCGCCCGCCTCGAACCGGGGCAGACCTGGGACCCTCCGGTCGTTCCTAACACCAGCCCAACCTTGCTCCAAGCGGAACTGATAAGAGTTTCCATCACTTGGAACTGTCTTCAAAGCAGATTACCAGGGAAAGGCAGGCCCCCTGTAACTACCAGCATCGCTGAAATAACCACGGGTGGTTGTTTTAGTAGTCAGTGGTTGCCGCAAACCTTAGGTGAGGGGAGGGGGAAAGCTCTTTTGAAAAGGAGACCTTCGAATAAAGTATTTAATTTGCGATTAGAAAAACAGGCTTGAGCCAGCACTGAGCCATTCATAGATTTCAGCCTGTGAACGAGTCGTGTACAATAATTTATGACCAATAAATTCTATTACCGTTTGCATTATTTGGTGGACTGAACGCAATCAAAAACACGTGCAGATGACGTAATGAGTTTGCAAATGATGACATTTTTGGAATGCAGTCCATGAGCTGAGGCATCTTCTCTACTGAGAGTTATGCAAATGCTTCTTTTTAAGACCAATTTACCTGTCCTGTCTGTTAGGACAACCTGCGAGTTGGTGGTTGTGCTGTTCTCAGACAAATGGTGACCCTAGGAACCTCCCCGAGCCCCGTGCCGACACCCGTGGCCCTTCCCCGCGTGGTTTCCGTGGAGCCTGCTCCCTGCACCCTGCTTTGCCATTCGCAGAGCCAGAGCAGCAGCCCTGGTGCGGCAGTACCCACGGAGTGACCAGGGGTCGTGGTGGGGACACTCATCTGTGTAGGAGCTGTCACACAGGGGTTCACCCATGTGCCCGCCTTGAGTGCTTCACGCGGTTCTGTCGCGACACCGGGCCATCGCCATCCTCTACACCGCACCCTGCTCTCGCACCGACGGGTTCGGGTCACAGGGAGAGGGAGTGCGGTCGCGAGAGAAGCAGCGTGGGAAGGAAGAGCGGGGAAGGAGCCTCGCTGGAACCGAGCCCGCTCTGCTCCCCAGGGCCGCTGGCGGGAGCGGGGCCGGGAGCCTTCGGGAGCCGGGGGTGCCACTGGTGGTGGCATCAGTGAGTCGCTGCTGCTTGTCCCTCCCCGCTCTCCCTCTCCGCCCCGATCACACTCCAGTAGATGTTACTGATTCTCACCCTGCTCATGTCTGCGGCCGGGAGTGTATGAACCGTGCTCTTGCCTTCCCCCGAGCTGACTTTATCCGGGCGCAATCCCGCCGGCACGGTGCGAAGGGAATGGATCAAGCCGGCATCCGATCTGTGCAGAGAGAGACAGGGGATGAGTCCTTAAATGTCAAACACAACAACGCTACATGTGATCGAGAGATGTAGGAAAGAGTTTCCCTAGACAAACAGAGGGGGGTGGTTTACGCGGTTGAAAATACTGTCTGTTCATCCCAAAAGGGGAATGCGCCGGCCGATGTGGTGATAACCTGATCTCCAGGGCAGAGTTACCTGCGCCGGGATTAGCCCCTCTTGGTGGGGACCCACTTTCGAGAAACCCCATTTCCCCACCAACCGTGTACACCAGCCAGCGCCGGTAGATATCTTAATCTCTCCGTTTTGACAACCGACGGGTACTTTTTTTTTTTTTTTTTTCCACGGCTAATTGGATTGTAGGAGGTCAAGCGTTGGCAAGGTGGCTTCGGAGATTGAGAGAATTACGTTTAAGTAGTAGTACATGGGTCGTAAAGCACGAAAAGAGAGAAGACGAAGTTTACAGAGGAGCTGCTCGGTATTTTACAGGGCACAGTGGCCGTAACAGGCTGCCGCGGGACCGGGCGGTCTCACCGTCGGGGAAAGCGCCGGGAACCACCCTCCGGTGGAAGGTCGGCGCTCGGACTCTCTCCAAACATCCCGCCAGCGAAGCAGCTGCGGGTGATGGTGGCGGGCAGAGGTGCTGTGCGGCGGCAAGGAAGGTGCGAAGCCCAGCGGCTGGAGCGCGGCTGGAGCGGGGGACAAAGACCGGCCGGAGGATGGAACAGGCTCCGCAGAGAGGAACCCGGACGAGACGGCAGCGGGCGGCGTGACAAAGGAATCCCGGAGGCGAGCGGACATCACTCCCCCCGCCACCCCGCGCGATGTCCCAGACGGCGGCCGGACCCTGAGGCGCGTCCGGCGGGGATGCGGTACTGGTCCCGGAGGGGCTGCGACCCCAGGCGTGCACCGCACTCGAGAAGCCCGGTTCCGACTTTTCCTTAAAAGGACGGCGGAGCCGTCCGGGCAAAGCCTAGCCTGATGCCAGCACGGGAAGAGTTAATGGTTTATTGGAGTCGGCGCTTCCACATACCACAGGGGTAAGTCAAAACCGACCCGCCGAAGCACAAACAAGGCGAGCAAGTTCACCCTGACTGACAGGAGGTGAAGAACACGGTCGGACAACTCGGGCTGGGGGCACTGTGAAGCGGCATCCCGAACGGCCAGGAAAAGACGCGTAATTTTTTGGGGGGGATATCCGCTGCCCGCACCCAGGGATGCTCTCCCGGGCGGCAGCCTCTCGCCTCCGGCAGCACCGGCCCCGAGCAGGGAAAACCCCAAACAACCCAAAACACTCCGCATGCGCGGC